>NW_024543073.1:13110000-13705000 GCF_018167655.1 Microtus oregoni
AGAATTTGTCTCTATTCAACTATTGTAGTGAAGTTTTTGTATAAGTTTCTTTTAAAAGTAGAGTCCTGCCATTATAGAAAGGAAGGTATAAAGACTGTAGGAGTCAGAGGTCAGGGAGGACTGGCATGAAACCATCTTCTGGGCATGACAGATGGTTGCACTCATGTGCTATAGCCATTGTGGTTTTGTGCACAAGACGCTCGAGCCAGTCAGTGTTCCAGTATGGAGTGCAAAAGGACTTACAAGCCTTGCGGAGGTTTGAAAGAAAATGGTCCCCAAAGGGAGTGGCACTATTAAGAGGAGGAAATGTGTCACTGTGGGGGTGGGCTTTGAGGTCTCTTTTGCTCAAGCTTCCCTCTGTGTGAGAGTCAGTCAACTTCCTGTTGCCCTTTGGTCAAGATGTAGCCAGTACCATGTCTCCCTGCAAGCTGCCATGCTCCCCATCATGATTATAATGGACTGAGCCTCTAAAACTGTAAGCCACCATCCTAATTAAATGTTTTCTTTGGAAGAGCTTCAACAACAGTTATGGTGTCTCTTCATATAAATAAAAATAAATAAAAACCCAACAAAGACAAGCCCCTATCCCTATTTGGTTAGCGATTGACAGTTGACAGCATCCTAGAAAGGGAGGGCCAGCTTTTATTCTTTTCTTTGTAAAGGTATAGGCACCGATCTGCTGACTGCACTCTAGCTGACTGCCCCACACCAGGGAATGTATGACCACCGCATATTTATCATTTTAGGTTATGAAAGAGGAGGATGTAAAGTTGAGAGGGGTGGGAGTGAGGAGGTGGATCAGGAGGAGTTAAAGGGTGAATGGCATCAGAATACATTGTGTGAATTAGTGAAGGTAGATTAAATGACATGTGTTAGGATTTCATGCTGTTCTGAAAAGTAATGGTTTCCAGACTGAGCCCTTAGCTTGGTATTGGCTAAAACGAGATGTACCCATACTGATGTGTGTGAACATCTGTTTTCTTCCCAACACTTGGAGGGAATACATTCAATGTTTCAGGGATAAATATGAGGCTAGCTGTATGTTTTTCAAAGTTTTCTTTTAATCAGGCCGAGGAAGCTCATTCCTAGTCCTGGTTCACTGATAGTCTTTGCAATGAGTGGACGCAGGCTCTCGTCAGGAGTCTTGTTTTACGGATGGGATGGTCTTCTGTGTTCTCTTTTCTGTCTTGTCACTGAAGAAAATTACATCAAATGATTTGAATTAATCTAGCATTCCAAGGATAATTCCAACTAGTCACCTTGGAGATGTCTGAGTATGTCTATGAGAGACTATCTAGATTAGGCTCACTGAGATGGAAGACTCACCCTAAATGTGGGCGGCATCATTCCATGGGTTAGGGGCTGTGACTGAATAAAAAGGAAACAAGCTGTATAGCACTCGTCTCTCTTTGCTTCCTAACTGTAGATACCACGTGACCAGCTGCCTCTAGTTTCCTCTGCTGTGACTTCCCTGCCACAGTGGTCAATACCCTCAAACTTTGAGACAAATGAAAGCCATTTAAACATCTTTTAAATGACTTTAACCACCTTTTTTTTTTAAAAAAAACATATGATTATTTTATTTTATATGTATGGATGCTTGCCTACATGTACATGTATGTACCACCTATATGCCTGGTATCCATGGAGGCCAGATGAAGGAGTAGGATTCCCTGGAATTGGAGCTACAGATGGTTGGAAGCCACTAGGTTGATTCTGGGAACTGAGTCCCAGTCCTCTGGAAGAGTAGCCAGTGAATAATAGACATATCTAAAATAAAAGAAATTAGTAAATAGTTATGGTTAGACTTCAGTATTTAATGTTGGGCTTTGGTAAGTTGTATTTTAAGATTTTTTTTCATTTTATTTGAATTGTCAGGAATTGTCAGATTTGTTCATACTGATTTTTTTTTTAATGTGTCCTTAACAATGGCTGCAGGAACGATACTAATAGTCTCTCTTAAGCTCTGTTAGGACAACTTATGATTTTTATCTCTTCCCTCTGTTCAGTTTTCTAGAGAATATTCATTTTTTGTTTGTTTGATTGCTGGCTGTTCTTTCATAGTTAGATTTTGGCTGGTCTTAGTTTGCTTTGTGTATGGGAGACCTTCAAACAGCGTGAGGAGACTACAAGCACTAGCAGTGATCCCTAAGAGTTACTAATAACCCTGCAGTGGGCAGGGGGCTGCAGCCTACCCTTTAACAGGGCATGTCTAATCTTCCATGCAGCATTGCTACTAGAGATTTCAAACAGTCAGTCATTACTGAGACTATGGAGTTATGAACTTTCCAGGAAGGATATCATGCTACATCTCCATGGGGCTTAGAAGATTCTCAGCTCAACAGATGGACTTGAGTTTTGCTGTCTCCAGGTTGTGCCTGGACTTTTAGTGCTACTTACTAGTGAGCTCGTCGGACAGAGTGTTCTTCTGTCCCTGGCAGGGTACATCCCTTCTAGTTTAAACCTCTGTCAAACGCTAAACCTTTGTCAAAAGTGATTATGTACGAATCGTACCTGGTTCCAGTGCAGATGTTGTACATACCACATATCTGCAGATAAGACCTGAGAGCATGATTTCATTTCTAAAGATAATCAGCTAGTTTGCAAGCACTTATTCCCTATGTAAACAAAGAGTTTTATTCTGATGATTTATACTTGTCTAATTCCAAGAAGCACTTTAGACGAGCATAAAGCTGCATACATAACACTGTGCTACGTACATCATACACACCAGTCTGTCTTTATTAAAAAAAAAATCCATGAGCTGAAATTTATTGTTCTTTTCCAAATCCACAAGGTGGGGGAAGAGCAGGTTTAAATTCATGACCCCTTGTTCCAGTACCCAAGTCTTTCTTACCAACAGCCCTGTATTGTTATAGAAAACAATCCATGGGCCAGTGACATAGCTCTGTGGACAAAGGTGTCTGTGCGAGCCTGGTGACCTGAATTCTGTCCCAATGGAGGACATGCCTGACTCCACGAAGCTGTCCCCTGGTCTTCATGCACACCCACATATGCATTCCCCCTCCCCCACATTCTAAATGCATGGTAAAAAACTGGAAAAGAATTCAAAATATAAGTCATGCAAAACTTGTTTATAATACCAAATTCCTCTGTGTGTGTGTGTATATATATATACTTTATGTATGTATATTTAATATATATATATATATATATATATATATATATATAATGTTTTCAAAGTTGCTCTGAGCTTTCTGGTATAAAACACACACTTATAGGGGCTGGAGAGACGTCTCAGTGGTTAAGAGCACTGGATGTTCTTCCAGAGGGCAGGAGTTCAACTCCCAACGCCCACAGGGCAGCTCACAACTGTCTGTAACTCCAGTTTAGTCCCAGGGATCCCGATACCTTCAGTAAAACATCAATGTGTTTGTTGTTAAACAAAATAAATAAATGAATAAATAAGTGAGTAAGTAAAAAAAATTTGCAGAAAAAGACAAACTTATAGTGGCAAACTTGATGAGTAATTTTTCATTAAATAACTATGTCAGATTGTAAGTCAATAAGAATACTTGATTCAACTCCAAAATGTTTTAAAAGAGGGTTGTTTAAAGTAGGAAGAGGGCTGGCACAGCTACAAGGAAGCCAAGTCTGGCCTAACCCTGCTGCCTGGTGGGCATGCCATGCTTGGCTCTCTGAAGACAATCTCAGCAGCGCATAGAAGAACCTGTGAGTCCAAAGGCCCACAAAGCACACGTATGCACTACAATAACCACGCGCCTGATGCTGATTTTGCGGTTGAGCCTTTCTGTCTCCCTTGCGGGATTTTAAGGTCTTTGCAAGTGAAAACCTCTCTTCCCGTTCTCTGTGATCTTTGCAGGGAACTTAGTGGGATCCAGCCCATTGACTAGCTACTAAATAGCGGCAGACAGCTAAAAGTGCTTTGAGGTCACGAGGGGAGACGCCCAGGAGTAAGCGGGAGAAAATGAAGATGACATTGGTTCCTGGCAGGAGACACCGGTTGTATAACAGGGAAGTAAGCTGGGCAGCCTGGCTGCCGGCTTGCAGAACCCCGACGCTCAGCTGGAGAAATTATAGCACTTCCCACCTTCAGTTTGCCCCCCTCCCCGATGCCCAGGGCGCAGGAGGTATTAAGAAGGTTCTGAAGCAGTGGCGACCCACCCTGACTCCAGGTTGGGGTGGATATGCTGGAAGGTATTTGTTTTTTTGAACCACCAGACAGGCTGTCTCCTGAGATCTGACCCAAAATGGAACTTGGAGGAGAATCAACTGGCCTCGGTTCAAACCAGACAAGCTGAAACAATGCTATGCGCTGGGGGAGGGACCTTAAGACCCACAAGAAATGCTTACTTCCCTTCAGCCTGTGGGACAGAAGCATTTAGCTGAATCAGCGAGCTGGGTGAGACTGTATGGACCCCTCACGACTTAGAATATAAATATAAAGTCTTTTACGGGGATGAAGAAGAGGTGAAACATTTAAAATGAAGGAAGTTGAGTGTGATTACAAGCCACGTGGACCTGTCATACGCCACAGGTGGACACGGCAGAAGTGTGTTCACAATCTAGAAGGCCCTCAGGCTTTAGCAAGTTAGTCATACTCCTTAAAATATTAAAAAACCTTAAGAATGAGGACATTTTCTATACTCTGCTCTCAAGTAGGTAGAAGATGCTTCCTAAGGTAGAAATATTGCAGGGGAGGGTTGACAAGGATGGGGCTCACGCTGGCGGACTTCCTGGAAGCAGGTCTGCTAAGGTTGATGGCAGCCATTGTGGTCCTTTGGACCTGCTCCCTACTCCTGTAGTTCAACCTTCTGTCCGGGTATGGACACTAAAGCCTTTGGCTCATGCCTCCTGGCCAGGTTAATCCAGAGCTTTCTTTGTCTCTCTGCCATTGTTTCTGTTTCTGTTCCTTTCTCTTCATCTACTTTTCTCTGTATGGTATTCTCTTATACACGTTTCTATGAAGAAGAGCGAGAAGGACCAAAGAATGGATTTAACTTTCAGGAAAGCTACCTTCTCCGTGAAATGCAACCAGCACAACCTGGATGCCCGGTCACCGTGTTCTGGAATGCAGGATCATTCGTTACCAGTCGGTCACCTGATGCCAGGTTTGCAGGGTGTTTAACCGAACCAAAACAATGAGTATGTTTGCCATTAACTTTAGACTCTTGCTATAAAACCAGTAGAGGGAAAGATGAGGCTCATCAATTTCATACAGAATGCCTTCAGCAAACAGCTTTGCCCAGGACAAAATGGTTCCTAAGATTAAGTCAGTGAAATTCATTCAACGTATGGTAACTTGCCACATTTTTTATGGATAGAGAAATGAGAAGATCCAAAACCTTCAATGCTTTCAAGAATCATGTTAAAAGCTAGCTGAAGACAAAAACAAAACAAACAAAAAACAAAAAACAAACCCAAACAAAAAAATGATATTGGTTTTAAAAAACAAACTGATTTTTCTCTTAAACCAAATCTCTCTGTGAGTAGAAAAGAGGAAGGACTTTTCCAAAGGAAGAAGGAAGTAAAGACGTTTGCCAGGAAAATAAACTGAGGTAGGAGCAGTTTGCCGCAGATGCCGTATATGAAGAGTAGAACATTCCACAGAACATGCCCTAGTTTGGGCAAACTGGAGGCAAACATGGTGGAGGGTGGGAACTAGGAGCATGGGACGGAGCTCAGGTGGCTTCACACAAATGCCTCAGCAGAGGAAGGCAAGGCAGGGAAGAGTGCTGAGCAAGCAGTGCTGTGGCCATGTTTGCTACCTGCAAAGGTCAGTGTCATGACCTCAGAGGGCCAGGTGAGGCGGCAGGCTTGTCACTACCTGCTGTGAAGTGGCCCTGTGTGAAGAGAGGGCTAGTTTACAGCAGATGCTGAGGTGACCATAAGGAGTTGTTAGGCCCAGGCGAACAGTGGGGGATCTTCAAAGTAGTTGTGGGTCTCGTGAGGGAACAGGAAGCAAGAGTAAGATGGTGGTCAGGAGGCTCTGAGCAAGTCCCAGGACCTCAGAGCCTACGCCTGAGAACCACTCTCTTGTTAGGAGACCATTCTTTTATCAGGAGTCTCCAGTGACTTAGCTTGCAAAGAATACATGGAGGACGCTGGTTAGTTTTGGAGACTCTTGGGAAGAGGGAGCTGCCTGTGAAAAGATTTCTTACATTAGACTGGCAGTTGGGCATGCCAGTGTTGTATTTCTTGATTAATGGTGGCTGAGGGAAGGTCCAGCCCACTGTGGGTGGGGCCAGCTCTTGGTAGGTGGTCCAGGGTTTATAAGAAAGCAAATGGGACAGTCCATGCACAGCCAGTCAGGAAGCAGTGTTCCGGCATGGGCATGGTCTCTGCCCATCGTGACTTCCTTCCATGACGGATTGTATGTTGTAAGTCAAAGAAACCATTTCCTCGGCTTGACTTTAGTTAGTGTTTTCTCACAGCAACAAGAGAGCAAAACCAGTTAGCAAGTGTGTTCGCCATATGCAGCCCCAAAGTAGGACCACGGCAAATTTTATCACGGAAAGAGAGGAGAGCAAACAGGAAAGTGGTTGAAGCGGCTGATCTTGCAGATGCTAATTCCCGGCCCTGGCACTGTGTACTTCATTTCTTTGATCCTCAGATTCCTCACAGCAAGAGCATCAAGACAGCTTCTTTTTGCTGTGATGAGAAGAATTCAGTTAGTTAAAGCTGCAAAGTGCCAAGCCTGGCACAGGTAAGTGTCCAGCAGGTGTTAGCTGTCGGAGTGTCCGCTGTTACTGTTTGAGTATGAGATGCCTCTACAGGATCAGGCGTTGAAACCCTGATTCTAATCTACAGACAGAGAGATGACTGAACAGGAGGTCCTAAACTTCAGCCTCAGCTGTGGGTTCATCTTTGATGACCTCATCTCTGAATGGGCTCTGAAGGCACAGGTCTTTGAAGGAAGTATCTTATCCCACAATTATTATTATTTGAGACAGGGTTTCTCTGTGTAGCCTTGCTGTCCTGGAACTCACTCTGTAGACCAAACTGGCCTTGAACTCACCGAGATCTGCCTCCCTGAGTGCTGGAATTAAAGGCGTGCACCACCATTGCCTGGCTTGTTTACATTTGGGTTTTAGCTTCTTGACAGCTCTGAAGGGAGCAGCTTCTACCACCTACTCCTGCTAACATGACGTTCTCTCCTCAGGCCCCGCATGATAGAGCTGGGTAACTGCAGACTAAAACCTCTGCACAGAAACATGAAGCAAAATAACCCTCTCCTCCCTTAACTGATGTTCGCCAGTATTTTATCTCGTGCTAAATGCAAGTGCCTGTGACCGCTTTTCCTCCTGTCCTCCAGGTGACACACCTCCAGAGGTCCTGTTCCACAGTCTTGTAGTTTCTATTGAGTTTTAGCATTCACTGATAGTTCTGCTGCAAAACAAAAGACCCCCCCCCCGCACCCCATGCCTTTACAAAATAAAAGCCTGCAAACAGCCAGACCTTTGGAGAATTCCTTATCTATTGCAACCTCATTCTTCTGTTCTCTGAGATCAAAGTCCTCTCCCCCAACCCCCAGTTATTTTTATGCTTCTGTATTTGATTGGGGGAGGATCTGCATGCCTATAAATGTGCACATCCCACCCTGAAGCTGACTTCTCATCAGGAGACCTGAAGGTGCTAAGTCCAACTCTTTTTTCCTGATTCTTGCCTCCACTAGGCAATGTGGCGTGGAACTGATGGGACCCAGGCACAGGCCACTGGGAGTTTCCTCACAGTCACTGGCACATCTGCGTCTGGATTAAAATTGGGATTTGGTACACCACAGCTGACAGGCCTGTCACTGCCTGGTTGGGGATGGGCTGAAAAGAGGCTTTCTGTGAAGGCGGGGTTTCTAAGTCACATTTTGGATTTGTCAAATCACAAGGCAGGTGGACTAACTTAGACCCTCGCACCGAGGAGATGTACGCACGCAGGGGAGGAGTTAACGTCTCCCAGGTTGTTTGTTTCCTTTGCCTTTCTCTTGCCCTGGAAATGTCTTTAACGTTTGGAAGCACATCTGCCACCCTTTGACTTACTCCCTCGCCCTTTAAAGGCCCAATGCCCCCCAAAGTGCCACCTATTCACACCTCACCCGAATCCCTGCACTTGGAGTTTTCTCTGCATCTTCCAAGAAAAGCATCTCTGACTGGGAAGAAATCAATGACCTAGCCTGTGGATCAGCATAGTATCTGCAGAGAAAAAATATCATCTCCATAGTCAGATATTGATATTTAACACACTGAAAAGACGTTCATTAGTATAGCATACAATTTATTTTAGAATATTTTGACTGATAGTCATAGTTCCATGTGGGTTTTATGTCTCCAAGTCCTTTCTTTTAAGAAATAATAATTAAAAAGAAATCCCCACAAGTGATTCCAATAGTCATTTATCAAAAGATAATACCTAACATACTACCAAGCAAATAAAAAGCAATCATTGAAGCAACACAAACAAAAAACCACAGTGAGATAGGAGATAGCCCCTTATCCCCACTACAATGGCTTTTTCCCAGAAGGAGAAAAGTATGGAGCTCTGCTCAGGATATGAAGAAAGGGAACTTCAGACATTGCTGGTAGAATTGTAAGCCAGTACAGCCATTATGAAAAACAATACAGACGCCCCTCAGCCAGAGATCGAACCACTCTATAATCCAGCTGTCTGTATGTCTTTTAAGAGTTATCCAATATTATTTTAGAGCGTGAGTGTTTGCCTGCAAGTATGTAAATGCACCGTGTGCATGCCTGGTGTCCCTGGAAGCCAAAAGAGGGATTCAGAAACTTCTGGAGCTAGAACTGCAGGCAGTGGTGACGCGCTATGTGGGTGCTTTGAACAGAGCCCAGGTCCTCTGCAGAGCAGGGCTGAGCCATCTCTGCAGTCCTGTGATCCAGCTGTCTTCCTCCTGGGCACATATCTAATGGCACAGAAATCAGCATACGAGGACACATGTGCTCTTGGGTGCTGACTGTAGCACTGTTTAGAAGTGGGTCATCTTCCTGACTAATCATCACCAACAGCAGGCTGTGGCTAGCAGAGCGGGGCGTGAGGGTATTTTCCAGGAAACACGGAGATGGAGGTCCCGAGAGTGCATAGATACTTCAAGCCTTCCTTTGTCCTTGTGTCTGCTTATGCTGTACCATAATTGTCATAGCCTTATCTTATGCCTCCACCGACATGTCTGTCTCTTGTTTCTTGGCTCACATTTTGAAAGGATCTTTGAATTAATTTGTTTTGCCAGATGTAAGCTGAGAAAGTCAGCTTTGCTTATTGCATACTCATTATTCATGTTCTCAAGATACCGAGATGATTGATCTTCCTCTCAACAGAATGGGGAAAGTCGAAATTTCTGGGTTGAGTTCTAGTGTTAGTCTTCTTGAATTATCACCTTGCCTCACAGAACTTAAAGGTCCAATGGTGGTGGCCAATGGTTTAAATTATTTCTAGCTAGCATTTGTAATGCATGCTGAATATGAAATAATAAATAACAGACCCATGCTTGAATAAAAGTCTCTGGTGGGTGCAGCCTGGCTATGGTTTTCGTTTAGCCTTGTGCTAAAGTTAGCCATATTTCTCTGTGTGTGTACAGAAATTCAGGCTGTTATATGTTCTGTGAATTGAAATTTTTGACAGACTCGATCTATTCTCATCTTGGGATCATAAAACACACACACTTGAGCAGGGGAGATGGCTCCCTTGGTAACACATTGCTGTGCAAATGTTAGGAACCGAGTTCTGATCCCCAGCACCTATACAAAAGTCAGTCTTGTTGGTGTGCAAACCATAATCCAGGAAGTAGATGTAGGAGGAGACAGAAACAGGCTTGTCATAGGGACTTGCTGGCCAAGCTAATCTACCTGAAGCAGAGAGCTCCAAGTTCAGTAAGAGACCTGTCTAGAAACTTAAGGTGGAGGGCTAAGAAGGAGATACCTGAAGCCAACCGCTGACCTCTATAAACTCAGGCACAGGTGAGTACACCTGCGGGCACACATGCATTGCATATGCTATACACGCGCGCGCACGCGCACACACACACACACACACACACACACACAGCACTATCACTAAACAAAACACAAACAGCAACAACAAAAAGGAGTGACCTTGAGTTTGCTTTTAAAACTCCTCTGAGATGACCTAAACACCATGATGTTTTTTATCTTTTTAAAAAGTGAAACAATCACTCTCACTTCTTCTCCACTTTCCCTGGACCTCTGATGCCAATGGATGGAGCACAATGTACTTAACATAGGCTCCAGAGTCCCGTGACCTAGGGCCTGTCTTCCCCACCAACCTCCTGGCTGCCCGCATCCCCACATATGCATATTTAAACCTTTCTGATCTCTCCTCCTTTTCCCACAGGCACTCCAGTCTTTCACTTTCCCTTCTTTGTTATTTCCTTGAAAGCTCCTGTCGGTCTGTGGGAACACCTCGATGGCACTGCTCACGTTTTGAAGGAGTCTCTTAGGCTAGCCTCCATTCATTGCTCGCTATGCAATGGAATTTCTATGTTTTCAATATCATCAAAAGCATTGATCTGAACGCACTAAAGTGTTCTGCTTAAGCCAATAAATGAAGGGAATTTATTAGCATGTGTTAGAAGCATCTCTTATAGTAAAGGACTGCAGTAGTCATACTATTCTAGGAGATGGTGTTTGGGCAAGATGGCATAGTACGGACTGAACATCACATGCCAGATGGGTCACTTTTGTGCCTTTCTTTATCTTCTCCCAGCCTGCTGTTTGATTGTGGTCTTTGCTATGACTGCTATGTGTAGTTGTCACACATGGGCTTCCTCCTACAGGTGGATCACAGAATTCTTGGTTTCGGAGGCAGAGTTTCTTTGAGACTGTGGCTGATCTGACTTCTGCCCAAACAGATCCACATAGGGCAGTAAAGGGAGTAAGTGGACAACTTGCCCCCTCTGCTTCCTTCAGGAAGACATACTGGAAGTCTTTCCATAAAGAGGCTCAGAGGAGCCTGGGAGGAAGGAGCCTCTGTTGTTCACATCTAGTGACCAGCTCAGTTAGGGACCCTGTGCTTGGCTCCCCCTCTACCCCATTCCCTGTTTGAATTTCTAGATCTCTACTTGTTTCTTCCAATTGGTTCCCAAAATAAATCAACTTGTTTCAGGCTCTGCTTCTGGGAAGAACCCAGACTAAGCTAATTTAAATCAGCTTCACTCAGTTACATTTTTTCCCCCTTAAATTTAGAGACGTTTGGAAACTATTTGCAAGTCTTATAAAGTAGACACTAAATAAAGATGGTATGAAAGCCAAGTAAACAGGACAGTGCCCAGTGCGTTGTATAAAATGCACGGTGGCGAATGAATTGGTCTGTGAACTAGACTTTCCCCCCTCTTCAGTTCGGAGGCAGACTCAGACAATCGCTTGGTTTTGTAAAAACACGTCTCCGTAATTCTACAGCTGTGCTTAGCTGGTAACAGAATAGTGATGTTTTGATCGTAGCGCCACAGATGGTGAGGCCCCAGAAGACACGTGTGTCTCTGTAAGGGACAGTGCATGAAGTGTGGGTGTATCAGGGGGCTCTGAGTACTTCAGGGTGTCTGTGTAGGAGTGTCTCTAGACCTCTGTGTGTATATATATCTTTCTTTTTAAAAAATTATTTATGTGTGTGTGTGTGTGTGTGTGTGTGTGTGTGTGTGCCTGTGGAAGCCAGAGGAGGGATCAGATCCCCTGAAACTGGAGTCATAGATGCCTACGTGGATGCCTGCTAGGAACCAAACTTTAGTTTTCTGAAAGAGCAGATAGTGCTCTTAACCAAGAAACTGTCTCTTTATCTTTTTGTATTTATTTATGTTTTATAAGAACAAGGAATCAATTCCAGTGCAATTATTTTAAATAGTTAATATATTCGAGTCACAATGGGAAGATGAGTTTGTTTTTGAAAATGAAAAGTATCAGGCAATCAATTTGGCACTGGAAGCTCAATTCATAGAATTATTGTATGATGCGCCGCTGGTCATTCGCGAGCTGGTTTCTGCTGGAGGCAGAGCCAGAATTCAGGCCTTTGAGTCCCTTCTCATGGTCCTTCAGGACACCACACCGCCTTTCCTGAATGGCCTCTCTGTCGAACTGGAGGTCAGCATGCTTTTCCTGCCGAGGTCCAGAGTAAATAACGTAGGCTTTGCGGGCACAGGCGTTCTGGTGCAGCTGCTCACCTCTTCCGCGGAATGAAACCAGAGTACAGGAAACTAAAGTACTGAGCGCAGACACACACTCCTGAAACGACTCAATTGTGATTTTGGCCAGTGGGTCACCTTTTGCTGGCCCAAGTTTCATAGGAACACATGGCAAGTTCTGCTTGGTGATCGCTGCGAGGCTCTCGGATCTTAAAGAATTAAAATCTTTACCCAGTCTGATGACGAGAGCCGCTCTTGCATGGCGGTCTGTCTCCACAGGACTGGGCTTCCTTCCAGGCCTGAGTGTCCTCAGACTCTGAGCCAGCATCCAGGAGAGTGGACCTGGCACTCTCCGGTTTCCAGAAGGAATCATAAATTCCCTTCCTGTGCAGATAAAGGAACAATTGTACCACATGGGGGCTTTACTGGAAAGTAAAATAGGGTCACCAGGAAGGAACAGGAATTTGCTTCTAAGTCATAGTTCTGCCAGTCTGGCCGGGAGTTTGTCAGACCCAGAAAGGCCAGCTGGGACAGTTGACAGACTTGGAAAACTTCCAGAACCTTCACTCATGGGATGACACTTTTTTTTTTTCAGTTTCTATGGCCCACTCAGGATGCCCTGTGGCTCATCCACTATCTCATCCTCGTCATGTTCAAGCACGTGATTTCCTCAACTGTCCTCTGTCAAGGCGAGGCTGTCGCCTCTGTTAAACACCTTCTCTAAATTGCGATGTTCAAGTGCTTAATCCTACGCCCTCATTGTGGATATCTTGTCCAGGTTTGAGAAAGTAAAAAGCAATTATTTTTTTTTTGCAGAGAAGGTCAAGTCTAGGGCTTTAGGCGAAACCCAATATGTATGCCAACAGCTGGATATTTGCCCTTGGGATTGTGTGCACGCATGCACACACATAATTATGAGCATAACTCAGCTCACCCTTTAAAGCAGGTCACGTTCTCCAAGGCCTCCATTCAAGGGACGGCCCTGCAGCGGCCTGGGTCTGCTGAACAGACAAGTGACGGGATATTCTCTTGCCACTTTCTCCAAGCCCCCGTCTTCTCCTCTTTCATTTGTACCGTGTGAGTTCACCTCCTGGTCTGTTTCAGATTTTTAAGAGCCGAGAACTTACAATAGCTGGATAGGGCTTTTGGTGGATTTAATGTTCTAAATCTCAAAAAAAGATACACAAGATTCCCTGTCTCAATGCTCGACTATCCATGCTCATCGCTGGACGGAGTTTCCGGTGGATCAGGAAAACTCAGTCTGGAATTGAAGTGATTTTGGGTGGGAAGGGGGGAAAGAGTTCACACCGTTCTTCTTCCCAGGTAGCAAGCACTCTTTTTTTCCTCAGAGAAGGGGAGGCCGGGAGTTGTGGGAAGCTGCAGAAATGAGAGGGGAAGAAGAAGGATATTTGATTATTTCTTCATAAGTAACCAATTCCTTTAGCACCTGGCTGCGGTTCCCGCTGCTGTGAGGAGAATATCAATGGTGTTAATATTCCCCTCTTTGTGCCTTGGAATCAGTTGCCTGACATTCTAAGCTCTTGGGCTTTCAAAGCAGCTCCAGCCCAGAAAACCAAGGCAGATGTAGAAGGAAAGTTAGCCTGAATGCGTTCAATTGAATCCTCCCTCGGTGGTCCTTCTCTCCCCCATGGTATCTTTACACACATCTCTAATCTGTACCTTCACCCCGGTCCCTTGCTTGACAAGGGGCATATCCCTAAGTGTGCAAGTGCTACTCTCCTTATATTAGGACTTTTTAAAAATTAGTTTTTATTTTTTTTAAAAGGGTCTGTTTTATTCGGATGAAGTCATTATCCTTAGTAGCACTAATGGCAAAGAATGGCTCTTGAATATTAACTGGAAGGAAAGAAGCAACAACAACAACAACAAAGTCAAAGCAAAGTTTCAAAGAACCAGATTCCTGAGAAGGAAGCTATGCTGGTTGTATAAATTTGAAATGGCTCAGAACCACAAGGTGGCGCTGTTAAAACACCTCATTTTAAAGCCCTAAAAAGAAGAGCAAATAAGGGCAACAAAATTAAAGAGCCCTTTAAGGCAGAAAATACTTTGTATCAAGACCAGAGTCTTCCCACAAGCACCAGGAGTGCCTGGAAGTCTGTGTTAGTGTTGTGTGTGTGGAAGAAAATCACTCCATTTTAAGGAGTAATGTATTGAAACAATCCCTATCATAAGACAGTGATAATTTTAGGGGGGTTGGGAGAGGACGCAGAAGTTTCATAATCGATACTTTTTAAATTCAAACAGGAACTTTAACACTTGTTAAAAATTTACATTGACTATTAAGTGCATCTCATCTTCCTGTCAACTTTTTAAGTGTGATATTTTAGACATTAGAGTGATAGGCTAGGCTTGCTATCCCTCTACCCACTTCTATTCTCCATCGAGAGCGTCCACACTGGGGACATTTATTTGAAAACAATTAGTACCCCATTAAGGGAAACATGAAGCCTGTGGGTCACAGATGTTCTTGGCTGCCTTGAGAAATTGGCACGGAGGAAGCTGGTAAATGAATACGCTGTGGAAAATCGTTCCGTCCTTTGGAGCCTGTTGTCTATTATGTGACGCGCTGATGTCAGGGCCGCTGTTCTGACGAGTGACCGTATTCGTGTCTGAGTGTTCTGTACATGCACGAGGTATCCATTTACTGACAGAGAGACGAAAACCTGGCATTTCACAAGTGTGTTCATCGAACATGGGGTGTCGATAGAATGGTTCAGGTAATCTTGTTCTTGAAGGCAGGAGTGGGAGGGGACCCAGTGGGACAGGCAGAGATGCCCAGGACTTTGCATTATTGCCTCATCCTTCATGCAGCTTTCTAGATTAAGAGATATGAGAGCGTCTCCGTTCTTACTGCAAGGTCCCAAGAATTTAAACAACTTTGATACTGCATGGCAGGACAGGGGGTTGAACCTGGGAGTTTGTTTAGAGAGAAAAATTCAGGTATATTAAAGGGAAATGCCTATACTTTGCTATTTTTATTTAGATAAAAGTCCAATAAAATATTGGGAATTATTTGAGGAAGAAAAGGAAAGAGATCTGGGCTATATAGAGAGCTGTGTGTGTGTGTGTGTGTGTGTGTTTAAGCTACAAGTATTTTGTTGTTGTTGTGTAATAGAGACTCACTCTGTTACCCAGGCTGGTCTTGAGTTCGAATGCTCCTCAGAATTGAGCCTGTCAAGTAGCTGGGACTTCAGGCCACCACCACTCTATCTGACTTAGAGCTGGGTTTGAACCCAGGACCTCCAGCAGGATAAGCATGTGCTTTGTTAGTGAGTTGTACCCAAGGGCATGTAGATCCCTTTTCTCCTCTTCTGTAATTCCCATCACTTTGCATTTCACATTGTTGTGTTTTCCCGTCATCCGCACAGCAGGAGGCCTGGGGAAGGTCCCTGGTTTCCCTGTCACCGAGGAAATCTGTATAGGTTGCTGATGGAAGCTGTGGCTGGAATGACTCCTGGATGACTCGATTGTGGAGGCATGGCTCCAGATGTAAATATAACTCATGATAGAAAAAATTAGCCAGTCCCTGTTTGGGGGATAAAAGATGCTAATTAAAATAGGAATCTCTGAGGAATACGCCTTATTTAGATACAAAATATATTAGCCAGGTCTGAGCCTGCAGCAGTATAAACAGTTACTATGACTACTACTCTGAATTGTGTTGAAGTAGTCAACAGAACTGTGTACTTATTCTTAGACATTTTAACTGAATCACATGTCCATTAGCCTGTAGAGATCCCTGTGTCTGGCTGGGAAGGTATGTGGAGGGAAAGATTGTGTGTGTGTGTGTGTCCATGTGTGTGTGTGTCCATGTGTGTATATATGTGTGTGTATATGTGAGGGTGTGTGGTGTGATGAGGGTGTGTGAAAGACATAAAGTTTGCAATCTACCTGGACTTCCGTTGGAGCAAGGCAGTGGCTCTTCCTGATACGTGTATCTCTTTTGTATGACCAGCTCCCACAGTCCATTGGGGATCTAAGTAGTTTGTTTGGACAATACATCACATCATACTTAAACTATCCAGATACTTTGATGATGCTGTAAAAAAAAATAAGATCCCATGTGTCCCATGGTGACTAGAATTTTAAAAATATGATAGGATATTTGAGAAGATGAATTAGTCTGGATCCTTGGGCAACCCATCATGAAAGAACCAAATTCCTAAGCTGATTTGAAAAACAATGCAATAATCTGATTCTCACGATGAATATCTTGAAATCACTTACTAGACGCAATAAAGTCAGGCACAATTCCAGCTCTCATGAGGCTGAGAGGGCTGTCAGTTCAAGGCCAGCCTGGGCTACAGAGTAGTAGGGCCTGGTCTCAAAAAACAAACAACAAAACCCTAGAAATCAAAACCAAACCCTAAACGCCCCTCTAACAAACAAAGAGTAGAAGAACAATCAAGAACCTTTTATAAAGTAATGAGAGTCAGGCTTCTACGTAGTCTAGGATGGCCTCAAATTTCTGGTCCCCTGCCCCAGCCTCCTCAATGCTTGCATTCCAGGTGCCACTACCATACTCGACTCTAAGAAACCTGTGACACAAACGAGGGACTTAGGGTTTATGCTGACATTTCCATCTCTGCCCTTTACTGACTCCGAACCATGGAGAGAGACGCCGTTTATTACCATGCTCTGATGGTCACGTATTAATTCTCCTGCCTTTCAAAGGAGCCAAGAAGACTGATTGTGCAGAACTGACTCGGAAGACTTGGGTCCACAGTGAGCGTCAAGGCTCCTTTGCTGTCGCTATGCGAAGCTGGTCTTCAAAGCCGATCCTGCTCATCACATCGCATTTTCTTTGGCGTGCTACCTGCGTGTCTCAAAGGTGCCGTGTGACTTTTGCTTGTTTGGCCAAGGACTTGCGGCAGCTGTGACTTGGGGTGACTTGCTCGAGTTCCCCGCTCCAGGAGACCACAGCAGGCCCAGACAGGTACCTGCTTGATTCTTGGAGGCTACAGGCGTTCCTCTGTGTGGGCTCTGCAGCTCGCACTGTGTTCTCCATGTCAGGCCCGCATCTGGCTGTCAGGCCTTGAACCCCCACAGGACTTGCCTTGAGAGGTGGGGCCTACAAGAGAGGACTTTGTTGATTTGGGCTCAGGCTCAAACAAACTATTTTAGAAACCTTAGAAGCCTCTGTTGAAGGAAGATCGAAAGGTCCGTAAGAGAGCAGTGCGGAGCTGGCTAGCGGTGGGTTTGCTAGTGGGATTGAAGACTCATGTACCTTATCTTGGTGTTTAATCAGTTGATAAGTTATTTCAGTACGTATATCATTTTCTCTTTTGAAAAAGTTGGTTCCCTCACCCCAAACAGTGAAGGGTTGCCAAGATCTGTAGCCTTTGGAAATCCCTTGTGAAGTATGCCTTTTCCTTTTCCTTTTAGGAGTTTCCGTCCTTCTCCAGTATGGAGAAGAACAAAGAAAAAAAGAGAAGTTTGGGGTAACAAAGCAGACAGAACTCGGCACCGAACTGAGACCTTTGGATCTTAAGTGCTATTTCATATTTTTAGCTTTATAAATAAGCCTGTAGGTCCTTACTAGGTGAGCCCTATGAAGTTAAGAAGAGGGTTCCAGACCGTCCTCAGTGTACATGTGCACCACAGACTTCTTTCTCTGCAAGTTATCTGTCTGTTCTGATAACACACGCAACAAGGCGAAGGTAACATACGTAATGGGAGAGCTAGAAGGTATAGGCCAGTATGGAAGCCTGATAGGACTACTTCAGATGTGTCAGAAGGGCTCATAACTGTCACAGTTCCAACTTTGTTGGTTTGGACCCGGGAGCAAGCTAAACCCCCTCTAAGTGTAAAACCGACCTCAGACAGAAAGTAAGAGATGTGTGATTTTCTCAGAAATACTGTTTCTGATTGTTCAGAGTTGGCGCTCCACCTTCATTTTCCTGCATCCTAGATATTTGAAATATTTAATAAGGTCAGTTTGTACATGTTCTGAATCGCAATTTCTTAGGAGAAAATGGGACCAGAAGCCAGTATGTTTTGCTGGTCAAAGAATGTCAGGCTGAAAGCCCAGCACGGCAAAGTTGAGACACAGGAACTTTGTTTTGTTTTTTTTTTGTTTTGTTTTGTTTTTTGTTTTTTGTTTTTCGTTTTTCGAGACAGGGTTTCTCTGTGGCTTTGGAGCCTGTCCTGGAACTAGCTCTTGTAGACCAGGCTGGTCTCGAACTCACAGAGATCCGCCTGCCTCTGCCTCCCGAGTGCTGGGATTAAAGGCGTGCGCCACCACCGCCCGGCTGAGACACAGGAACTTTGGAACCTGAGTAGACAGAGAGAGAGACTACAGGGTAGAGCTGGGGTCTCTGGTGACAAACGTAATCAGCACAGTTTTACCCAGGAGTATTGGTGCTAGGATAGCAGATGAAGAAGTTACAGAGAGGAAGGGATTTAGTATTGCTAGGTAGAGGAATATGTTGGAAGAGAGAGCTGCTTATTCGTTCCTAGCTGCCCAGCTAGCTTTGACCCTAAATAATCACACAGAAACTATATTAATTAAAACACTGCTTGCTTGGTCTATTAGGTCTAACTTCCTATTGGCTAACTTTTATATTAATTTAACCCATCTTCATTAATCTGTGTATTGTCACATGGCAGTGGCTTACAGGGTAAATTCCCAGCATCCGTCTCTGGTGGCTCCATGGCATCTCTCTCACTCTGTGCCTTCTTCCTCCCAGCGTTGCTGAAATCTCAGTGGAGACCTCCAATTGCCGCACACTGCGCCCCCGTGTCTGCGCTCTGTGCGCTGGCACCAAAGTTCGCGAGCTTCGGGCAAGGGGGCTGGAGGTTAAAATACACAGACACACACAGACAGAGAGACAGTGACACGGGTCATCCTTGAATTCCCCAAGAATGCCCCCTTTATTGTGTCCAGGGGCAGATTATATAGAGATAGCCACGCCCCAGCCAAACCCACCAGAAACCCCTCTCCTGCCATCAGGAACTCCTGAAGGTCTCCTGCTCAGAGAGATCTGAGTGCTCAGTAGGCACTCAGATCAGGAGATTACAAGAAATTCAGCATCTGGGGTCTCACTGCTCCCAACACAGTATTCAGTCCAGTTTCCCCCACCTACCTAAGTTCTGCCCTATCAACAGGCCAAGGCAGTTTCTTTATTCATTAATGGTAATCATAGCACATAGAGGGTCCTCTCACATCGGGAATATGCAAGTTTCCTTCTAAGAGGAGAGAATGTAAGTAAAACGCCTTACTTGAAGCTGGTTATCATGCAGCCATCCTGATAAGGTTGTATTGTGCCAAGACTCAGGGAAGCAGGGAATGTGAATTTGTACAACTGTTTTTCATGTGTTCCCATGACATATTAAAATGTAGGGAGCAGGTGTGAGCAAATGACCTTAGGACTCTACACTGAGTTGCTTTGACGATGTGACACCATGGACTGGTGGTGGCCCAAGCTTGACTTCTCTCATCTGATGTCTAAGCCAGGACTTTCCTAAAACACAGGATCTTATTTTGTCAGTTCTATGACCACTATCTCAAAATACCCTTAGAAGGGATGTAAGGAGAGCTAGCTGGAACGTTAGCTACTCTATATGTCCAGCATGAGTGGCTTGGTCCACCTTTCTACAGGGATGAGGATAAACCTTGATGTGCAATGCTGAGTCTCTACATGGTTCCAGGGACTAGGACCTGACTAGTGCATTGACAGAATGAAGAAACACACACACACACACACACACACACACACACACACGGGCTTTGTGTGGACTAGACTTTCTGATCGAGAAATTGTGGCACTATGGAAGCTCAATATGTTTGTTTATTACCTACACTTGAACTGAGAGGCTGGGTTACCGCATAGATCCGAACTTGAGGAGGTGGGATTACTACATACAGCTAAAGAGGGGGGTATATGGTATACAGCTGTATCAAGGAGACAGGCTTAGCCAACTTCAGTAGGGGTAGTCTCCATAGGGGAGCAGTCTTCAGGCTGCAAATGTCCCTAGGAGAGGAAGCTATGGAGGACATATTCTACACCCACTGTCAACACTTGCACTTGAACTATGAGGGAATGGCTTGCTATTTCCCTCTGAGCCTCACGGGGTAGGAGAGAGGGCTGAGACTTTGCCGTTTTTCCCCATGGATCTGAGGCTAGGGTCCTTGCCGTGGTTGTGCGCATGTGAACAACACACACCCACTCAGGGCTTCCTCCATTTCCTACAGTGCAAGTCTTCGTTTTCCCCAAGGAACCCTTGCCTTTAACTCATCCTTTGAAGTCTTTCAGAGTTTCTTCTTAACTCCATGGATGTCAGTTGCAACCCACACAAGACTCAACTTTGAAAATTGTTCTGGAGATGAGGCAGGGGTTAAACTGTTAAATCATGACCTAGAGGTCCCATGGATAACATATAGCCAAGTAGCACTGTTGGCCATATGAAAAATTCTCCTGTATTAAGTTAACTCTTATCCTGGGACAAACCAACTCTTTTAAGGCTCCATTTGAGCCTCCCAGGATAAGGGGCGGCTGCTGCGTATAATCCCATCATCAGCATCAATGTGTTGTTCTGAGTAGATAAGCGGACTACGGAAAGATGTGCTCGCGGTGAGATTTCAGGGGAACTCAGGCGAATGACACAGGCACAGGGAAGGTTTTGTCAACCCAATCACTGTCACTAACGATTATTTACCCAGCCTGGACAGGGTGCTCTGCTCCACTGACTGCATGCTGAGTGAGTCCCAGCAACGGTAACAAATACACGTTCTAATGTCAGGGAGACGTCCCGGCCTGATGGTAGCATAAGTCATCACTTGGTTATTATTCTTTTTATTGTTGCTGGAACACTGATTAATTCAATTCTGTCCTCTGAATTGAACTTTTACCAGGATTAGTTTTTTTTTATGCCAACTCAGTACATTGCTCATATATGAGGAAAAATAAGCCTTAAATTGGTTTTCTGAACCTTTTCAGCTTTGTGTCTGCATATAGATGTTTCCTGTGGTGTATCGTGTTGTGTTTTTAACAATTTCTTATGTCAATTACATAGGGTAAGTCCACAATGTCCCCTAAAGCAGAATATGCTGATAGAGTCTTACATTGTACATTTAATTATTTTTAATTAAAACAATTATTTTATTAAAATAATTATTTAATTAAAATCATTTAGTATTGATAATAAGATATGTTTCTATCTATCACCTTAAATATTAACAAAAGATCTAAGTAAGTTTTAGACAAAAAATTAGCTCATTAAATTAAGGCTGAAATAGTACAAATTAAGTAATGTATAAATGTAGATATTATGATAGATCAGAGATTATTTATACGTGGTCTGGACACTGCTACATGTTTAGGATGAGTGAGGGAAGGTCCTCCATCCCCAGAGGAGAGGAAGAGAAATAGGATCCTTCATGGTCACTTCATGGGAGACTAGGTGGGGGACTTGAGGTCACCTCGTCTTCCTTTCCTTCTTGAGGGCTTTGACTTTTGAGCACATTTCCCAATCCCGCACTCTGTATTTTGCCAACATGCTTCCCTCTGCCAATAGTCAGAGGACAGGGGCCACGAAACTCTAGGAATGCTGACGGAAGAGTGTTTTGGACAGATGAACCGAGTTCGGTTTTCAAAAACCAATGTCAGAAGGTACAGAACACAGCTAAATTCACCAACAAACAGTGACCGCCGCGAACAATTTCAATGCCAACCTCTTCGCTGAATCCAAAGCTTAAAAAAATAGACTCTGAGGTCTGTGTTCTAAGATTATTCCAGAAGAAGTAGCCGTCCTTTGCTATACAGGCTGCAGGTTTATCTTGTGCCGAGTGGAAGAACAAACACACTAGGTCATCCCCTCCACACACATCAGCTGCCATTCTGGAAGCCAGTGGAATTCCACGTTTGGCAAGATGTCTATGTCCGGTGCTTGCTGGAGATAACGGGGGCAGGGAGCTCGTCAGCGAGGAGGAAAACATATAGGGGGGATGTAGCCTACATAACAGTGGGCCCCAATAATTGTTTCTTGTGGTGATGGAGTCAAAGGCATTCGATGATAAGATGCCACAGTCAGGGCAGACAGTGGCTTTTTGTGGCCTTTGCTCCCTCAATTAGATTTCTGTGGCTGAGCCGCAGGAAGCCATCGGAGGTTAAAGACAACTTTTTCTCAATAGTGTATCCCCAAGAAAAATGTTCAGTATGCATTTTTTTCCTTCTTTGACATGTAAAGTTTTATTTCCCCACTCTCCCTGCCGTTGTCTTATGTCTCCTCCTCAGGATGGTTGTGGTGAACAGGCTGGAGCTGTCTTTGTCCTTACTCCCTGGAGTTCTGCTCTCAGAGGAGGAGACTTTGCCTTGGGTATTGGGAGAGCCACGACCACTGTGATTTCCTCAAAGGGCTCTTTAGTACTCTCCTTGGGGGTTAGGTTCTGGAACCACAATTTCTTTTGCTTTCACCATCCTTAGTTTTATTTAATAAACAACAACAATAACAACAACAAAACCACAGTTTTAAAATAATCCTGAGTCTTTGTAGAAGAAGACAGTCAAAAGGCTGCTTCACTTCCCTCACTGTTGAGTGTCTGAGTTCTCAGGGGATGCACCAGAACTTATTTTCAGAATGGTCCCCTGCCTCTGGACTTGGTGGTGACGCAGTAATGCTCCTATTTAAGGGATGATAACTATGGCATTACAGATAGCTGCCGTTCTGTATCACTTAACGGCTGATGACAAGGAGGGAAAATGCCTGAATACATTTAAGTACTGAAAAATTTATTTCCATGTTATTTTTGGCCCAAGTTTGGTCTAATCTACAGTCAGGGAACCTGTGCAAAAGAACAGCTGTCTGTCTGGCTCCAGCTTTATCAGTTCTGTTTCTCTGTAGGATCCTGATAAATATGGCCAAAGCCTATGTTTTTTATTGAGAAATGTGAGTGGCTGACTCAGATTTTTTTTTTTTTACTTCATCAGATAAGACATCAAGGAGCCTTATCCATCACCCCCCACTGAGAGGAGAGGGTGGGGTTAGTTTTATCCCTTCATACCTAGGACAGGAGTTCATGAAACAAGAGTGCTGGCACTCCTTGAATTAGCACTGAGGCATGTACAGGCTTTATTAAGCTTCTTGAATCCCTTGCAAATCTTACCACACTGATCCTCACCACAAGTCCATGATGTAAGGAGCTGGGCTTTGCTGTGCTCTGCAGATCTCCAGGGAATGACTTACAGACGATCTGCCATGGGGCTGCCTGGGCTGTTGGAAGGAGAAGCTGCAACAGCCCAGGAGCTCAGGATGTTTATTAGATACAACTGAACACAGAGGCGGGGTTGTTGCATACAGCTGAACAAGGAGACAGGTTTAGCCCATCTCTGCAGGCGGAACAATCTTCAGGCTGTCGTCTTCTGGAGAGCGAAAACCGTGGTAGACATTTTCGGCACAAGCTATCGACATTTGCACTTGGACCTAAGCAAGGCTTTGCCACCCTCTGAGCCCCACGTGGGGAAAGGCTTTGCCATTCCACTAGGCTGAGACATTGAGGTTCTTAACATGGCCGTGCTCATGTCAACAGCACACATTTCACTAGGTACTTCATTTATTCCCTGCCACTATCGCCGTCCCTAGTTTCTAGACAAGAAGACGGAAAAACAGAATGGTAACGTCACTTTCCCAAGCTCACACTAGAAAAGTGGGTAAAGTGGGGAGGAGAAATTCCAATTACACAGTCTCCTCACTATCCATGTCTGCTATCCCACCTACTCCCACCTAGGGCCACCTCTGCACAGTTTAGCCCTGACACCCCACTGTTACTCCTGATACCCCATTCTCCCTTTCCGTACAGTGTACTTGTGATACTCCGCTCTCAATTGCTGCCCTTGCTTGGTCCTTATTCCACCTGGGATGGGCTGTTTCTACCCCAGTGCTGGCTATCCGTGCCTGCCTGTCTGAAAAACAAGAAGCAGATGGTTGTGCCTATGAACCTTTTTTTCAGCAGAGGTGAGCTGTAATTTTATATCCGCTCCTTTCCAGGTAGGATTTCAAGCAGAGTGGACACTAATCCCACCTTGGGCCACCTCTGATTCTGAGAGCTGTACATCAAGCTTGTTAGTCTTTCTGGCAACAAGTCTGTCCCTCTTAAAATTGAGGAAAAAGTCGCATCTGTGAACTTAAACTTCACATGCATTACTAACAGAGATTTCAAATGAGATGGCTTCTCAATTATAGACTTCAAAGGAAAGTATAGAAGAATCAATCACATTGTTTGACAGTCAAGGTCAAAATATTCATTTCATTCCTTTTTTTTTAAAGACTAAACCACTTTACTGTGCTTTGAAGACTTACATATAATTCAGACTTTGTAGAATTCCCCTGATGTGGGGGTGTTTGTGGAAATCGGATAAGATTGCTCTATGATACCACAATCATTAATTTATTTGAATCTCACATCTTCCTTTGGGGATTAAGCTTAATGCTTCCTTCTATAATCTCAATGAGTCCTGTGACAATATTTTCCCTGCTGCAATGGTAAGATCACAGACCCATACTAAGTTGGCTTGTGGCATTATGATGGTTATTTGTTGACTTGTTCCATTGTCTTTGTCTCAGACTTTGTGTTTTAACTGAAGGTGGGGAATAACTTGTTTGAAATGTCTGTTCTGTCCGCTGGTATCACTTCCTATTGGGCACCTAATTTGAACCTTTTTTGTGTGTATTTATGTGTGGTGTTCACGCCTGAACTCATGTTCAATTGTATGCTCTAGCCTGTGCTTTTTTTTTCTTGCCATGACTAAACTCTGATTGGGGGAGGGAAAGGTCTATTAGGAAGCAAAGGCAGAATCAGGAGAAGGGAGTGGAAACAGAAACCATGGAGAAAACACTGTTTACTGGCTTGCTCATAGGCACATGCCCAGCTACCTTTTTTATAGAGCCTAGGTTCACCTGCTTAGAGATCTACCATCTATGGTGGTCTGGGCCTGCCTTCTTAGCAATCAGCAAAATACCTCACGGACATGCCCACAGGCCAAACCAGTTGAGTTAATTCCTTCCCGAGGCTCTTCTTCCCTAGGTGCTCACACTAGAAAAGTGGGTGCTGGGAATTTGAACTTTGACCCTCATACTTATTAAGCAAGGTCTCACTCTCTGAGCCACTTCCGTAGGCCCCTGATTTGAACTTTTAATTTAATCTAATAATAAGGTTTTCTGGGCACTGGGTTACCAGCTCTCCAGTTGTAAAAGGCAACATAAGTAAAGGTGCTGGTTAGTAAACAAAACCAACTCAGGGTTGGGAGAAGAACTAATGTGCCTTGAGTACCTACTATGTGCACGAGTACCTACTATGTGCATAGGCTTATGCTACTGCTTTGTATGTGCTTTCTCCTTTAGTTCCTAAGCCGGTTCTATGAAGCGGTTGCAAATCACCTTCTTCCTTGGCGAGAGAAAGTGATATTTTAAGACTTTCATTTTTTTTTTTCTCGAGGACTCCAGTAATGACCAACGCTGAGATTCAAACACAGATCTGCTGAACTGTGATGTCACTGCTCCCAACAAGTAATGCACATGAAAAGTCAGAGGATTGACGGTTTTATTGCTGATTTCTTTACTCGGCCGCTTATAACTGTGTACCTCCTACAGTAGCAGTTGCTCCGGTAGTCCTTGGCAATTCAATGTTGCTCCAAGTAGAAATTATTCTGTTTTGAAATTTTGCCTTTAAGGTAAAGGGTGAGAGAAGATAGGTTTAGGGCCGATGCCAAGTAAATCAGCACATGGATCAATAAGTGAGTTTTATGGTAAATATCTTAATAAAACATGGAGGTCAGGGATGACCTCACTGAACAGAAAACCTTGAATGTGAGCTTGGAAGGATAAAGCAGATCAGTGACCTGGAAGAAGATCCTCTATGTGTAGGGGACAACTTATGAGAAAGCTCTGAGGAGAAAGTGATTATGTGGAAAATAAAAAAGGGGCAGGGTGGGGGAGCTTACACAGTGTAAGGAGAGACAAGAAGGAGGAGGCTACAAAGATAGTTTGAGCTGGATCTTGTAGAGTCTTATTAGCCAGGCTATCATGGGAAATCCCTGGAGAGTTTTATGGAGGGGATTGATGGGATTTGATCATTTGTGAAACTCACACAATGGACTCAAAGGGTAACTGGGGTGATGGGAGGATCCATCAGGAAGCTGCAAGGAAAGCAGTAACCAGGGCAGAAGGTGCTGACACCTGCAGCAGGGTGGTATTTGCTAATCCAACCATGCAGGGATGGGACAGAATCTGCAGGCGACTGCAGTGCAGGTTTCAGATCAACATAGCAAGAAGAACCCATTCATGTAGCAGCAGACATTAGAACATACACCAACAGAGAGAATTCAAATTAAACCAGGATGCGTAGACACAACTTACTTGTCCTGGGAGTAAACCATAAAACGGCCAATTCTTTCAATTGTTCTAATGGTGCTCCATAATTCTAAACTTAATTTGGAAGGTGTGTGGAGGATAATTCCTAAATACATTTGTGTACATACACAGTTGTTAATAATGAAGGGAAAATTTCCCTCTGAGATATGAATAAGATTTATAGAATTATAGAACTTGAAACTCACAATAGTCACACGGAACTCAGAAAAAAGTCCACGGAACAGAGCAGCAACGGGTCCAGGAATAAACTCAAGAAGCTTATACACAGCTTTCGTATAAGATGGAGATGGCTTTTAATGAGGTGTGAATTGACAGAATGTTTTGCAAATATGACATTTAGTAGTTGTGACAGGTGGCTTAATAAGTTGTAAGAAATAAAATATACCTCATGCTAAGAAAAATACAACGTGAAGAGAGCTTGTTTTTAAACATGGTGTCAGTACCAGGAATCAATAAAGGAAAGTTTGAATGATCCGCAACTAAGAAGTTAAATACAAATAAAAATAACGGGAGAAGTACGTGACACCTTATTCTGGAAAATAATTACATGGTAAGCCCTGGAAGGAAAATGAGCTGTGGTGCTGGGTGAGGTGGCACCTGCCTCTCCTCCCCTGAATGTGACAGGTTTGGTGAAGATAGTTTTGAATTTGCAGCCACCCTGGGCTACACAGGGTCCACTGGTAGAGATTTAGGGTGAGTATTCTGTCTGCATAAATAAGAGAGAGTAAATAAATCACCAGTGAGATCATGATATCTCCTATGTGTGTGCGTTCACATGTGTGTGGGTACACACACACACACACATATCAGTCAGAATTACCTTGAACATCTCAGCATCACACCTCATGAGTCATCCACCATGTCTTCTGAAATAGGGCCTCTGCTCTCTTCATGGTTAACAGCTGGCTAGTTCAGTTATGCTGGCCCATGATTCCTAGGAGTGCACTGCCTTTTATTATTTTTTTTAATGTACCATGAGTTCTGGTGTTTGAACTCAGGATTTCATGCTTGCAATCCCTTTAAGGACTAGGATATCTTCCCAATCCACATTAGCGGAATCTTGTTAACAAAGGTGATAAAATGCTAATGCCCAAATGGCGTGAGAAAAATGACATTATTTTTTTTGTGTATCTTATTTATTTATTTATTTACTTACATCTCAGGCGCATTTCTCCTTCCCTCCTCTTCTCCCAGTCCCTCTCCCTCACTCATACCACTTCTGTCCCCCCAAATACACTCCTCTTCCATTTCTGTTTAGGAAAGGGCAGGTTGCCCATGGATATTAACAAAACATGTCATAACAAGTTGCAGTAAGACTAAGAACCTTCCATGTATTAAGGCTGGACAAGACAACTCACTATGAAAGTAGGGTCCCCAAAGCCAGTAAAAGTATTAGAGACAGTCCCTGTTCCCACTGTTAGGAGTCCCACAGTGGGAGCAAGCTATACAACTGTCTCGTATATGCAGAGAGCCTAGGTCAGTCCCATGCAGGCTCCCTGGTTGTTGGTCCAGTCTCTGTAAGTCTCTATGAAGGCTAGTTGATTCTGTGATGTCCTCAGATCCTCAAATTCCTACAATTCTTTCTTTCCCTCTTCAGTAGCATTCACTAAGCTCTGCCTAATGTTTGGCTGTCGGTCTGCATCTGTGTCTATCAGTTCCTGGGTGAAGCCTCTCTGATGACACTTGGGCTAGGCACCAATTTATGTATATAGGAGAATAACATTGGGCATCATTACATTGACATCCCCTCCACTCCCAGTTGTGTTTGGTTCTATCTAAAGTTTCTGGGCCATCCAACCTGTGGGTCCTGGTGCTTCAGAGAGTGTCAGGGGTGGGCTTACTCTCCTGGCGTCGGTTTTAGGCTAGACCAGTCATTGGTTGGCTATTCCCTCAATCTCTAGCCTACTTTTAACCCAGCATATCCCATAGGCAGGACAGACTGTAGGTCAAAGGTTATGTGGCCTGGGTCGGTTTCCCACTTCCTTCACTTGAAGTCTTGCCTGGTCACAGAGGGTGGCCAGGTTACATTTCTGCTATTACGAGGAGTCTTAGCTGGGGACATCCTTGTAGATTCCTGCAAGATCTCCTTGTGCCAGGTTTTTACCTGACCCTGGAATGCTCCCCGCTTCCAGTAGTCTCTTTCAGTACTTTTCCTCATGATCCCCCCAACAATCTGATTGCTTTTGGACCCATTCCTACCCGCCCTCAGTCCATTTTCAAAATCTCTTTTATTTCCTCTTCCTAGGGAGTTCCTGGCATGCCCACATGAACCTCCTTGCTACCTAGTCTCTCTGGGTCTTTATTTTATAGCTAATATTCACCTATGAGTAAGTATGGACCATGTTTGTTTTTCTTGGTCAGGGTTAGCTCACTCAGGATGATTTTTTCTAGTTCCATTCATTTGCCACCAAATTTCCTGTTGTCTTTATTTTCTTTATCCATTCCTCAGTTGAGGAACACCTAGGTTGTTTCCAGGTTCTGACAATTACAAATAAAGCTGCTAAGAACATAGTTAACCAAGTGTCCTTGTGATATGATTGAGCATCCTTTGGGTATATGCCCAAGAATGGTATAGCTGAATCTTGTTGTAGATTGATTTCCAGTTTTCTGAGAAACTGCCACACTGATTTCCAAAGAGGATGTACAAGTTTGCACTTCCACCAGCAGTGGAGGAGTGTTCCCCTTGCTCCACATCCTCTCCAGCATAAGTTGTTGCTTATGTTTCTGAGCTTAGCTGTTCTGAGAGGTGTAAGATGGACTCTCAGTGTCATTTTGATTTGCGCTTCCCTGATGGTTAAGGGTGTTGAACAATTCTTTAAGTGTTTTTGGGCCATTTGAGATTCTTTGTTGAGAATTCTTTGTTTAGAACTGTACCCCATTTTTAAAATTGAATTATTTGGTTTGACAATGTCTAATTTCTTGAGTTCTTTTTATATTTTGGAAATAAAAATATATTTTGATTGAAATATAGTCTGTTGAATATTGGGTTGATGAAGAAATTTTCCCATTCTGTAGGTTGCCATTTTATCTTGTTGATTGGTGTCCTTTGTGCTATAGAAACTTCGTGAGGTCTCATTAATTAAGTGTTGATCTTAGTGTCTGTGTTATTGGCATTAAGGAAGTTATCTCCTATGCCAATGAGCTCAAGATCTATTTTACACTTTCTTTTCTATCAGGTTCAGCATATCTGGATTTATGTTGAGGTCTCTGATACACTTGGACTTGAGTTTTGTGCAGGGTGATAGATTTTCTAACATTCAGTTAGACCAGCACCATTTGTTGAAGATTATTTCCTTTTTCCATTGTATAATTTTGGCTTCTTTGTCAAAAATCAGGTGTCCATAGGTGTGTGATTTATGTCTTGGTTTTTAATTCAATTTTATTGATCCACCTGTCTGATTCATGTCAACAATATGTATGTATGTGTGTGTATATATATATATATATATATATATATATATATATATATATTCTAGCTCTGTAGTAGAGCTTGAAATCATAGATAGTGATACCTCTGGAAGATCTTTTACTATACAGGATTGTTTTAGCTACCCTGAGTTTTGGGTTTATCCACATGAAATTGAATATTGTTCTTCCAAGGTTTGTAAAAGAATTATGTTGGGATTTTAATGGAGATTGCATTGAATCTGTAGATTGCTATTGGTAAGACTGCCATTCTTACTATGTTAATCCTACCTATATATGAGTGAGGGAGATTTTTCAGTCTTCTGATATCTTCTCCCAAAAAATGTCTTTCTTTAAAGACTTTTGAAATTCTTGTCATACAGGTCTTTCACTTGCTTGGTTAGAGTTACACCAAGGTATTTTATATTATTTGAGGTTATTATAAAGGGTGTTGATTCCTTGATTTCTTTCTCATCCCATTTATCATTTGTACATAAGAGGGCTACTAATAGGATAATCCTGTATTCAGTCATTTGACTAAAGATTTTTATTAACTGTCAGAGTTCCCTGGTGGAGTTTTTTGGGGTCATCTGAAAATAAAGATACTTTTACTTCTTCCTTTCCAATCTGTATCCCTTTGATTTCCTTTAGTTGTCTTATTGCTCTAGCTAGAACTTCAAACACTTTATTGAATCGGTGTGGAGAGAGTGGACAACCTTATTATCTTATTCTTGATTTTAGTAGAATTGCTTTGAGTTTCTCTCCATTTGATGTTGGCCTCAGTGGAATTGCTCTAGCTAGAACTTCAAGTACTATATTGATTCAGTATATAGAGAGTGGACAACCTTATCTTATTCTTAATTTTAGGGAAATTGCTTTGAGTTTCTCTCCAATTTGATGTTGGCCTCAGCTTGCTGTAAGTTGCTTTAATTATATTTAGGCATGTCCATTGTATACCTGATCTCTCCAAGACTTTTATCATGAAGAGGTGTTAGATTTTGTCAAAGGCTTTTTCAGCATTTAATGAGATAATTCAGTTTGTTTATATGAGGAATTGCATTGACATATTTTTGTATGTTGAACCATCCCTGCATCCCAGAGGGATGAAGCCTATTTGATCATGGTGGATGATCTTTTTGATGTGTTCTTGGATTTGGTTTTTTATTGAGTACTTTTGCATCGGTGTTCATGAGTGAAACTGGCATGTAGTTCTCTTTATTGAGTCTTTGTGTGGTTTGAATATCAGGGTGACTGTGGCCACATAGAAAGCATTTGGCAATTTTCCTTCTGCTTCTATTTTGTGCAATAATTTGGTGAGTATTGGTATTAGCTCTTCTTTGAATGTCTGGTAGAATTCTGCATTAAACCATCTGGCCCTGGGCTTTTTTTGGTTGGGAGACTTTTAATGAATGCTTCTACTTCCTTAGAGATTATCTGTCTAATTAAATTATCTGATCTTGATTTAACTTTGGTAAGTGGTATGTATCAAAAAATTTGTCCCTTTCATTTAGATTTTCTAACTTTGTGACTCCACAGGTTTGAAGTATGACTTAATGATTCTCTGGATTTCCTCAGAATCTGTTGTTATGTCTCCATTTTGTTTCTGATTTTGTTGATTTGGATTGTCTCTCTTTGCCTCAAAAAGCACATTTTAATACAATGAAAATTCCTGTTTATGCCTCAATGGTAATGTGTGAGAAATGTATACTTTGCTTTTATAAATTTATCTGAAAGAAATAAAAAAAATGTGTCTAAGAATTCAGTCTTTAAAGTACATATTATTCTAGCACCCTGTTTAAGACCCATGTGAGGTTTAAAACAAAATGGCCTTCAAAAGTAATGGTACTATTAGGAGGTATAGCTTTGATGGAGGAGATTAGGCCTTGTTGAAAGAAGTGTGTCACTGTGGGGGTGGGCTTTGAGGTCTCCTTTGCACATGCTACACTCAGTGTGGTAGGCAGTTCACTTCCTATTGCCTACGGATCAAGATGTAGACCTCCCAGCTTCTTCTCTAGCACCATGTCTGCCTGCATGCTGCCATCTTCCACCATAGTGATAATGGACTGAACCTCTGAATTGTAAGCCAGTCAACCAAATTAAATGTTTTCCTTTATAAGAGTTGCTGTGGTTTCTATTTCCATCCATTTGTATGCAAAATTCAAGAAGTCCTTGTTTTTTACTGCTGAGTAATTCTCTAATATGTATATATTCCATACTTTCTTCATCCATTCTTCCGTTGAAGGGCATCTAGGTTGTTTCCAGGTTCTGGCTATTACAAACAATGCTGCCATGAACATAGTTGAGCATATACTTTTGTTGTATGATAGGGCCTCTATTGGGTATATTCCCAAGAGTGGTATTGCTGGATCCAGGGGTAGGTTGATCCCGAATTTCCTGAGAAACCGAAACACTGCTTTCCAGAGTGGTTGCACAAGTTTGCATTCCCACCAGCAATGGGTGAGTGTACCCCTTTCTCCACAACCTCTCCAGCAAAGGCTATCAATGGTGTTTTTTATTTTAGCCATGGGATAAATCCAGACTAGCTGAACATAGCGGACAATGAGGAATACTGAGAACTCAAGAACAATCGCAGTGGGTTTTTGATCCTACTGCACATACTGGCTTTGGGGGAGCCTAGGCAGTTTGGATGCTCACCTTACTAGACCTGGATAGAGGTGGGCGGTCCTTGGGCTTCCCACAGGTCAGGGAACCCTGATTGCTCTTCGAGCAGATGAGGGAGGGGGACTTGATCGGGGGAGAGGGAGGGAAATGGGAGGCGGTGGTGGGGAGGAGGCAGAAATCCTTAATAAATAAATAAATAAATAAAAATAAAAAATAAAAACTCTCTTGACTATCAAAAAAAAAAAAAAGAGTTGCTGTGGTCATGGTGTTTCTTTACAGAAATTGAAACCCTAAACAAGACATAATCTTTAAGGATAGCTTCCATACATTCTGGTTTCGGAATTGCCACAAAATATTAATCATATTAATTATTTTAATGAGACTGGCAAAGCACATATCAAAGGAAAACACAATGTTTGCATAGCAGCATATTAAACACTCCACATCCTCCTTGCTCTTGTGGCTGTATGGGGAATATATGTGTTGAGAAGTTTTACAGTTTTCTCTGCTTGAGTATGAATACAGTCATTTTTATGTCCATTTTTCTGTGTCTACTTGAGAAAAATCCTATCGCGAAACTGAAAATGTAGCCTTTGTATTGAGTTTGATCTGTGTTTATTCCGGCCCTCTTAGATGTTCTAGTTCCAGATAGGCTATTCACAAAACCGAAGGCTTTCACCCATAAACGTGCACAGCAACCATCACCACCTGCCAGATGGCTGTGTTGATATAATGCATAAAAATGCACACCACGTTTTTGCTGTCTCTATTGCAGATATTTAGATTTTGATGATACTTTATTGAGAGTGAGAACTCTTTGTGAATGGTTTGAATAAAATATTCAGTACAGACTGGAAAAGTCACTGCCATTTCTCTCTAGTCAGGGGACACAAATTAGTAGAGTCTTTCAGCTCCGCTTTTGGGGGTGATCCTGGAGCACCTCACATGCTGGCCAACTGGACAGCAGTGTAGTAGCTTGATTTTGAGGCAAAAGAGAGGCTAGGACTAACCCCTGCGAATACTTCTCAGTCGTCCAAAGGTTCCTCTAGGTGACAGATAGGCAAGCTCCAGCAAATCAAAGCAGCTCTGAGACCCTTTAAAAGCTCGGCTTATTTCAAAGCCTTTGAGCATCAAACCCAGGTGATTCTTTCTCAAATATGCCCTGGAAGGGGTGGGGGCAAGCCTGCAGGTTGTTTACCCTGAATAGTATCTTTGTTTAGACTCCTGATCGTGCTACACATGTTTCAAGAATTAATATTTTCCAAAGTGGGGCCTTTTCATCTTTCCAGTCACACACACAGTTGGGTCTCTAGGGCTGAAGGCAAGGAGGGAGGAAGGCCATCAAGGCTTGCCTTCCTTCTCTCGCTCAATCTCTTCTTCTGTCTTACCTGCAATACCTGTTTATCGTGGTTAGCAGATTTGCACAAAGGAATGAGTGTCCTTCGCAGCTGTAGAGGAAGGGCTTAGTTGCATGTTTTCCACAGTTGATGTATTTAAGTGCACTCTTCCATTTGAAGGTTGCCAAGAGCAGGGTAGCAGTGAGTTATGGCACCCCTTTGTCTAGTTCAAAAACACTAGTAACTCTTTCAAAGAAGTTTTCCATCTAGTCCACAAGATGCGAGAGTGGATGAGTCCCTGGGATTGGCCTGGGGACTCCCCACCCCCATTCCACCAGGCACTCATTTGAGCCACAATAGAAGAGCTGGAGCCAATAAGGTAAATGCAGGCTGACAAGTGACTTATTTGACTAAATATGGAAAAATGTAAAATAATGGGAACTAGGTCAAAAGTGGTAAAAAGGATTAGGGCTTAAGTGGAGACAGGCTTCTAGACAATGAAGGGACGAGATCCTGGCAATAATGGTGTCCATAAACTCGACCCATCAGCTCTGTGTGTGGCAGCCAAAGGAGTCCTAGAAGGGATCAATGTTACAAGAATGGAAAGGAGGAAGGGTCTTCAGGCCCCGTGGAGCTGATGGCCCAGGAGGACAGGAAGGTGTGCAGGAGCAAGGCTTCACAGTGATGGAAGATCAGAGAGCCTCTTCTCCATCTCCATGATAGCCAGGAGTCTGGCACATAGAAAGAAACTGAACACAGGGAAGCAAGTAGGAACATCATGAGAGGGTGGGCATGAGACATGCTGTCACGAGGATCCAGCGGGAGGTTTAGGGACTATCACTCATGCGGTCTTTGGGTGCTCTGATTTGACTCATGTGCTCCTTGTGTCCTGCCTGTCACTCGTAATTTATATTGATCTCTTTGAAACTAGAGTCCAGGAAAGGGCCAACAATTTAGTATTGGACCCCTATATCCACTTTAATACCCTACAAAGAACCAGAAAACCCAGCAGTGCCCAGATGTGACGTGTCTTGGACTGCACTGGTTCTCCAAAGCTTCCCAGGCTTTTCTATTATTTAACCTGGACATAACACTACTCGGCTTTCAGAGTGGAGCTGAGTGCCATTCAAGGTTCTCTGAACTTCAGTAGCAATGCTTCTCTCTCTCTCTCTCTCTCTCTCTCTCTCTCTCTCTCTCTCTCTCAACGTGTGTATGTATGTGTTTACTTGCACACATGTATGCTTGTCTACATTATGGACACACATCTATGCTGGAAATCTATGTGGGCCCTTTTCTTGGCTACTTGCTGTATGTGCATGGGGGTGTCCTATTAAAGCACTAGTTTTAGTTAGAATTGCTGCAGGAACAGGGCATTGGACAACACAAAGACAATGATAGGCTTACCTTAGACATGCTGAGTTGGCATCTGGATTTAAATGTATCTCTTCCCCAATGTCTGAAGCCAGCATGATATCTCAGGGGGAATCAGAAAAACAGAGTTCGGAGGGTGCCTGCGACCAGTTGGTTCTTGGTAGGGTTGAGTCAAAGTTCTTAGACCTCTTGAGTATGTCATCAATTGGTATAGACCTTGACTCAGACAGGTCCATGCTAATGGTGGGAGACTAACTCTCAGTCATCAGCGGCACTGATTGTGTTCTCTACACTGAGGGTAGGGAGCTGAGGTTGGGGATAGCCCCATGAAGAGATGCTAAGGGCTTACTAGCAATAGTATCCAATAGCTGTATTAGATGAGCAGGCGAGGAAGCAGGAGACATGTTGGTTTCTGGCTTGGGCTATGAGACACTCTCGCTCATCAAGGAAGGAAGATCAGAGGGTAAGGAGCCCGAGGACATCCGTCTAGATTTGTTTTATTTCCTAACCGTTGTACACTATATTTTATGCTGTAGTTTATAACTCATCTTCTTTTTATTGCCTGTGTTCTCTCCCTAGACAGACTCTGATGCTTCTGAGGCTCTGGAACACAGTAGCCAATATGGTTAAGCCCTAGCATCTTTAAGTCGTTATCACACTTTGAGGGGTCACACTACCAAACACAGGTATATGAGGTTTAGCCCCAAGCTAAAGCCAATGAGCAGCTGTAAGCCATACCATTTGTACTGTTGAGTGGGGCAGGACCTTTGAATTGGGACATGACTTCCCCCTGAAACTTTTTCTCTGAGGGGAGCTAAACCCTCAGGGTGATCTGGCCCTTTTGGGAGGCAGGCTCACACCTTATGTTGGACAGCAAGAGACTGAAGGGCATTGGGGTGATAACCCATAATTTGGGGACCTGTTCTCTCTCTTGTTCTGCAGAACCCCATAAATTCTTCAAAGAGAGCAAGTAATTCCCTCCAGATAAAGAGAACCTTCTACATTCTTGAAATAAATGAAGGCGAAATGTACAGAGATTTCTGAGAAAAGCCAGTGTGGTGTGAGCATGACCCCTGCGTGTTACTATGCAGCGGAGTGGCCTTTTGTCCCCTCCCCTGAATGCTGTTCTTTGCTCTCAAGTTAACTCATGCACTGGATTCAATCCAAGTACATTTTGTTTCTTGACTTGCGGCCAGACTTCTCGAAGTTCGAGTTGCCGTCTCTTCTCTGCTCCAGTCTTCCCCCAGGCCCTGTCTCTCATCATATGATCCTTTCCACTTCGCCATGGGCTTGGGCTGATAGTGAGGAGAACCCTTGCCTTAGGTAAATGACCCCAGAGACTCCTCTGGGAGCAGCCAGCCCTACAGCCTGCATCAGTCTGCTCAGCTGGCCTGCTCCAAAGGCAGCTGAGGTAGAGCACTTCTGAACTCTGCCCCTTGCAAATGCTTTCCAGATGTGTGAACCCCTGCCTCCCGACTCGCTCTGACTGTAGCCCTGCCAACATACATCTGCAGATTCTGAGCGCACAGGAACTTGAAAGAGGATCTTTGACAGCATCTGCTGCCTTTCCCCAGTTCTGTCTCTCGGTCTTCTCACACGCTGCCTTTTATTTCATCTCCTCCCCTAAATAAACCCATGAAAGAACGGCTGTATGGCCCTTCTTTGTTCATGGAGGCTGGTGTGTCCCTTTCACCCTAGAGCCTACCCTTGGTCCTTGCGACAGTTGTCTGGAAACATCACCAGAAACATTAAGGAAAATTCTGGACTCCCAGAGAAGGACGAGTTGAGTTTTCCCTGCTGGGATTGGTGGCAGTCCTCACACTGAAAGGAGCCTTGGCCATAAGGAGGCCAACCTAGAGCCTAAAGAAAAAAACCCAAGTCTTCATGAAGAGTTGGCCTGCTGTGCCCTCTTGAGAGGAGGCGTGACCATTGGTGAAGGGATGGGAAAGACACCCTTCTTCTCCACAGACAAACACACCTGGCTTCTAGAAAACTGCAAATAGTTGAATGTGGAATGAGTTCTTTGCCTCCCTGAAGCCTGTGGCATGGCAGCCATGGAGCTGAGAGGGCAGTAAAGGATGCTTTTCAGAATCTAATCCCAAGGGAGAGAAAAGAGCCAGGGACGCTTTCAGTGCCATAACAGATGTTTCCTGGTGCCATCCCTCTCTCTCCCTAGGGAGTCATGTGACTGCTGGGTAAAAGTAGATACTTGACTTTAATTTTGCCTTTGATCTTTAAATTTTTTTTATTATTTTTATTCTTTCATACATTACATCCCGATTGCAGTTTCCCTCTCCCTCCCCTCACCCTAATTTCTCCCATGACACCTCCCTTCACCCCCAAATCTGCTCCCTCCACTTCCCCTCAGAAAAGAGCAGGCCTCCCAGGGACATCAATCAAACACAGCATCATGTGCTACAATAAGATCAGGCCAAAGTCTGGATGAGACAACCTAGCAGGAGGGGAAAACGTGCCACAAGCAGGGAAAGAGTCAGAGACAGCCCTGCTCCAACTGTTAGGAACCCCAGAAGAACGGCAAGTTCCTTAGTCATAACATATATGCATAGGGCCTAGGTCAGACCCCTACAGGCTCCCTGATTGCTGCGAGGCCCTGTGAGTACCAATTAATTGATTTTGTGGGCCATGTTCTCCTGGTGTCCCTGACCCCTCTGGCTCCTCCCTTCCTCCCCCTCCTCAGCAGGACTCCCTGAGTTCTCCATCTAATGTGTGGCTGTGGGACCCTGCGTCTGTTCCCACAGTTGCTGGATGAAGTCTCTCTGGCCTCTTTGATGAGGAGTCTGCTGGGCTCTGGTTCCATCACACTCTGCAGGCAGGACAAACTGTAAGTTGAGGCTTTTGTGGCAGGGCTGGTGTCCCAATCCCTCTACCAGACCCTTGTCTGGTCACAGGAGATTCACCCTTGGTCTTTACAGACCTTAACTGTCCTGCTCCATTGGAGGTGGGTTTAAACTCCAGGAGAAGCGAAGTTGATGAAGTGTGAAAAGGGACAGAGAGAAGGGTCTTTAGGTTTAGTGTCTGAGAGGGAAATCGTTTTGAGGGAGAAGTTTCCTCCTATCTGGGGCCTGTAGCCCAGCCAGAGAGGCCCACCTGAATTTATAAAACTTAGAAATGCCATTACTTTAACAACAGGGACAATATGGCCCAACAGGTGACCTTTTGTTTCATCTGATTTGCAGGGCACTTTAAATGGGTAACAATTATGCTCTGCCTTAGTGGTCCTGGTCACTTTGTTCCCCAAGGTGTTGCTTCAGAAATCTATTGTTGAAAACAAAGAAACAACAAACAAACAAACAAGCTACAAAAAAAAAAAAAACAAATCAAACCAAACTGTCAACTTCATTCTTAAAGCTCTGAAAGTACAAGGGGGTGGCAGAAGCTAGGCTTGGGGTCTCCTCTCCCTCCACTGCTTCCTTGAGAGCTAACCCAAAGCCTTAGAGGCAGTCCTGCCACCATGCCAGCAACTTCCTGAAGAAGAAAAGAATCTGCTCCTTTGTAGAAGGATGGGCCCTGGAGTAAGACTGTCTTTGCAGCAACAGGATGATTTAAGCACTGGTTGCCTTGCGAGCTCATATATCCTCACAGCCCCTTAAAGAGCAGAATCCAAATCGATTTCCAAGGAGCATGGGTGATGATTAAAAATAATTCTGGGCTTGTGAGTCCTTTCTAGACTGAGAGGAAATACAAGTGAACCAGGAGGGGCTAGCGAGATGGCTTAGCAGTTCAGACCACTTGCTTCCCTTGCAAGACCTGGGTTTGATTCCCAGCACCTCCACGGTGGGCCAATGCCATCTTTAACTGTAGTTTTAGGTGCTCTTAGGCTCTCTTCTGACCTCCTTGGACACCAGACACAAACATGGTGAAGAGATAATAATAATCACAATAAAAAGGAAACAAGTGAACCATGCATTCCTCCTGAAGATGTCAAGCTTTGATCTTCCCTGATGGTGGTCATTTTAGGAGGGTGTCCCTGGCCCTGGAAGCTATGGATAGAGTGTTGTCCCAAGAAGCATGGTCTCTCTTGAGAAGGTTAGGCTTTGTTCTGGAGCTTTCTCTATGGAGAAGGTGGTGGTAGATGACTGTGTGTTGAGAGGACACAAATTGTAGGACAAAGATGTATCGGATGCTGGGCTTACTCCAGGTGTTGCGATGCTGATCCCTAGGCCTTTTACGTTACCAGGACTTTGTTTCTTGTCTGGCAGCTCGTCTCTCTTCTTAGACTGCGTTCTCTTCTTCCCTCCAGTCTTTTCAACCAATACAATCCAGCAACATTGAAGGTGTACCTGGTCCTTGCTCAGGTTATATCAAACCTTGTGACTCCTGTCTTTCACACAATGATATTGTGACTTTGATGGAGCAAGTGGCTGTGGCGAGAAACGGAGGGCAGCTTTGGCCAGCAAATAACAGAAGCCTCTGTTTAGATGTTCCAATGGCCTTTGAGGGACTGAATCTTGCAAGCATGCTCCTGAGTGGACTTCAGCCTCCTCTGGTACCTTGGCTGCTGCTTTGGGGGTGGTGGCAGGAGCATGCGACAGAGGTCTATCTAAGCTGTATCCATATTCCCGACTCAGAGAAATAGAGATAACAATTATATATCATTTCAAGGTGATGAATTTAGGGCTATTTGCTACCAGTAAACAGCAGTCCTAATTTGCCAGGTATTGCTCCATTTTCAGAACCAAAACTCTCAAGTTTCAGTAAACTAAGTTGTGGGCAAACAGAAGCAGGTGTCACCATATTTGTGGAAACTAATAGGGCATATTCATGCGTCATTTCTCCTTTAAACTTGGAAATTTTAAGTGTGTGTGTGTGTGTGTGTGTGTGTGTACATGAGCACAGGTACCCACAGAGGCCAAGGAGAAGGGGTTCATATCCCCAGGAGCTGGAGCAGCAGGTGGTGTGAGTTTCCTGATGTGGGTGCTGGGATGTGAAGTCTGTTTCTCTGTAGGAAACAATTTTAAGTGCTCAGCCATCTCTCCATTCCTTCAAATGTCTCTCTCGTACGCATGTTTCTAGCAGTGGGGATTTTGAGTCTATGTGGAAAGGTTTTCTATAATTCTTCTAGCTACTCTGCTCCCCAGATTGCTGTGTCCTTGCCATTTCTAGGAGTGGACAGAAAGGGAATGAAGAAATGTTAGACACAGGGACGTACAGAAAGGGTAGGGTCAAGTGCACAGGGCTTTTTGATGGAGAAACTGTAGAACCCCGGAAGCTCAGTGTGTTTATAATATAGAGTTGAACAGAGAGGCAGGGTTACCTCACATAACTGAATTGAGCAAGGGTTTATGGTATCCAGCTGAGTAAGAAGGCAGGTCTAGCTAATCTTTGCAGGAACAGTCCTTGTAGGGGAGCAGTCTTTAGGACTTTTTCTGCACACATTGCTAACATCTGCATATCGACCAAAGGGAAGGCTTAGCATTTTTTCCCATGGGTCTGAGGTTAAGGTCCTTGGCATGGCTGTGGCCATGTTAACAACATACATTCATGGAGGACTTCACACACCCAGGGTTTCCTCTGCTCCCCACAATAGACGTTGTTGCCCCGTTTTGTTCTCCCATCTGCATGATGAGCATGCCCGTTTCTTGGTGGCCTTTTAATGTTTGTATTCATTTCCTATTTATTTGATAACTGAAGCAATTGCATCTTTTATCACGTGTAACATGTACGTTGTAAAACGCGTGTAAATGGAAGCCGTCTCAAATTCTCATAGAAGCTGAGAAATATGTTTAATTATTAACATAGTTTACATCTGCGGAATAAAGTAGCACTATTTTTCTTATTATTGTTCCATTGACTACACTTAGGGAAAGAACTGACCCTAACTAAGTATAATCAGACTGTCATGGTGGAAGGAGGTATGTGCATGCGCAGCCTCTGCCTTTCTTCCCTGTGCATTAGTCATATAAATGAGGGAATCATTGTTCTCTTGTGAGCAGAATTAGCCTCCAGGGGCGTGGTGCTGGCTTAGAGCATCAATGGAGCAGATGAATAGACTGAGAAAAGAGAGGTTGGCTTGGACCCTTGTTGACTACTCTCAGGACTTGTCAAATTGAGATGTTACTTTATCATGCAGGTGACTGAAAGATGTCCAGGTTATTGGAGATACCAAAACAAATGTCACCTGTGGGCCCATGTGTTTGACACTTGTCACCTTCTGGTTTGGAAGGCTGGGAGGTGAGCTTTAAGTCAAGGTCAGATGCTTCCTCTATCACTCTTTACCTTATTTTTTTAAAAAAGATTTATTGATATTATTTTATCTGTATGGTTGTTTTGTCTGCATGGGGTGTGTAAGTGCACCATGTATATGTCTGGCGGCCCACAGAAGTCATGAGGTCTCTTGGCGCTATGGAGCTGGAGTTACAGACAGCTGTGAGTCACCATGTAGGTACTGGAGACCCAACCCAGGTCCTCTACAAGAGGAGCAAGTGCTCTTAGATGCCGAACTGTCTCTCTAATCAGCTTGAGCCTTCCTTTTAAGAAGCATTATGGGAAAGAAAGAAGCTCAAGTAAAAATCAAGCTAGGTTTCAAGTCTGCATCTGGGAACTGCTCTGCCTCAGGCCTCTACCTAGAAAGGCTGTGGTCTTAGAGTTTAGAGCTCCTCAAACGGCTCCCTCGGGACCCTCTGTGAAGTAGTGTGGACAGGGTTTCGTGAGTAGGCACGGAGCCAAGCAGCTCTAGGCCCACAGTCATCATTGGCAGTGGCTGTTGTTTCTGTGCCTCTCTTAGCCCAAGAGCCTCTTCCAGAACTTTCAGCACTCTTTCTCACGCTCTTCTGTACACCTGCTCTGTCTCTAATGTCCAGTAATTATTCCTAGTTTCATGTTCTCTCGCTTCATCTGGGTGACACTTTTTTTCTTTTATTTAGTTTAAGGGCTTGTACTTCTCTGGTTTATAGATTAATTTATGTCTTTCACAGTGATCTGGGGAAAGATGTCCATATTCTTTGGAACGTCTAAAAATCAGTCACTCCAAAATGGAAAATTTCAGGGCTGAATGAGGCAACACCTTTGATGTTCGTTGAGCCTGTTGGGTGTTAACACCAGAGTCTGGGGGACAGGGGCAATTTGTTTTTTTTTTTTTTTTTTTTTTTAAATTTATTTATTTATTAAGGATTTCTGCCTCGTCCCCACAACCGCTTCCCATTTCCCTCCCCCTCCCCCGATCAATTCCCCCTCCCTCATCTGCTCGAAGAGCAATCAGGGTTCCCTGACCTGTGGGAAGCCCAAGGACTGCCCACCTCTATCCAGGTCTCATAAGGTGAGCATCCAAACTGCCTAGGCACCCACAAAGCCAGTACGTGCAGTAGGATCAAAAACCCACTGCAATTGTTCTTGAATTCTCAGTATTCCTCATTGTCCTCTATGTTCAGCTAGTCCGGATTTATCCCATGCTTTTTCAGACCTAGGCCAGCTGGCCTTGGTGAGATCCCAATAGAACATCCCCATTGTCTTAGTGTGTGGGTGCACCCCTCGTGGTCCTGAGTTCCTTGCTCGTGCTCCGTCTCCTTCTCCTCCTGATTTGGACCTTGAGATTTCTGTCCGGTGCTCCCGTGTGGGTCTCTGTCTCTGTCTCCTTTCATCGCCTGATGAAGGTTAATATTCCTGAGGATGCCTATGTGTTTGTCTTTGGATTCACCTTCTTATTTAGCTTCTCTAGGAACATGAATTATAAGCTCAATGTCCTTTATTTATGGCTAGAAACCAAATATGAGTGAGTACATCCCATGTTCCTCTTTTGTCTGTTAAGGTAACCCTTCCCTGATTTGGAACAAATAACAGAGGCAGGAACTCCCTTTACATGACTCGGGATAGAGAGAGACGTGACTTATACATTGTCTGACTGCCTGTTTTCAGTCTAACTGAAAAAGAAAACAGAGATTAGCAAATCAAAATGAAAGACATCTCCTATGAGATCAGCAAATTCGTTCTCTGGAAAACTAACCCAGAGGAAAAACTGATGCTATCAGCCACTCCTCATTCTTAACTTTCTCTAGTTTCAGTATCATTTTTATAAAGTTAATTAGATCTTGGAGTAAGCTGGGAATTGCTTTCGGTTATGGGTGTACAGAAATGCAATATGAAGTTGGATTGACAAAACGAGGCCTGCTTTTTTTAATGTATGCAAAACAGGCGAGGAGGCCAGGACTGTTCCTGCAGTTCCACGTTATTTTGGAACCTCTGCTTTGTTACTTTGCTCTCCCATCCTTAATGCACGCCCTCTGGGTCCAAGGATGCCTTATTGCAGAGAGGTGACGACTGCAAGAGTAGCCCTCCCTTCCTTCTATCGATGAAGATAACTGAATGACAGATGGGAATGGCTGCAGACATCTTCAAGCTATTAAAACCATCCAGTTATTTGGAGAACCTGTGGCCAAAACACTTGCCAACAATTTGACTGTTGACCTCAGGGTTTAAGTTACGGCCCTGGAGCAGGGTGGGTCTGTTACTAATGAGGGACCCGGACTACCTGTTAGATGGGTAGGTAGTTGCGTCTGCTGCCATCCCTGTGGCTGTCAGCAGTCTCAGGCTTGTGGCTACGTAATCATAGAAGCATGTCTCTATGTCACCTTCCTTCTCTGGGACCTCAGACATCCTCCTTTAGAATAGGACACACGTGATCATGTCAAGCCCCTCCTCTCCAGATGCTAAGTTTATTTCATTCCTCTGCTATCCAAAGCACACTCCCCGTACGCCAGCTGTGTAACCCAACACTCGTAGCCTCCGGAGGAGAGGACCCCAGCACGTCTTCATGGAGTCACTGTTCCACTCACTGCCTATTGGAAGCAACTTGTCTCTTGAGTTGCCTTGACTGGCATCTCTAGTGCTCCTCTTTTCTGCTGACCATCTAAGGCTAATTGGTTTTTCTTACAAACATGAAAAATAATTGTGCGAATCTTATTGATATCCAATAGCCCTGAATTTAATCTTCTCTTATACCTTACAGAAATCAGGGGTCAAGCTCCTCTAATTTGATAGCTTTTATTCTGCATTTTGTTGTCATTTTCCCTTAAATAGGTATATGAGGGAGAAAATAGCTTACAAGGAAAAATATACAATATGTATGTGTGTGTGTGTGTGTGTGTGTGTGTGTGTGTAGAGGCTCATGGGGTAATTGGCCACTTGCAATTAATTTTTTTGTTTTTGGCACACAATTCTATAAGTAAATGAGAAACATTTATAGTTATGCATACTAGCACATTCCTGTCACCTCACATGTTCCTGTATACCATTTCTAATTAATCTTTTCTCTCCACCAAGTGTCCAGAGTCCATGGACCTGATTCTACTTCATTGAGAGGAAAATGCTTCAGCTGACTTAGTAATGTCATGAAACGGGATCCCACAGAGGGGTGCTGTGCTTGCTTCTCTCTTTGAAAGCTGTGTGCTGCCTGTAATAAATAGTTCATTCCCTTCTGCTGAGCCACAGTTCTCGCTATGTGTGGACTGCACTTTATTTCCCAGTTTGTTTTCTCAAGTGGGTTGTTTCTAATTCCTGACTGTGCTACAAAGGTTCACAATTTTTTACAGGGACATGCATTTTAATTTCTTTTTCATGATTTTCTAGGAATTCCTGTTTCTTGACTGTTTTCAGCTCTCTTGTATACGTCTGTCTGTTTGCCAGAATCACAGTGTTTTGACTATAGCTGCTTCATAGAAAGACTTGATATTGGATAGTCATGATCCTTTACCTTTTTAATCTTTTCTTTGCAAGTGTTTGACTACTTCAGGTTCTCTCTTTTCTTTTTCTTCTTTCTTTCTTTTTTTTTTCTGCAAGGGAAGCTTTACTTGGAACATCAGAAACACATCCCCCAGGTCAAGAGAAGAGGCCAAAGGTCAAAGGTGGGGAGGCCAAACCTGGAGAATGATGGGAGATGTGTGAAGGGGACATTATAGGGAATTTCATTCATGCAAGGAGATGCACATGGGACAAGGTTGTTGGAACGTGAGTGAGGCTGTCACAGTATCTCGGGGGCAGATTGCAGCTGGCACAGCAGGCAGGAATTGCAACTGCATGCAGGAGTAAGGCCCCACTGACACCTGTGGACACCAGCAGGTTGCAACTGTGACTGACGCTCCTTTCCTCAACTTTCCCCCTCCTTGTGTCTCTCCCACCCCACCACAGTTTCTTTCTCTTTCTCTCTTTCCAGAAACAAGATCCAGTCAAGTGATAATCTTTCATCTTCGCGGAATTTGCTTTCAAACTGGAATTATCTTTTAGAATTATTCAGAAAGAGTATTTTGTTTTGTTTTGTTTCTGTTGTTGTATTTTTTTTTCCCTGATGATAAAGGTTCCATAAGAAAGCATTTTCATTAAAGAAACAAATCCCTAACTGGGTGATGGTGGCACACACCTTTAGTCCCAGTTGTGGAAGGTCCAGGTAGGTAGATCTTGTGAGTTTGAGGACAACCTGGTCTACAGAGTGAGTTCCAGAACAGCCAGGCAGAGAAACACTGTCCTGAAAAACAAAAAACCAAAACAAAACAAAATGAAAAAACAAAGAAAGAAAGAAAAAATCCCATTTTATGTTATTTTTGTGATGTTGCTAAGACAGGAATGTCAGCTCACTGATGTCCATTCCAGTTGGCCCACTGAACAAAGATGCAGTGCTCTTCTTAATAGTTATGTCATCAACTGTGATTGTGCGCTTGCACTGATATCCAACAGCAAGGGTTACTGACTCGGATGGAGATCTTCTGTGCTTTTATCATCACCTATGTAAAACTGTAAACGAGGTCACATTTTAAAAAGTCTTCATCTGTCTTTTCTGAAGTTAAAAGCAGAAGCCTCCTAAGATCTAGCTGTGAAGTTTCTAATGTTGACTTCATTTCCTGTACTTGACACAGGCTTACACTAACTCAAACCCAGATGACGTCTCTTCAGGTATCTCCACAAGGACTCTGACCTCCCCTGGAAGGAGGTCCTGGACGTCAATGTGGAGGCATAAATGAACGGGATTCTTTCTCATTTCTGTCTACCTTTCTTTCTTCCTTCATGGCCTACTTCATAGCATGGCTCCTGCTGTGCGGGGGGTGGGGGGCCCTTGTGTTTTCTTTAGGATCCTGAACAACTAAGGGCAGGTCAGGCTTGAAAGCCAGATGATCCCAAGAAATATCCTATCTTGCACATCTGTACTTCTTCCGGCTTTGCTTGAAGGTCAGGTGAGAGTGGGGGCAGCCAGGAAATTTCAACATAGAAGAAAATGTTTCAATAGCAGATTTCCTGAGCAGATAACACAAGGAGCATGCAAAGTCACAGTTATACAATCTCGGCCCAGGTGTGGAGGTGAAAAAGAGTGAAGACTTTGTGTCGAATCAAGGATGTGGTGGCATCCATGGCTGTGTTTGCTCCTTTCCTTCCCAGTCATCACTCTTGGGGCTGCTAAGTCCAGAAGCACCAAATATGCAGATGTGAAGCCAGAGATCCAACCACAGGCACTGTGGAGAATGCTTTTAATATGGAACCTCCCCAACCCATGCACATGAGGCGGCCACAACAAAGGGGCTGTGAACAATGCCAATTGTGCTGACTCCTTAGCCCACAGATATGCGGTCCCTTAGATGCGTGTCAACAAAGGGATGAATCGAACGTGGTGTTGGCAAACAAGGCCGCATTGTCTTTGCTCTTCCAAAAATATCCTATAAACTCTTCAAAGCCCTGAGCGCTGGGGTATAAACCCTGCATGGCAAGTCAGTAGAAATATACCAATCCCCCTCACATCTACACTTGCCCAGCCCTTGATCTGAACATGACCCAAATAGGTAGCATTCAAACCTTTAATACAAATAAAAAAAATTCATCCAGGAAAGATCTCGCCAGTAAGGGCAGTCCAGAGGTCTCTCCTGGGAGGCGTGTGGAATGTCTGGCAGACTACTCAGCCGAGTGCCCCTAGCGTGGCCCATTTTTCTTTCTCCTTCCTTACCATTTAGCTGATGTAATTACAGCCTTGTGTGATGACAGTCTGTTATTTACCATGAGATAATAGGGTGGCCCAAGCAACAGGGACGCGGTGACTGCAAGTGCACAGATCACTGAGTTTAATGGCTGCATGACCTTGGAAATTATAAGGGGTCAGAATTTCGTGACAAGGCTACTTATCTCAGGTCTGAGCATCCAAGAGTAGTAGGATCACAGGGTGTTCTGCCTTCCCAGTCTCTTCTGGAGGAAAACACTGTAGTCCTGGGGAAATGCATCAGGAATGTGCCTTGTACTTTTATGTTTTTCTTTATGGTGTACAGGGGATCCAAATCCAGACCTGTTCATGCTAGGCAAGCACTGTACTCCCAAGGAAATCCCTAACCCTCTTTCTTTCTTCCTTCCTTCCTTTCTTTCTTTCTTTTTTCTTCCTTCCTTCCTTCCTTCCTTTCATTCTTTCCTTCCTTCCTTCTCTCTCTCTCTCTCCCCCCGCCTCTCTGTTTTTCTTTCTTTCAATCTTGAGACAGGGCTCATTTAGGCCATCTGGTTGGCCTTTAACTTACCATCTTCCTACCCTTCCTGCCAATACAACTAGTACTTGGAGGAGAGGCCTGTGCCAGCAGGCCTGGAACACCCTCTCTTCAACTCTTTTACCCTATACTCCTGGAGAGGGAGGAACAACTTTTCTTACTTAGGCTTTTTGGGGTCTCTTAAGTATTCAATTTTTCCAAAATAGCACACAATCAACCTGAGACATGTCAGTGGGGCTGTGCTCCTGTCCAGTTTTATTTCTGGGTACAGAACTATTTGAATTTCTTGAAGTTTCTAAGTGTGATGAAATATTATTTCACTAAAATCCTGTCATTAATATATGAATGACATTATATACTATATATAATTATATATCTATATCTATTATTCTTAACCCATAGGCCAGACTGAAATAAACTGCAGGGTATACTCAACTATGGTCTGCAGGACTTGCTGGAGAGGACCTGAGTGTGTCATCACAATTTGGAAATAAAGTTCCTTCAGGCTTCCTTTCAGAGGTGAGGGTCAGGTGTGGAGTAGCAGCCAGGTTCACGGCAGAGATCAGGGCTGCATCAGCAGCCAGGCCCCGTCTCTGATTTTCCTTGGCTAAGGAAGACAGAAGACAACCATCTTGTTAATGCGCTGAGGTTTCTCCTCCACTTTGGTTTTCTTGTCCTCTCCAGGACTGTTTTTGTTTGCCTTAGCTCAGTATAGGAACAAAGCAATGATGACCAACAACTTCTTTTCTCATCCCTAGTCTGGTTTTGAGATGTTGTCTTCCTCCAATCCACATGTGCAAACAGACATACATGTGCATACACACAGGCACCGATACACAATTTCCTATGTAAGAAGACCAAGAACTCGTCAGGACTGTCACATCAAATTATACCAAGAGTGACTATATAAAATACACAGCGGAACCTGGCGGTGGTGGCGCACGCCTTTAATCCCAGCACTTGGGAGGCAGAGGCAGGCAGATCTCTGTAAGATCAAGGCCAGCCTGGGCTACAAGAGCTAGTTCCAGGATAGGCTCCAAAGCTACAGAGAAACCCTGTCTCAGAAAAAAATAAAAGTAAAATACACAGGTGATCAGAAGGACAATGCACTCTCAAGTCCTGGGTCTTGTCCCTTTTGTTTGCTGTCCTTATTAATCTCAACAATGGTTTTCAGTTATACACTTGGTGCCACTTTTTAAGCCAAATATACAGTGGTTGGTTCCACATAAAAACCATAAAAACCATTCATTTATTATCTCAAAGCTGTCTGATTCTCATGTGCACCCATGCCACTGAGTTTTAGTAATAGATTGCACAATGAGAGAGAGAGAGAGAGAGAGAGAGAAGAAAGATCTACCACTTGCTGTGCCCCTACTTAGGTGTGTGATCTCGGGCACCTCAGTGACCTTCTCTGGGACCTGACTGAACACCTCATGCTTCTCTTGTTCTGAGAAGCTAAGAACTGCATGCGAAGAAAATGCGTCCAGGATAACTTGCATGAGTGTCGGGCATAATACTCGGAGGGATGTTCTAGTGGTGGCCGTGCCACCAGAGGGAAGAGTGAAAGGAGGGAATGAGATGCCATCCACGTGACATGAGGAGAAAGCATCCCTGGGCCACCCTGGGCATGTGGTTGAATCTTTGCGTGTCTTGGTTTCCTCATTTCTTTCCAAATGGGGTTATTTGGAATTCGTACTGTTTGGTAAGAACTTCTCAGTTTTTCAGAGTCATCTCATTTGCGTGCATATTTAACTCTCTGTGAGAGGCCTGTGGAAAGGTCAACACATGCTAATTTGTCTAAGTCCTTTGGTAGCTGGCTGCACTGTGAACAGCCATCAGTGAGGAGTTTTGGATTAGGGCCCAAATCTATTTGGATCAACTTTCAAATTGATCGTTTGGGATCTTCTCAACACTAAGACAGCACACTTATAGGTACTATAATGATGGCCTTCCTAATTATATTTGCTCATACAGAAGGATCCCATTGTAAGCACAACACGAGCTGGACTTAACTTAAGAAATATATCACCGAAAAAGAAAAAAAAAAATAGCATTGTGTTTTCTATAATGGGCACAATAAACCCTTAGAAGCATTGTGTGTGACAAGGAGACACATTGCAGTTCCACATGGCCTAGGTGGCTGGCTCCTTCATCAAGCTTGCTGCTAACCCTTCTGGATGAACTCTAGTATGAAACAGCAATTTCTTTATTCCTCATGCCAGTAGAATTTTTCAGGGTTCTTGCCGTATTGTGCATTGAAAGCCTTCATTAGCAATGCAAGCCCTTCAGAAGGTAATGAATGACTCATACAAATCTAGAAATAGCACTGTGGAAACTGCTTTTATGTAATCTTTCTCAGCGTGTCACTCCGTGAATGCTTATCATCCCAGCAGAAACAAGTGGGAAAGATCACATCTTGTGGGGGACTCTGGGGACACGCTGTGTCTCAGAGTCACGCCATGGCCTCCCGGGCTTCTAGAAACCACTAGAAACTTGAGAGCATTTTAAGCACAACAGGGGAGTGAGTAAGTGAGGGACCAAATTGCGAGAACCATCTCTGGTTTCAGTGTGGGCATTTAGCACATGGGCTTCAATCAGGAAAGGCATTTTGTATGGTTTTTTTTTGTTTGTTTGTTTTGTTTTGTTTTTTGTTTGTTTGGTTTTGGTACAAAATTAAATCTTAAATGTTTCTAAGTTGTGGCAAAGTATACTTAACATAAAATTAAACAGTTCAGTTAGGTAAAGCAGACCTATGTTATTTTTTTTTTTTTTTTTTTTTTTTTTGGTTTTTCGAGACAGGGTTTCTCTGTGGCTTTGGAGCCTGTCCTGGAACTAGCTCTGTAAATCAGGCTGGTCTCGAACTCACAGAGATCCGCCTGCCTCTGCCTCCCGAGTGCTGGGATTAAAGGCGTGTGCCACCATCGCCCGGCCCAGACCTATGTTATTGCACAACCATCACCAGCATCTAACCATCCATCTCCGGATCTTTCTATCTTCTTAACCCAAAACTCTATACCTATTAACCCTCCCACTTCCGCTTTCCTGGAAACTACCATTCTACTTCCTGATTGTGGGATTTTGACTCTTCCAGGCATCTCAAGTAAGCGACGTCATCTAGCATTTGTCTTTTTGTGATTAGCTTGCTTTGCTTTGAAAACCATGTCCGAGGTTCAACTATCTTACATCATGTGTCAGAACTGAATACTGTTCTAAGGGTGGACAGCATTCTGTTGTATATAGGGGCCATATCTTATTTATTCATTCATCTATTTCATGGACACTCGAGTTGCTCCTACCTTTCAGATGGTTATGAAAAATGATGCTGAAAATATGAGTGGAATGCCTTTTTAATTGTTTCCTATTCTCATAGGTTTATGGCCACTGGATGGTGAATAATAAGTTCTTAATATTAAAAGGGAAGGTACTGAAAGGAGAAAGGGCAGAGACAGGGATCACCCCCAAACCTAGGGTAGTTACCCAGGCAAGGTAGGAGAGGAGAAAAAGATGGGCCTGTTGTAAACGAGGGTACAGCTGATGAGTTAAAGTAGGTTTTTGAGCACTCACTGGAGGGTTACAGCCAGCTTGGAAGGACTTTTAAAAGCTAGGGCAGGGCCTGTGGAGGTGGCTCATATGGGTAAGAGCGCTTTCTCTGAAAGCATGGGGAGCTGAGTATGGATTCCCAGTAGCTGCATGCCATGGTGGCCATGATTGTGCCTGTTTGTCATTCCAGCATTGGGAGGGAGACAAACAGATCCCGAGTGTTCTCTGGCCAGCCATCTTAGCCCACACTCTGGCCAGCCATCTTAGCCCACACACTAGTTCACGGAAAGACCCCGTGTCAGGCAATAAGGTGGAGGACAGTAAGGGAAGACAGCTGATGTCTTGCTCTGGCCAATGTGTCAATGCGTTCGATGGGCATATGTGCACTGACACACTGTGTGCTGATCCCTTTCTCTCTCTCTCCCTCCCTCCCTTCCTCCCCTCTCTCTCCCTCTCTCTTTCTCTCTCTCCCTCCCTTCCTCCCCTCTCTCTTCCGCCCTCCCTCTCTCTCTCCCTCTTTCTTTCTCTCTCTCCCTCGCTCCCCTCTCTCTCCCTCTGTCCCTCTCCCCACTCACTCACACACACACACACATACAAACACACACACACACACACACACACACACACATACACACACACACACACACACACTTGGGCCAGGGTCAGTGCTCCTGAGGAATGTTTAAAGAGACCATGCAGAGGAAGCTATTGGTTGTTTCCCTATCTTCTCCATTGCTGGGTGAGCTCCTGCCATAACAATCTACTCCTCCCCTGGATGTGGTCCAGATACAATGTGAGTGTAAGAATGAGAGACATTTGTGTGATCTTAGAGAGCTCTGCCTGTGAAGCTGCTACGAGGCGGTGAGGAGCAATGCTTTCCCTTTAGCTTTCTGGATTCAGTTGGCACTTGGGAGCCAACTCAGACGCAGGACCTTAACCCGTGCCTCCTATAGGATCCCAGACGTGATTCCCCAGAAGATACTGTGTACAACCCTTCTGCCTGGGAGGAACTATGGGTGAGAGTTCAGATGAAGTAGGAATGGGCCTGGAAGCCGTAATCCTCACGTAGGACGGTTACTTTACGTGTTTCGAGGTTGTCTCTGACATGGTCTTCCCTTGTTGGCACAGGTCCAGCTAACACTTCAGGGATCTGTCTCCTGCCACTGGTGCTGAGCAATGACCACAGCATGCTAGATAACGATTAGTCTTGGAACGATTAGCATCCCAAGTACTTGGGTTTAAAAGGACTTATGTAACGGGTGTTCTCCTTTTTCCTAGAATCTTTGCCTCTAAGGACTCGGTATTGCAAAGCGAAGAAGAAAAGGGATCCAAGATCTAATGGTACATCGCAATATTTGATTAGCACCCCTAGCCAACTGATAAACACATATTCCATGCCCTGCAATCCTACAGGAGCACACCCAAAGGCTTCCAGGGGCCTTTTGCCACATAATTGTTGACCATTTGGGCCTGAAATTCAAGAGGACACATTAGTTAGCGGCAGGGGGTTGGTGTGTGGTCGGTGATGGGGCTTGGCCCCGTGACAACTTGGAAGACTTGCCACTGATTTAGAAAGAACAGCAACCCGTGTTCTGAAGAGAGAGGGGGTGGGAGGACAGAGCTCTCTTCAGAACACTAATGAGAATAAGATGAAACCACTTCAAAAAGAGGCCCAGTCGGTGGCGGAGAAGGGTGGCTGTCCATGTGGCTGGCTGATGGTTGACGTCTCCACAGGGTCATGCCTCGTATCTAGAGCAGACTGACAGGAATCAGTGGGGGATCCCTTTGAGTGTCCAGGCAGCTGTCACCAGAACCCGCGCGCAAACACAAATGTGTTTTTGTTTAATTGTCCAGGTTTCTCAGCGTTTCCATCTGAGACTTCTTGAGGCTGGGGTGGTCGCAGAAGATGTAGATTTTTGTGTATATTGACTGTGAGACATAAGCAAGGAGAGCAGACATTTCCTTTAACGATTTGAAAATCTGTGGAAACAGGTGACTTTAGGAATGGCGTGGGGGACAATGGAGCTAGCCTTGGCTATATCTGAATGTGGGTGACTTGAAATGAGGACGTGTTCTTGTAACTGTCAGGCTTCCTACTTCTTCATTTCACAATGGGGTAGAAGTGAGGTGGAGGCCACTGGGTTAAATGTCCTCCACTCACGATCCCGAGAGACCTTAGGAGAGTTTGCAAAGTCACTGAAGTAGATTGCAGTATGCTGTATCTTCTTTAGAAAGACCCTGGCCACCTCAGGAGAGGTTCACTTTTCCACGAATGGTCACCGGCTGCCCAAATATCAAGAGCTCCTGGATTAGATTGATAAACGTCTCTGCCTGTCACCAGGCGACTCTGATGTGACTCGGTTATTCTGATGTGTTCTGAGGGATAAGCTATGCTGATGTTTGCCTAACTCTGCCCCGTTTGCATTGTAACCCGAGAGCCATGACAGGTATGTGAGCGTCCCTGCCTCGCTCTCATTCTCTGAATCAGCTGGCCTCTCTTGAGCAAAACAACTGAGAACTAGGAAATTTGAGTCTTGAGTCTCTTTAGTGTCTGCCAGCCCTGACTCTGGCTGGCTGTCTACCCGTGCAGGATCTCAGCCAGGCAGGTTGTGAGGCCCAAGAAGGCTTTTTGTTCCTCGCTAGTCACTCATAGGGCCTTTAGAAAATGATTGCATGCATGCTCTGTATGTGTGTGCGTGCATGTGTGCACGCATGGGTGTGAACATGCCAATGCGAACATGCAGAGGCCAGGGAACAACATTGGAGAGACAGTTTTTTTTCCCCACCAGGGGACCCAGGGAGTGAATGAAGATTGTCATATTTGAATGGCGAGCACTTTTACCTACCGAGCCATCTTGCCATCCCAGGGAACCAGTTTTGGCTTCCACCCTGACTCTAGCCCTTTATTACATGTGCCCATTCCAAAGTCCTTCCTATAAGCAACTAGTTGATGGGAAGTGGACTTTGGGGATACAACCCCCTGTTTGGGGAGCAGCTGAAGGATATATCCCCAATGCAGAGTCAGAAGGGACTGAGCTAGAGAGTTTCTGGTGCAGATCTCCCACTGTTCCCAGTGACTGAACTTGCTGGGGACACCCACAGAAGTGGCTCATGGGACCATTCTGCCCACAAGCATTTTAAAAGCAAAACATAGCCAAATAATCCTCTGTTCAGCATACATAAAAGCCATTGTTTCAGAATTCACTTTCAGCGTGACTTTCGTTCTTTTAGGTTGCTTGTTCCGCGGATTTTGCTGGACCCAGAGAGGGAATTACTGAATCTTCCGAGAACCATGTCTTCTGCCCGATGAGTGACCTTCTTAGTGTGGCGCCATGCCTCAGGGGTGGTTAGAGACAGTCAGGAGTCTTCTCAATAGGGGAAGTGTGTGTGTGTGTTGGGGTGCTGTGGGGTGAGCAGTCTGCCTGTATTCTCCGACCCTGTTCATTAGACATCACAGGCGGTGTGGCTTTCCTTTAATTGTGGGGCATCTTTCCTCTGAAGTGGCACCTGAATTGGCTGCCCAGTTCGGAGGTGCAGGGTGAAGCAAGCTGACAGGGGAGTTGGCACCCTGCTGCCATTAAAGGTTAGCTTGTATGTGTTTTTAAAAAATGGCTAACGCCTGAGTTGAGTGGTGTAATAGCAAATCCTTATGTTCACCCATAGGTACTTTTCTCCCCAGCGAATAAAAGTTCAGTTGCAGCTATCTGAAATTCTGGCAGCCATGAAATCTTACCCACCCTCCCTTCCTTCTTTCCCCGCCTCCTCTTCTCTTCCTCCTTTTTCATTTGAAGTTCTTTTGTATCCAAAGCATAGGAAATTTTTCTTTTACCAAGAAATGACAGTGTGGCTACAAATTCACGTATTCAATTTTTTATTCTTATCCTTAATGTTCTGTTCTCATCAGACTTGACGATTCTGTTCACCATGCAGTTTGAAGCTCTCCAAAGCTGAGACAGTTTACCTTTTCCTTCCATTTTTCATCTCTGTCTCTCTCTCTCTCTCTCTCTCTCTCTCTCTCTCTCTCTCTCCCAGCTCTTGCTATTTTTTTCAGAATAGGTGAAAAAAAACCCTAGGAAACATTTCTCATCACGTTGTCAAAGCCCTCTTGTGGGATGAAGTTCAGCTCCTTCACAGTGGCCATTTGATAGCTGAAAATCTGGTGTTCAGCAGTTACTTCTTTCTGAGAGATCCAAGTACATCCAGGCTTGCAGTTTTTTAAACAATTGGCTCTTTTCTCTGGGTCCGTTTCTCGTCTCACTCGGCTCCCCATAGAGATGGAAGACAGACCCTCTGTTTCTGCCGGGGGTGGGGAGTGGGGGGTGGGGGGGGACAACAACGAACATTTATGGCCCGGCAGGAGGCAGAGGGCTGGATTGACGGAGGCAGACTTTCACGTTTTCCTTCAGCTGGAATTGAGACCTGGATTTGTTATATATTTGTTTAGCCTTAGTTCAGGCTCTTTTCTACAAATCCTGGTGGGAGATAGAAAGCAAAGCTGCAACATGTGTGTTGAACTTGGAATGAGAAACTTTAATCCTTGAAAAATGGTATTGTGTAGCTTCCAGACTGCAACTAATCACGGCAGATTCAGACAGTGGCAGGAACGTTTCACTTTCCCTCTTAATATTCAGGGTGCACAGTCATGCAGTAATGCGACCTTCTGAATGCATATTTCCCCGAAATTTCCTCCGGGCCAATATTTACTTTAGTTGCTGAAACCCCAGTGGTTTAATCGAAGTGCGCCAGCTGTTTTTCATCTGCAGACAGTGCACCTGACAGTCAGAGGCCAAGCAGGTTGGCTGTGGCCAGCTGTTCACTTGTGCCCTCAGCGTCAGTATACGTTTTAACTGCAGGCAGCATGTAAAAGGCTCCGCTTATTGGACACCTATGTTCAGGGCCCTCTGCTACCGGCGTCAGCTTCATTATTGCCTTTATGACTTCTGTGATCCAAAGACGTCGATCCACGTACTAGTTCATCTCTTTATTGAAAAGAAAACCAGGGATCCAAAAAGATAAATAGCTTCTCCAAGGTCACATAGATAGAAGTCAGAGAGCCAACCTGGGGTCTGGGTATAAATCATTTCTGTGTTATATGGATGTCACTTCTGGACTAGCCTTCTTGCTTCTGTTAGGTAAATCCCTGTAAAAATGACCTCCTCCTTGGATACCTGGTTCTCACCCATGCCAACTCAGCAGTTGCATCCTATATAAGAATGCTCTCCATCCTTGGGTACCTGGGTCCCCTCTTGTGTCAAAAGGCTCAGCCGTTTTGATTTTGATAAAGTTATTTTTCTTCTGTAAAAGTATCTCTATGTGTGCACATTCATGCTTGAGTTTCAGTAGGCTTTACTAAGGATACAGGGAACTGGAGGGCGATTTCCATCGTCACATGTCATATAAACTCCGCTGCAATGGTCTGCATTTCGGAAACCCATATCGTTTATGTCAAGTTTATTGTCGCCCTGTCTCCTGCTAACCTGTGGTCATGTGCTGTTTCCTGCAGATGTTTCCATAAAGACAGTGTCCTAAGGGGAATGCTGGTGCCGCCTCCTGAGGTAGTTTCTTTCCAAATTCTGCCTCTGACTTCAAAGAAGGGAAGATTCCCATTGCCACTTTCCCCTCCCTCCCTCCCTCCCTCCCTCCCTCCCTCTCTGCCTCCTTCCCTCTCTCCCCCTCCCTCCCTTCCCTTTCTCTCCTCTTCTTGGAAAGTATTGAATTACTATTTTCTGATATACAAGAATATTTCTATTGCATTTTCAGAGACTCTTTCCTTTCCCCTCAAGCTACCCATTGGAATGGTTGATTTACCACCTTTACCCCCAAGTTCCACCATGAACTGACGAAGGAGTCACTGTAGAGGCATTGCCTGCAGTAAACCATTCCTCCTCGCAGGACACAGGTAGGGGCTCGTGGTCTGTAGATCCCGGTGCTGTAGATCCCAGCGACTGTCTCTAGACTGCCTTCTTGCCCTCAGAATGGGAGTCACCACTTTAGGGAAGAGAAGTGAGGAACAAGAAGAAAGGAGGCGCGTGCCTTAAAGAGTAGAGAAGAGAGCCTGTGAGAGCAGAGGATTGACCAGAAGCAGGACGGATGGAGGAGAAGTTTGGCCAACAGGAAGCTCTGTATATACACGTGTCATCATCGTTTTGGGAATTGAATTACTTTTCTAATTATAAAATTGATGTACATAAAATCATTTTGAAAAGAAAATTTTGGAAAATGTGTCAAAGCAATAAATAAATGAATAAATAAATAAATAAATGTGTGATTTCATCATCCAGGAAATGTCTGTTGAAGCATATTTCATTATGGGTGTTTTTTTTCGTTGCTTATGGTTGTGTGTGTCCATAGTGCTTTTGATAGTGCACCCCCCATACACACACTCATGCATGCACCAGAAACGACTATACGCTTACCTTTTAATAGGCAAAGTAGGACACATAGGGCTTTGCGTACCTGAGGGGACCTACGTATTGTCTTTATTTTTCTCATCTTTGTTCCTTTCCCGTGAACCTGGCATTTGCTGGCTCAGCTCTGCCTTCCTGCTGCAACACTGGCATTCCTGCCCCCTCTCTCAGGATGAGCCCTGATTCCACAGTTGAGTCTACATAACCTCCCCTCTCTGCAGTCCTCTGGCTCCATCTGGCAGAAGTATCGATTGACACAGATTTTATACCTGGAGGAACTGTTGGAGACAACTGAGGATTCTCCTGGATCTTTCCCTGTGCATATGAGCTGCATTGTTCCCACATTAAATGGCGCAGTGGAGTAATATCAGGCATGTCATGGAGGTATAACCTTGGAAGGCTGGCAGGCCTACGTTCAGATCCATTCTTTAGCCCAAGTTTTGCCGTCTATGAAATGGGATATTAATAGTGGCTGTCCTCCACTCAGGAATGATGTATTTGTAGAGATAATCTGGGGACATTCTCAGGGCAGTAAGTGGTGTGAGCCCCAAACTATGAATTCAGTAGTTCACCAGCTCAGGGTCGTACAGTAAAGTCATGTGATCTGTTTGCAGACTCGGTTCCACAGGAGACCTGCACAAGACTGAATGTGTCAGTTCTAGCTATCTGTAAATGGACACCAGGGATGAGTTGAAGAGGCAGGGATCATATGAATGAATCTTGGCACCGGCTACTTAAGTAATCCCTATGTTCCAAGCTCTTCACAGAATCGCAGTTTTCATTATAATCTACAAAGGGGTCATTGCCACCTTGTCAGTTACGGTATTCTCCAGAGGAAGCTGGCTTAAATGATAGGAAAGATTATTCTCTTCCACATAGAAAGCATAAAAGCAGGCAGTACGCACAGTTGGTTGATGTAGCTATCCAATATATCAAGTGCAGCCCGGAGTTTCTGCCTTCTATCCCGGCATCAGCTCCATTCTAAGACCAGAACCAAGACCTCCACGGTAGCTCCAGAATGGCAGCCATGCAGAGCAACGTCTAGGGTGGGTTCCTCTTGTCTGAAGCTCTGTCATAGAAGGCAGAGGATTTCTCCACATAGTTGTAGCCTGTTTCTGAACAAGTCATTGTAAAAGCACACAGAATTACCCTTGGGCTTCTCAGATCCATGCCTGTGGCTAAAAGTGGGAGTAGCTGTCCTGAGATTCATTGCTGCAGTCAATGTGTGTGTGTGTGTGTGTGTGTGTGTGTGTGTAGATATTACAAAAAACCAAATAATTTTATCTTGCTAGAATAAAGAAAGGGGACAGTTTTTGTACCCATAGCCTCTATTCCATGGGCCAACACAGTCGAATAAATAGGCAACTAAAATTTTAATCATCTGACGTCCTGTGGCTAGCAAGGGGTGGAGACCAAGTTCAAATCTACCTGATTCCTGTGATGACGAATTTCTCAGACGGTTAAGAAGAGAGTGTCCCCCTCTCTTCCCCAACACGCAAACCACAAGAGTCCATTGCAAGGGAGATTCTTTGAAGAGATTATAAAAGTTTTTTTTTTAAATATTTATTTATTTATTATGTATACAATATTCTGTCTTTGTGTATGCCTGCAGGCCAGAAGAGGGCACCAGACCTCATTACAGATGGTTGTGAGCCACCATGTGGTTGCCGGGAATTGAACCCAGGACCCTTGGAAGAGCAGGCAATGCTCCCAACCACTGAGCCATCTCTCCAGCCCCTATAAAAGTTTTCAGAGCGGCGGAAGCTTAATACTTTGCAATGTGGCATGCTGAGAACTGCGTGCAGCCAGCATGTGCTGGCCTGGAGCCCAAGTCCAGGGTGGCGCCGCTGGAGAAGCAGCGGAGGTGAAAGGCATGCCACTCTACACCTGGGCTGTATAAACACACGGTCATCTGTCAGTGGTGAGCTCTGTTGAAAGGAGAGGGAGCGAGGGAGGAAGCGCTGGCCAGGCATGCGTCTGAGGACACAAATATCAGCTTTCACGTTCTTCAAATGTTTACTTCCCTGTTTATCATGAGAGCAAAGGAGGAACGTGTTCTTGTTTTAAGCATGTGGATGGGCAATGTTAAGAAGTTTAGTCTGAGGTTCTAAGTTCCAGAGCAGCTCTTTGCTGGGTTCCCTGTTCACATTCCTTTCTTCTCCCAAGACTGCTTTGTCAGCTGCCCTTCCCTCCTGCCCACCGGGATTTTACTGTGAAGTATGTGTTCTCCCTGACCATGCCTTCCGAGACAATCTGCAGGACAGCCATGTTTGTGGCTGCTTGTTAGACTTCACTTTTTTGTTTAAACTCCAGGATTCGGTCTCAACCACCTGTGGACACCCTTCATGTCAGTATGTACAAATACATTTGAATCCGCCTCCTCTCCCCACTCAAACCAAAGAAGAACGCTTGTTTCTAGTTCATATTTTTTAAAACAGTTTTAGTTTTCTTGAGAGCGTCATACATGGGTACTTGATTAACATTATCATTGCCCAACTGTCTTCGTGCTCTACACTGACTTCAAGCTGAGGAACCTTTTCTTTTGAATCTGACACAACCAGTTGTTCCAGATGGAGTCTTAGGATCATTTCATCTCCTAAAGGGCATCTAAGTAGCCACCACATCTGGGCAGCTCTTTTTTTTCCCTCCTACCCAGACACCACCCTTTTCCACCCCTCTCGGCCAAGCCACAGTTCTTAGTTACATCTTTTTACTCATGTTTTAGTTCAATGTCCTGGCCTTTCTCTTTGTCCATGCCCCTCCCATCCAACCCATCCCCCACAATGCCACTGACAGTGCCCTTGTGAAACAGACGCAGCTCCAGCCTGTCACTAAGTGAACCACTTCAAGGATAAGCTGGGGTTTGCAGTGTGATTTTCGCCCTCTTAGGGAACTCAGCTAATGCCTTCCACAGATGTAGCTCATTCATCAGGGAGAAGACCAGGGTTGCTCAGAGAACTTGTTTACGTTCTTCGCCCCACTACCAACATCCATCCTGATCCTCCTGGTGGCGTAATTAAACCTTAATCGTCATGATTTCCTTTCACTTCTATCTACCATATAAGCTAATAATGGATAGCATAGAAATCCTATTGAAAATGAAATACTTTCAACCATGGATGAAGAAAGTAAGCCCCTAAATATAAACCTAACAAATGCTTGTCATTCAATTCTTCCACTCTATTTTAAACTTTTTGAGGCCTTCCTGTCTCACCGCACATCCTTCATAAGAACTTATTTCTGGTAGTGATCTCAGTTCTCAGAAAACAGGTTGGGTACCTTTTTACACTTCCTTCTCATCCTCAGAATATCCCCTGCTCTGTCTTATTGTGGTAGAATGAGAGCGAGCTGTTCAAAGTTTACGTTACATGCCAGAGCTGGTCCTACGCCGGTGTGTGTGCACAGATTCACATATTTCAACTGATTTAAGAACTTGAGGATCTTGGCTTCACCCTCCTCCCACACACTATACTCAAAAGATTGGCAATTAAAGCACAGAGAGCTGGAGTAAGTCACCCAAGGTCATAGCGTGTGATTTGTAATGGAACAGGAACAGAAACCCAGGCTGTCTTGTCAGAGTGCCAATGATGTCGACCACTAATAGTTTCAGAAAGCAGGAGTGAGGCTCATTTTTTTTTTTGTCTAAGAGTCACACTTAATCACTTGTTTTTATAAAAGATGTTATAACTCAGTTACATTTAAAAAAAAAACAAAACAAAAAACTGGGAGCAGACAGGACCCTGCTTGATTTCTGTGCTCCTGGCTTGGTCTGGTGTGACTCAGTCCTGACGGACACATTCTTCAACTGATATTTAGAAACAGGAGATGCATCTCACACTCACTTAAGCTAACAGATGGCTCCTCCTCCCAAGAGAGCTGAGTCATGAATCTGCCGACAGGCTCTCCCCATTGTGCACCGCGAATCTTTTTCTCCCGTGCTCATGTAATGACACATATTTTGTCCCTAACTACCCTGATCAATCAATCACGCAGCATCTCGCTGCCAGCCAGACCTGCTGACTGGAACTCCGAGAGATGATGTCAAGGAAATACAGGCCTGTGCAGCAAGCAGGGTTATGGGGGGTGGAGGGAAGGCAGGGTAGGGGAGCCCTCTGAAGATTTTGATAGAATTCAAATCCAGGTTCCAGGACATCTGAGCAGGTAGAAAAACAAAAGAACTTGTGTATATATGCATGTATCAATGCATGTGTATGCTCATCTGTGCACATGTGTGGAGGGGCTGAGTTGTACAGAAGGCCAGGAATAAAATTAAGCATAATTTCAAACTCAGTGTTAATCACCACTTTACTTACACTTTGGAGAGAAGAAAATGATCCCATGACTTCAAATATAGCTCAGAGTATTTCAAAGTCATTCCTTATTTTCCTTCCTTCCATATTATCTCCTTTCTTTTTGTTCTTCTCCCTTCTTAAGATGACCCTTTCCCCTTTCAATCCCCCACCTTCTCTGTGTCTTTGTAGCACATAGGATTTTCCTGCAGTGGAAGAACCCCAGGATTTGAGAACTATAAACTAAGGATCCTAGGGATGTGCTCTCAGTTTTGGCTCAGGGACAGGCTTCCTTTGAAGGATGGATGGAGCTTGTCCTGGTCAGGTGGCTGAAGAACTCTCCCTCTGTGGCACAAACTGGTTTGGGTGCCTATGCTCTTTCTTATTCCCTTGTCTTCTTTTTTTGCCTTTGATTGAGTCTGAGCTTAAGATCAGCAGCCTTACCCAAAGGCCGCTGCAAGAAGGAGAATGTGATGGGCTAGAACAGGTCATGTGCTGTAAGCCTGGACCAGTCTTAGGACTGCTCTCTTCCAATGAAGTGAGGATATCCCCTGGAGCCCTTAGGAAAGCATTTGGCATGTTCAGACACCGACTAATGTTCAATCTCTGCTTTTGGCTGTTCATTTATTTTTCTCCATGAACACATAGCCTTGCCCAGGTGACCCAGGTTGTTTGGGGGTTGTGTGGGAGGAAGCTTTATAACAGAAAATGTAGGCACAAGTTCATTGTAATTTACTAATGACAGCTTGCTGATGATGGGTAGGCAAGTTCTTGCTTTTCTACTGCGCATCGCGATTGATACAGGGATGGTAAACTTCGCACTTTCTATGTGGGCCCTGGGAGGAACAGGAGACATGGAAATGTTCACAGATTTCTGATAATATCCTGTTCTGGGGAGCTTGATGTTTAAAAATCCCAGCCTGGTGGACATGGATTCCTTACATGCCAAGTCTCTCCAAGGTACAGGAGGCGACTATGACATTCTAAGTATTGGGAAACATTTCAGGGCCTCCCTGAGGTGAGAAGGAAAGCCTGTAGTAGAGTAACTCCCCGAAATTGGAAAAGGGAGCTCCTCATCATGGCCATCTAGAGCAGGGGTGATTCATATCCTGTCATTAACGCAGCAAGAAAGATGTCCTCCTTACTCATGACATGGCTGAGCTGGAAAGACACTTTATGCTAAATTCCTAATTTCCTGATGGGCCATATGAACTCCCCTAATGATCTGTCAGTGAGAGCCTGACTTCAGAGCATTCCAGAGTCTGTCCTGTGGGGCACAGACCGAATGACTCAGGCATTGATGTGCTGTGCCAACCCAGCCCTGGGTCACCAGAGTAACCTCTGTTTGTCCCGAGCACTGGTGTACTGACATTAATCCTCAAGTTCTTATAAATTTTTAAATAAATATTTCCAGATTAAATTTCAGGTTATAACCTGAATGTTCAGGCTTGTCAGGGAATTTTTTTTTAAGGTTGTGACAAAATAAAACAAGCAAACAATCCCTGTCCCCAAACTAAATTTGACCTCCTGTTTAAAATTGCAGAGAACATTGTGTATAGAAACCTCTTCTTGGACAGCAAAACTTTTCCCTAGACAAACAAATTTTCATCTAAAATTCATTTTTTGTCATCATGGAATTATAAAACCATTGGGTTTAAATATAAAGAATATCACTCTTTAAGGAACTAGAAAAAATTATTCTTTTCAAATTAGTTCATTATGCAGAAACATTTAGAAATACGACGGTGGCCGTTTCCATTCTGACAGGAGACAAATGGACTAGAATTACTGAAAGGTTAAATATGCTCTTGGGATAACTCAGCTAGAATTCAACCTGGTGTTCAAACAAAACCTCAGTTGGTGATGTAATTTGCTGGGAATAATCCCATCTAGGTGGCTAACCATCTCTGTGTATGGGGCTCCTGAAAAGTAGACTCCAGGCTGAAGCCTGGCCCTCGGCTCTGTTCAGGCATGCATTTCCCTCTGCTGTACCTCACCATGTGAAACAAGAATTTCATTAGGTCAGCCTTGCTCACCCCACTTCCCAGGGGAGAAAACTGAGATTCTGAGTCACAGGGATGGTGGAGGTAGTGCTAGTGCCCGAACATAGGTTTGACTCTACTATCCCAGCTGCTTCTGGAACATCCAGGAGCAAAGGTTCAACCGCACCAGGCGGTGTTCATTGTCATCTGGGGAGTCAGTTTTCTAGAACTGTAGTGTCAACATTTCAGAGAACGTTTGATTGGCTAATTCCAGGGTACAATAAAATTGTTCGGAGGTGGTTCTTCCTGGCTAGAGCACCCATTTAAAAGAAGTAAAAGAGTGTTGCAAATAGGGCTTAGGTACAGGAAGGACAAGGGAAGGACAGGGAGATGACACCCCTTGGTGTGGCCTTAAGCAGTTCTTTGGTCTTCAGAGAGATGATTTGATGCTACATCACTAATTATATAGAGAGAAAAGGGGGGGCACAAGGTTATTGTGAATAAAAGGTGCTCAGCCTTGAAGAGCCTGGCACCTTCCTCTCCTTTGCCAGGAAGGTGGCAGCAGCATTTCCATGCCAGAGCCTGGAGGTGCAAACTTAGCACCTGAGACCAGTACCGACAAGTGTGTTAGATTGCTGTAGAGAGGGGAGAGCGAGTTCAAACCAGCTGAGCTTGATTTAGCAAACTAGGAAAACTGGATTAGGACTCACAATGGATTCTGGTGCCAGAGGTTTGGGGAATCTCAGAAATCAGTGTGGAGGCCTCAGAGCAGACCAAGGAAATCAGCAAGGCTGGTATGTGCTTCAGTTTCCTTCAGTGTGACAAGTGCCCGAGAAAGGCTATGAGAAGCAGCCTGAAGGAGGGAAGGCGGTTTCTGATGTTCTACTCCATGGCTGCCCTTTCCATTCCAGCAGTCCTGTGATAGGCAAAACAACTGGTCGTGGGCACAGGTGACAATAAAATCCATTCATTTCTGGAAGCCCTGAGAACTTCAAAATGCAGCTGAGGACAATATATACTCCTCAAAATAGTCCCCTTCATGACCAGTTTCCTCCATGCAGGGTCTCTTCTCCCACCTTCATTCCCCTTCCATTGGGATATCAGATTATGGATACATCAATGGATTTGATCTGTTTCCTGGCTATGGGAGATAGGTGGGGATAGTCTATTCAATGGTGCATACTTGGCTTTCGGAACTTTTTCGTTGTTTATTGAAATGCGAGTTCTCTTCTAAAGCATTTTGAATATGCACATAAATACAGGGACGTGGTTTGTGGGATTCACATTCCCTTTGAGTCCCACCTCTAGGAATGAAGTAAAAGAAAGGGGAAAGCAATTCCTAGAAGTGGCTAAGCGTTTGACTTGGAACCACGAAGAAGGGTGCCCCCTGCAGAACCAAGATGTTGATGGGACCTGCAGTATCTGCAGCTTCCATGGCACCTCACTATTTTCATCTCTGTGTGCTCACAAAGGAGCAGAAAGGGGCTTGGGGCTCTCCATAAAGGTGAGTGTTAGCGCTCAAGCTGTAATGTGTAAATTGAGTTTGATTTCTACAGCAGGCTGGTGTATGAAATGCTCTGTTCATACCGTTCCTTCTCGGTCACAGTGCCGTCTGTGAGATGTCTGTTTATTTGAATACCCGCCATAAGGGTAACTGTCTTCCTCTTCCCTAACTGTACGTGAAAGCTGTTGAATGGTGAGATATTTCAGATCTGAAGAAAAGGGTTTCTGGCTGGTGGGCAGTAGAATGACTCATTTCCTCTTGTTAGGGCAGTGAGAAAAATCTCATTCATAAATGTCCTCACACTTGTAGCAATCTTGTTTCTGGATCCTTCTGGATTCTGATGGAGTCTTTGGTCCAGAAAGATGTGAGCATGCTTGTTAATCCACAGAGGCATCTTCACAGCATGAGTCCTTCTGAAACTAGAAGTAAGCAACTATTGTTAGAGGTCGAGAATGCACCAAAGAAGATTATTTTACTTGTTGTAAGAGATGGATCAAACCAGGGCTTTGGCAGGCTAGGTACTGATCTGCCACAAAGTTACTTCCACAGCCAAAATATACTTCTATAGGTGATGTAGCTTAAATTCCAACTCCCATCAAGGTTAAACAGAGTGTCCTGCTGCCTAAATTAGTTACTATCAAAAAAAGCCTCATTTTTTTTTCTCAACTAAATTTTCCGAAAGAGATCCCAGAGAACTGCAATTGATAGACGAATATGAAATCTTAGGAGGTGAAGAGGTTAGCCGAAGAGCAGTGGTCGTGGGGGAAGTGGCAATACCTTCTTTTGACAGAGACAGGGTTTGGTAGAGGGTATAGTGAGAGCAAAGGCCAGACTTGGCTAGTGGAAAGGGTTGGAATGGGTTTGGAGAACTTGCAACTCATTACACGAGCCAAAAAATGTTACTCAAGGTCTCTGAGTGTGCCTGAGGGACCAGGGCCAGGATTTGTCCAGGGACTAAGCCAGGAGTGGGACAGATTGGGTACATGTGGTGGGTGTATGGAGACACATCACCTACTTAGTAATTTTGCCTTGGCATCGACACAAGTGTGGGCTCCAATGTAGGGCAGTCCTCGCCCTCACACCCTGGGGGCTGTGAGACTGAGCCAAGGGCAAGGGTAGTCAGGGATGGAGTACTGGGTGCCAGGAGAGAGTGAGGTGAAACGGAGGTCAGGGGTTAGGAAATACCCAGTGCCAATCGGGGAGGGTGTGGAAGCTTCTGGAATTCTGACCACTTAGGAGCTGAGGTGCTGTGGGATATTGAGATCCTTGTAGTATGGTTCAGTGCAGCAAGGAATGAGGGAGGGTGGATTGCAGTCTGTAGAAAGAGTCCAAACATGCAGGGTGTATGTGATAGAGATGGCATTCTGTGCCCATGGATATATATTACCACAGAACTGAATTCCAGAGAGCTCTCGACTCTGTAAACATTGGCATTAAGACTTAGACATGTTGGTCTAGTTAGTGGCCTTCCCATCCTCATGGAGGGCATTTTAAGCCTCATACTGGCATAATAGGACAAGATGGTTACTACTTCTTTTAAGGGAAGTGTCTGCAGGGCAAGTGTCTACAGATATGCTCATGGGAAGTACTAGCAGGTTCCACAGGGCATAGGATCATGCCTTCTTTTCTTGTATGCTGCAGTCTGGTTGGGAGTTCGATTCTGTGCTGGATGAAGAGCTACTTGCTCTCTCAGTTCCTACCATTCTACTTCATGGGCGAGTTCTTTTGTCCCATAGGAAGAAAGAAAACGGGTAGAATAATGGTCAGTAGAACATCCTTCTCTGGGGGCCATTTAGAAAATTGTCCATTAAAAGATACCTCTGAAGACAGGCTGAGATTTTTTTTCCTGCTTCCATCTCTAATTGGCATGCATTCTCAGGGAAGTTATTACTTCCCCATGACCCTTGGTGTAATCATCTCTAAAATAGGATTCATAGTAGCTGTCCCGTCCTTGTCCCATCCTGCATCTTGGTTCAGGAAGAGACTAGTGTTTGACATGAGACCCCTGATGCCTTAGAAGAGTGAACCTTTGTGATCTGTTGGCACAGTTAATACCACTTACCCAGGGATACCCATGTTCTCATTAGCAGAGAGGATTGCTCCGTACAGGGATGTCTTTGAGGTTGCCCTTGCAGAGGGGATCTCGAGTGGTTTCCTGGAATAGCACATGGCCCTTGAGCAATTGCTTCAGGGGTGAGAAGGTGGACACGGTGCGAGGGCTTAGTGGAGGAAGTGAGCTGCCAGAAGAGAATGAGTGAACATTTCCTTTGCAGCAATGACCTGGGAAGGCTGCAATCTGAGGCCGTGGTGAAGAACCTGCCGGGTGAGGTGGAGGGGAGCAGGGCAGAATCGGTGGATAAGCATCAGCCAGGAGCAGAACTGAGCCTCCCTCTCAAGCAGGGGGCATTTCATGAGTCAGCACAAAAGCACCTCCAAAGGCCTACATGGGGCCCAGTGGAAAGGTTTATCAAGCAGATGTGACATTTTAATAGGATTAAAACAACCTTGACCAAGTGGAACCAGATGGGGTAGGGGGTAGCAGGGTAGGGATGGCCTCGGAGCTCTGACTCCTTTGAGAGGTGAAGGAAATGCATATGGAGTCTCTAAACAGCCTCCCCGGGCCAGTAATTGCAGATTGTGTGTAGTTCTAATGAGAAAGCATTTCGGCTTGGCAAGCACATCGGCTCTGTGTGTCTCCGAAGCCCTGTGGTATGTGACTGCTTAGCTTTTGAACTCTGAGAAGTGGCATTGCAATCTCTGGTAATCACAGGAGACTTCAGATCTCTGATGGGTTTAGACGAGAAACATCTTAGCACACGCCTTATGAGAACACACTTCAACTATGTCCTGGAAGAGGTCATTGTGTAGAATTTCCTTACGAAGGATTCCAGTGTTTCATACAGCGGGACAAGCAGCGTGGGGCTGCTTGGGCATCTTGCTGTAAAGCTGTTTTTTTTTTCTTTTTTCAATTTTCATGGAAAAGTGGTGAAACAATCTATTGCCATTAAGTCCATGTGGTTCATGTGTATTTGGAATACTTCCTCAAGCTGGGGAGTTTGGGCAAAGAAGATCCCAAAGGACTGATAAATGTGGGAAAAGGGGGAAGATTTTGAAGATCTAAAAATAGCCACCATATTCCTGGGGTTCATGTGACCAGAACACTGCTGTGTGGTTTCTTTGAAGTGCTGTGTCCTTGGACTGAGTTTCTTAACTCATCTCACTGTGGGCTTTGGAGACAGCACTGTCCCTCCGACATGCGTATTTCCGCTAGGAAAAAGAGAAAACAGAAGATCATTTGGTCCCTGAATATTCACATGGGCTCTGGCTTCAGAGGTGGTGCTCTGGCTGGAGAGCATGCGTGGTTTTGCTTCTTCTCTAAAGACTGCACCAGGTCCTGTAGTCATATTGCACAGGATCAAGAAGACCAAGAGAAGCAGGCAACGAGAACGGGCTGTAGACGTCTGAGGTGTCTACAGTCGGCAAACCTGTATGCTCCTATTTCTAAGGCAAAGGCTAAGTGGGTGTCTATAAATCAGGGGGTGAAGTAAGTTCTACTGAACTGTTTTTAGGAGATGTGTGGGGCTAAATCAACCTGTTTTACCTGGCAAGGAAATGGCCCTAGAAGGTTTGATGCGAGCAGATTATCTCCTAGAAATAAGACCTTCATTTGAGGCTATCACCATTGGACTTGTCTCCCAAAATATCATAAAGCTTTTCACTTTCTACACTTCAAACACCTTAAAGAATTTGTCTCTGGATAGTGGTCATGCACGCCTTTAATCCCGGCACTCTGGAGGCAGAGGCGGGTGGATCTCTGAGTTTGAGGCCAGCCTGGTCTACAGAGCCAGTTCCAGAACAACCAGGACTACACAGAGAAACCCTGTCTGGAAAAAACAAAAATGAAGCAAGCAAGTAAACAGACAAACAAACAAAAAGACCTTATTCCTACTAGGACAAGGTTCTTTAGGTCTAGGACCTAAAGCTCTGGCATTGGGCTCTGAGCTTTTTCTCACGTATGGCTCCTCTTTCGTTCACCTTATGTCCTCCCTTCCTTCCACCATCGTCAAAACAATTACCAGTGACTTCTTGGATAGCCCTCATCATGTTCTCTGGTTGCTTTATTCCTGGATGCATTTTAGCTTTTCTAGGACCATCCCTTGTACCTATGGAGGGTTTCCCCACTTTTGGATCTTGTCTGTAGATTACAGAGCACACTGTATAGTTTTGAGTGTTACTAATGCTAGCACTTTGGCTACTTGCTACTATCACTTCAGCTTTCTCTTGTGGTTACACGTGTGGTCTGTGTATTTTAGTCCCCTGAAGTTTGAGAAAGATCATGCAAGAAAATACAGACAATGAATTCTCGCAAAGTGACATGGTTCAGCCTCAAGTTGTACTGTTTGTGCCAGTTGAAGACCCTGTAGATTTATTTGTTCTTTCCCTCTGGGGAACACTTCAAATAGGGATTTAATTATTATAATAGAGCCATTCTATTGATTGATGATAAGGCCCAAGAATTGCTTGAGGTCAGTATGATCTGGAATTGTTATTGCAGCAAAATTTAGCTAATCCCGAGCAATTTATATTAGCTTCTATGATAACTCAATCTTTCTTTGTTGTGGAACACAGTATTTTAGAAGTCTCAGGAAAGCTAGCCTAGGCCAGACTATCTGCCAGATCCTCAGAGCCTCCACCCTGCCTGCTGAGCTTGCTGTCATTACCTGAAGGCACATGACTGAAAGAAAATCCTGCTGTGTTTCTGAGCTCTTATGAAATGAGAGGTTGAATGAGATGCTCTACAGAGCCACGGTTGGATTTCCCTCAGGTGTTTCAAAGGTAAGTTTGTCTCTTAGGCCAATTCTGCTGTACCCTGACAGCCTGAGACGGGTTTTGCAAAACTACTGGAACTTTGTCCATAGCCACAAATGTTTTTGTCCTCTGCCCACGCTAACATTGAGGCAATTCAATGTTTTGTGTCTTCTGCCTTCCTTGCTCTGCTTTAGAAAACTCAACTGCCAAATTCCTGGGCACCTACCTGGTGTAGCATAAGCTTCTTTCACGTCACCCACTTTCTTTATTTTTTTCCATTTTTTAAAATAATTTATTTATTTATTAAAGATTTCTGTCTCTTCCCTGCCCCCGCCTCCCATAAATGGATGGAAATAGAAAACACTATCCTGAGTGAGGTAAGCCAGACCCAAAAAGAGGAACATGGGATGTACTCACTCATATTTGGTTTCTAGCCATAAATAAAGGACATTGAGCATATAATTAGTGATCCTAGAGAAGCTAAATAAGAAGGAGAACCCACTTTCATTTTTAATAAAGCCCTTAACAGGACTGTCAGCTGGCATGACTTGATTCTTTTTATTTTTGTTTATTGTCATTCTCTCTTAGGAAAGCAGCTCAACCAGAACAAGGCGTTTGTCTTTTTCCTTCTTGGGCTACCATCCTGATGCTTATCCTGGAGCATGGGCAATGAGTTGATATGGATTATATTAATGCATCTCACAGGAGGGGCCTGACTGAGCAAAAAGAAGCAGCAGTCAAAGCCAAGGGTTAGTAGCCTTGAATGGCTAAGCAAGCCAGCCAGCCAGCCAGCAAGCAAGCAAGCAAGCAAGCAGGCAAGCAGGCAAGTAGTATCACCCATATATCTGCCCTTCTGGAGTTGGATTGTTGGGAGCCTAAGGGAAACCGCAACATTCCCTTTGGAATGTATTCCTGTGGGGTAGAGGTGAGGTTGCTTGCTGGCAGCAGATGCAGTCTATAGCCATTGGGAGATAGGGAGAGCTGCCAAATACCAGGAGCGTTCCATGCTGTCTCAGGCTGCGGAGGAGGTGAGGATGGATGCCGCTTTGCTTGGGATGATCTGGACACTTCAGATGAAGCGCTTTTAAAGAGTTAGCTCCATTCCCAAAACTTGTGCTGCATACTCTTTGCTGCGAATTCCCAAGTAGACACGTGAAAGCTAGTGCCATAAAAACTTGCAGCAGGCAGGACTTCTTTCTCTTTCTTATTTTGTTTGATGTGAAATAATGAAGAGCATTTAAAAACTGGGTCCTTGGCTTTTTTTTATTAAAGAATATTTCTGGGAATTCATTGTCCAATTCATGGTCTCATGGCTATCATTAGTATAGCCCCAACTCTGCATGGATATTGTGCCAAAATTATATTAAGCAACCGAGACTATGTCACTAGATGTGTTGGCCTTGCTTGGAAGCTTCTAGAGAGTCCAAATGTGTGATTCAGAAGTAAGAGTTAATTTGCCCTCAAGAAAAGGCTTTAATGCAAGGTATCTTCTTCTTGAACATTGCCTGAATGGCTGACCTACTGACTCCCCCTTCTACTGGCAAGCCATGTGTTAGAGGACTGCCCACCAAGCAGGCAATTGAGTTGTTGAGGCCTGGTCATCCTGTCAGGGTGCTCTCACCTTGGAGCACAGCACCGTGGTCAGCAAACTCTCAGCACAAGGCTTGGTTTCTTCTGATCCCGCTGTTGGCAGGGCAGCAAACTGCTCTTTTGTGGGAGCTGGGGAGTCACAATTGGTTTTCTGTTCCTTTGACAGACTCAATAAAGAAGCAGGGTGGCCTCTTTTCCTCTGTTCAGGACAAGGATTCAGGATCTTTGCCTTCTGCCTTCAGCTCTCTCACTAAGGGACTTTCCCTAGCCGGCCAGCCAAGCCCCTATGACTCAGCACCTTCCTTTGTGAATTGAGGATGGTCTGATTTATTCAAGAGCTGTGAGGCCTGCTTGAAAAGGTCTTTGAAAACGCAGCTGGTGTAGAATGGCTGGCCATCTTCTATGCTTTGGAAACTGGCACAGAGGTTGGGGAATTTCCCTTTCTTGTGTTGGAGGTCTGTGGTTTTCTGTGCAGAAAGTAGGGCTGGCTTGGTGTAACATTCCCCTGAACCCTCCCGTTTCCTCTTGGGACCTGAGCCCTGTGATAGGAGCCTGCGCCATTGGCTGTTAGAAGCCATATGCTCTTCCATGCTAAGGTGCTGCTTCTATTTTCCAGAAAAAGTCGCTTCTAACATTAAGAATTAGAACAATGATTTAGACAGAAGGAAATGCAGTAAGTGAAATATTTATTATATGGAAGAAACACCCTTGAACATAACTGAGGAAATAAAAGGGAAAATAACTGAGTTAGCACAAAGACAAACACTAATGGGCTAAAGGGACACATATCCATTACTTGATTGTTGGTCTTTCCTTGTGTTAGTCTTTCTGGCAAGATCTGCCACAATAGAATTAAGGCTACATATTTACTCTGGTGAATATACTGGATAAAAAAAGGAAAAAAGAAAGAACACATTACTTAAAGATTGTCTGTAGTAGAAAGACAGTCACCCAACTAATGACCTGTAATGCTCAGGTAAATTCCGGTTGCTCATTGATATAGGATACCATCTCCTGTGGAGTCTCAACCCAGACGCAGAAGGAGGGCCTTAGTCAATTACACCTGTGACAAGCTCAGGTCATAGGTAGGAAAACTGTCACTTTCCTGAGGTGCACTGAAGCCAAAAGACAAATAAAATCACTACTATATACAATTATTGAAATATTACGGTTACATTCATGGAAAGAGATATTCATGTTGCCGATGATATAATATTTATTGAATATATTTTGCACATAGTAAAAAACTTTATAAAAGCTGTGTAGATGTCCTAAATTGTCCCCAGAGTGAGGCATAATGATATTTGTGATCATATTAAATTCCGTAAAATTTTATAATAAGATTTACAACGAAAAAGGAAACAATCACCCATAATAACGTCCCAGTATGTCTACAGGTGGAGGCACCACACTTTACTCTCATTTGTGCCCATCAGTGGGCACAGTAACCTGTGTGTGGCAAGTGTTGAGTGTTCATCAGTTGTTGGTGGTTGAGTCATGTCCAATTACATTAGGAACAGGCATGCTGCCAGTGAATCTATGCAAATGTAATGGCTAGGTAAAACACAGTCATTTCTGTCCTTGGCTTTCCCACCTAATAACCTGAGCCAGGTTAGGTTCATGCATATCTAGAGGTGTCTTAATGAAACACAGTTTGCCAGGAATTAAAAACAATATATCTGGAAGGAGGGGACTGGATGGTTTCGGTGTGAGAAAGCTAAAGAGAGAAGCCAGAAGGTGGAAGAATAAGAGAAAGAGGGCTTAGCCTTTACAGGTTCTCCAGCAGTGATTTTCCTAGGGCTGACTGGGATGACACAATGATGCACCATGGTAAGGCTGAGGCACGTGCATTCCAAGAGTTCTGCTTTTAGCAGCAGCTGTAGCTGTCAAGAATGTCCTGCCATTGGGGGAGTGAACAACAGTGTTGGCAAGTCTCAGCTGTAAAATGTTGTATTACATGTGTGGGAATTTTCTTCTCTCAATCACCAATACTTACTGTATGCAGAACTGAATTTCAAATGGCCTTTGGTTTAGACCTGGACTAGTGAGTTTATCTTCATGTTATGCATTTTTTCAACTTTGAGGTTAGATTCAATCAATGAAATTTTCATTCAGAGCATCTGGCATTTTGCCCACGAATGCTGTCAGCTACATATAAGGCAGCAAGATTAAGATCTTATAAAGTCGAACGCCTTTTGTCTTGAGGTCTTGGTTTGTCTTCTGGGGTCGTAATGCCACCAGACTATCTCATTCATAATCTGTTTAAGTGGCCTACTTATATGTTGGTGAAATCATAACTGTGGCTATTTGACAGGGCGCTCGAATTAAGCCAAAAAATGAATTATTGATTGATGTTGTATTGATCAGGAACCAATCAATAGAGAACACAAACATGCCTTTGTGTGTGTGGATGGAAGGGGTGCAGTGTTACTGAGAGATGAAAAGGCAGGTGTCTGGATTTGTTTGTTATTTTTGCTTTCCTACTCCCAGACACCACTGTTACTAATCCCTTTTGGCTCCTGTGGAATCTGTCATGCACCATATCTTGCTGAGTCTTTTGTCTTACATAGTCAATTTTTTTTCACCTGGATTTTAATCTTTTTTGGGTCAGCGCCTTATTGTTCTATTCCCCATGAGGTCTTGAATTTAATAATTCATGTCTTGATTGCACAAGAAATGAAACTGATGGTAAATTACTCAGCGTTAGCAAAGGTTATACTTTAATCACGTCGGAATGCTAAAGCTTTTTTCTAACCCTTGCTTTAGATCACACTTTAATAAAGGTTATCAGAAATTCCTTCCAATCAGATAGCTTTTGAAATGTCATGTGTGAGAAACTAACCCGTAGCATCACGGTCATAGAACTTCCCAGGGACTCCAAAGGCTTGTCACTAGTTTGTCTGTTCATGGAGTCCACTAAATATGTTAGCAGATGCCAGATTCATGAGAAAAATCATGACAATTAAAACAACTGTGTTCTTTGAGTGTACTCTTTTATTTTCTTGACAAAAATTGATTTATGTGGCTCTCTGAGAGCCCAGCTGGGCTCTCATGGACCCTACTGGCTAGGTCACAGAATTCTTCCAGTTGTAGTAGAGGAGTTTGTTGGTCTGTGGTGGTGGTGGTGGTGGTGGTAGTGCCAGTGCCAGTAGCTCCATCAGCAACAGAGTTCTCAGCTTTTCAACTGTGGGTCCCTCTTGAGCCATTGCTAGAGCTTCTGAGGCTCGGAGGGACAGTATGAGGGAAACAGCTAAAGAAGAAAGCCAGCCCACAAATCACAATCCCAGAGAACCTAGACAACAATGAGGACCCTAAGAGAGACATATATAGATCTAATCTACATGGGAAGTAGAAAAAGACAAGATCTTCTGAGAAAATTGGGAGCATGGGGACCTTCGGGGAGGGTTGAAGAGGAGGGGAGAATAGAAAAATGTAGAGCTCAATAAAAATCAATAGAAAAAATTTTTTAAAAAAGGCAAAGGGGTAAGGGTGGCTAAGCCTTGTATTCCCAGACCAGCACATGTGTAGTTCACTACAGCCCATCTGGCTTTTCATGAAGCCAATAAGAAGCATGACACGATGTTGGGACGTCCAGCATCATTGAGAGGGATGACAGAAGTATTTACGGAAGTATAAATTATCCTGCGAGAGACCTAACAGGAGAGTCCAGAGATGCTTTGGGGAAGAAAACTAGACGTTTGATTGCTCATGACACCAGCTTCAGCTTGAGAAGTCCTACTCTTTTCATCTTGCACATTCAGTGTCCAAGTTTCTGCTCCAAGATCAGATTCACTGGAATTGCCCATGCCATTGGCTGTCCAGAGAGCTGAAGAGAAACTAGACTTAGATAGGGACATGCTCTGGAGCCACACTGACAGCTTCGTGCAGTTCAAGCATCACCGGGGGGCAGCCATGTTGATGCATTCTGTTCTGTGTGTGACCATCAGTCACCAGATCTCAGCGGAGCCTTGAAGGCGGTGGGGTTTGAACCCACGTGAGGTAAGCTCTGCTGGCCATTGTCTCAGCTCAGTGTGGTCAAGAGAATAGAGCAAGTGCAGGGTTGTGTTTTCAATAACACGCACACACTTTAGTCTCATTTGTCACTTGGGTAGTTGTATTCATTTTTGTCACTTCTACGTTTGGTATTTGAATGTCATGTGTTTACTTCCATGCCTCCTGAGTAGTGGTACAGGGGTATTTGACCTCATGGCACTGGCTTTCTTCTTTGAATCTTTCTCCCCTTCCCTCTGTGTGTGTGTGTGTGTGTGTGTGTGTGTGTGTGTGTGTGTGTATATATATATATATATATATATATATATGAATACAGATACATGTGGACATGGGTGTATGCATGTGTATGTAGATGTATGTAGATATGTGCATCTATGGATGGGTGCATGTGCTTGTGGAGGCTCAAGATGGACTCTTTTTAGAATTGTGAATCTCTCACTCATACCCAGAGTGACCTAGTGAATCAAGGTCATTGCATACCACACCCTGAATCTTCTGCATGGTGCTGGCAATGTGTCCCTAGGAGAACTGTGTAGTCCCATCTGACTGAACAGATGTTGAAAAGTATGTCCCTGAACTATTTCAGGGAGTACTCGAACCACCAGCCTTACCACAGGTCTTGTTTCCTGCTTCCCTGAAGAGGAACTCGACCATGCAGGCTGTCTCTCAACATCTACCGGCTCCTCCGCCTTCCTACCTACCTCATGCAGGCTAGATAGGAATATGAAAAAATCAGACTCTAATTAGGTCATAGAACAGATGCTAGTAATCATGCATGGAAAATGAGCTATGGTATGGCATACAGCAAGAGCAGACTGATCCCACGTTTGGGTCTCCTGCTCTCATCAGTTTGTAAAGAGAGGACTAGGAAAAGGATGCAATTCCTGCCTTCTCTTGCTAATGGGCTCTCTCGGGCCTAGACTTCAACTGGCATGGGGAGTCTTGCTTTCTTATGCCAAAGATAATTTAACAACAGCGAGTAGAAAATCGCCTTGGTACCCAGTGCCCACTGCCATTTCTTATTACTGTCAGGATATCTTAAATTGCCCAAGGGTGCTTTTTCGTTGTTGTTATAGGTTTAATTATGGCAATGCTATCCTATGGGAAAGAACTAATTAACCTTCTGTCAAGAAATCAACTCTGATATATTGCATGTGACATTAATGGCTTTAGGTACTTGGAAGCAAGTTTTTAAAGGTGCTTTTGGTTTTATTATCATGGTTGACATCTTGAGAGGAAACAGGTGTTTTTCTTTTCTTTTTTTTTTAAAGCAAACATTATATGTAACTGAGGTGGATATGGACATTGTACTGTTGCTAATAATTATAAATAAAATGTAGATAAATTGAGGGTAATTCAATAGTTTAAAAATGAGCTTTTCACAGTCCTCTTAACCACCTGAGGCACGTGGACAGGAGATGTTGACGTGAGTAAGGGAAAAAGGGAAAAGAAAATAACATTTAGTAACTTTCAGCCCTGTCCCAGGTACTTCTCTTTGCCAGCTTGCAAGGTTGGGTTTATTCTCTTTGTTGCAAACACTTTTCCGATTCTAAGAGTATAGAACAGAGGACCAGTGGTCATGCAGAGATGCCATGATTTTAAAGACCAGGCTTTCACAAGTATAATGATTGTACAAATGGCTCGTGTTTCAGTAGGCACAAGTCTGTCTATTTTGCCCCTTGCTGTGGACAACTGTCCACCTTGTGGGTTACTTGTAGCCAATATCTACATGTTTAGTCAATGAACTAAACTTTAGGTTTTTCTGAAGTTGCATTGACTCTGCTCCCAGTTCCATTTTGTATCTCAAGTCTTGTTCTGTGTAGGTTCCAACTTCTATTCTTATATATCCATGCCCGTTGTCTTAGCTCCTTTCTGATAAAGAATAAATACAAACTAATGAAGATTATTTTTCACAGTAACCTTGTAGTAACATGTAATCACTATTCTTACTCTGTTTTTTTTTTTTTTTTTTTTTTTTTTTTTTTTGGTTTTTTCGAGACAGGGTTTCTCTGTGGTTTTGGAGCCTGTCCTGGAACTAGCTCTTGTAGACCAGGCTGGTCTCGAACTCACAGAGATCCGCCTGCCTCTGCCTCCCGAGTGCTGGGATTAAAGGCATGCGCCACCACCACCCGGCTTATTCTTACTCTGTATTGGAGAATTTATTTGCCTAAGTCATGCATCTACTGAGTAGATGCCCTCGGGCCACAATCTGGCCTTCAATCTCGTCTTTATTCTGCACTGTGCAGCTGTACTGATAGTGGGGTCTGTGCTGGAGAAGAGTAGCTGACTCTCTGAAGAAAGGACACGAGTAAAAAGGATTATTCTCACATACATGATAGCAAAAAGCTAAGTTAGACACAGTAATATTAAAACATCCTTCTGCAAACTCAAGCTCACTTATTTTTGAAGTTTAGGTCTATTGATTGTCACACGTGTAAAGATGGTTTACATGCTTGGTTTGGTGACCAAGTCTTAATTAGACTCTTGAGTCAGAATTACTGTTTTCCGTTAAGCATTGTTACTAAATAATCATTAAATATTTAACTTAAGATCTTCTGAATGTAAGATGTTGGTTATCATTTTAAAGAATAGTGGAGTTTTAAAAAAGAATACACTTTTAAGCTTTATCTAAAGGCTGAACAATACAGTACACAAGTAGGTGTTGCTTGTTGTGTTTTTGACAATATCAGAATTTAGGTATGTGTGTACGTGTGTGTTGCTTTTTTTCATTGCTGTGGCCATGTATCAGACAGCAACAACTTATGAGGGAAGGCTATGTTTTTCGGCTTGTGTTTTGAGAGGGTACAGCGTAGCATGAATAATTAAAAACCCAGAAACAGACATGGTTCAACCTGAAGATCAGAAAAGTAAAGCAGCCAACCACTAGAGAGACCTTTTTACCACTACTAAATCTTCAGACTGAAAGGGTGAGATCCTGTCTCCACAAATCCTCAGACTGAACACTCTAGTGAGCTCCTGTCTCTTCCCCTTTTTATTTCTCTCTGGGCCCAGCCGTATCACTCCTGTCTCCACCTCCCTAGTGCTGGGATTAAAGGTGACTCCCAAGCACTGTGATTAAAGGTGTGAGCCACTGCTACCTGGATCTGTTTCTGGATCAATCTTGTGTAGCTCAGGGTAGCCTTGAATTCACAGAGATCCACCTGCCTCTGTCTCCTGACTCTTGGGATTAAAGCTGTGTGCCATCACTCCCTGGCCACTAGTGGCTTAGTTTAGCACTTTAACCCTCCGGCAAACTTTGCTTATTAAAATGCAAATAAAATATCACTACAGTACAGAACATTCTGATAAGAAAAGCGTGATAGATTAATGGCAGCAGGAGCGTGAGGCTGGGACCGCTCACATCTCGGCCTACCAGGAAAAGAGGAACGCCAGTACTCATCCGCTTTCCCTTTTTACTCAGTTATGGTCTTTAACCCGTGGGATGAAGCCAGCCATATTCAAGATGGTTTTTCTCTCCTTAGTTACAACGCTGTAGAAACTCCCTCAAGGACACTCAGAGGGGTGTCTTCTAGGTGGTTCCATATTCAGTCAAGTTGACAATGAAGTTCTCTCCCCTCCCCAATTTAATCTCACTAAAAAGCAGTTTAAAGATGGTCAACCACAATATTGATAAAACCGAGGCAGAAGAAAAAAAGAGTTGTCTTGAGAGTTATGTAGGTGGTAAAACCTCTAAACACTGAGTGATTTGTGTGTGGGACCAGATTTATTTTGGAGGTATTTTTCAACAAACATCTGGATCATAAATCAAAATGGAATGTGTTGGTTATTTTTCTGTGGAAAAATCCAACACAGTTTACTTATTGCTTAAGGTCATATTTCTCCAGAATGGTGATGTAAAGCCAAATTCCTGGATGGTTGTCATGTTTGTCCTGTCCTAGGGGTACCATAAAAAGCATCACTCATCCCACCTAAGAAAGTCAGAGAGCTCTTTTTAGGGAAAAATAGCTTTCTAGTTCTCGAAGCTAGGCTAGTCAGATTTTTGTCAGTGTGATAAATACCTAAAATAATTGAGAGGCATATAAACTTATTCCAGAGTTTTCATTCCATAATCATTTTGTCATCTGTTTCTAGGCCACCGACAAGGCAGTGCATCATGACAGAGGAAAGAGATCCACCTCAAGGCAGCTAACAAACAAAATGAGTGGAGTAGAGCTCTCCCAGAAGGTTTCTTCCTTCTGACTGCGGTTCTATCCAGCCTACTAGATGCGTCGCCAGCATCTACTGGGTCCATCCATCAGTCTCTGTCCATGTGTCAACCATCGCTGGGAGTATCCTCATGGACACCACAAAAGTGTGCTTCAGTAATCTCTTAGCCTTTCAAATATAATCAAGTTGACATTGTAGATTAACCATCTGGGGGCGATCTCTCATTTCCCTTTCTGAGAGGAAATTGGGTTGAGACAGCCTGTTTAGACTTCAGGTTCCTGATGGTGATCCATTATTGTGGGAGTACCACTAATGGGAGTGGTTCTCTCTGCTGCTTCCTCTAGCTGAACAATGAGAAGAGCAAGAAGGTGGGCCTAGACCCGTTTCCTGTTTCCCTGCACCAGAGAGGTTCTTTTTCCCTACAGACGCCTGATTCTTGGAGCTCTTGTCACTTTAGTCTGATGCTGGAAAGGAAAGACCATATTAACTGGGGTCTCCCATTTGTCTTAAGGATGTTTGTCCGATTTACTAGAGAACTCTGCTTTGTGGACCACATATTCCTGGCCAGAGGTAAGATGGTGTCTTTCTTCCCATTTCCTGTTGTCCTATATTATATGCGTTTACCCACAGGGACCCATGGGTTGGAGAGAGGGGTGATGGGAGGGGGGGTCCTGAGAGATATGGGCAGTGCTTTCTGTGTGTAGACTCTGAAGTCTTCCACATTATTTTGGTCATAGCACCATCTTAGTACCTCATTTCAATTTCTTCATTTTTAAAGGTATGTGACCCCATTATAAAAATTTATTTTTAATTTTTATTCTTTGATTACAGTTTAATTACAGCATCTCTCCCCTCTGTTCCCTCCCTCCAAGTCCTCACATATACCTCTCCCCACTCTCATTCAGATAGTCGGATAGGACTGTTGGTTGCCTCACTTCACAGAAATCAATATGGTACCTTCTGGTCCCATGAAAGGTAGTCCCCAAGGAGGGGTGCTTGGGTCAGTTCCATATTAGAGGTCTCTGAGCCCTGTTTCTGAAGCTCATGGTGTCTATTGCTACAAGGACTTGCCTTCTACCTCTCTCTCTGTGTGGTGCACCCAAGGGAGACTGCTGTAGGCTGTATATTTTGATGATGTCTTGGATAGACCCCCCCCCCCCCAGCCAACATCTCAAAAGAGGGCTTTTCATACCTAGTATTGGGGATGTTGTTAAGTGGTTTTTGACTCTTTGAGGGCACACCATCTGCCCAGATGAGAAAGGTTGATTAAGACTATATATGTATATTTATACATGGAGTTATGTGCATTATAGGTTTTTAAGGTAAATTGTTAATATAAGGTTCCTTGTGGCTTTTCCAGATATCCTTTATCGCATTTTACCTCCCTCCGTCCTCCTGCATTTACCTGGGTGTCTCTTTCTTAAGAAGTTCTCCCTTTCCATTTTCCCTATCAGAGCTCATCTCTTGTGTTTGCTATTCCTGTTTATCCTTTCCCCACCTTCTTCTGTACTGACCCCCCTTCCCCAAAGAGTACCCATTTTTGTCATCCAATAGGGGAAAGGAGAAAAGGCCAGTGACTTTTCTATGTTTGTTATTTAGATTTTATTTTAGGTTTCATGTAGAAAGTAAAAAAAGTATGTGTGTGTGTATAAGTGTATATATGTGTGTATATATATATATATATGCTTATGCTATATTAGATTTCATATTACCTCTCAAATGCTTTTTAATTTTAGCTGTACCTTCCTGTATTTGCTCCCTCAATGCCCCCCTCCCCTGCAAAAGTAGTGATAAAATGATTCCTAGTGATTTTCTGCTATACTCATAGATTAATGCCTTGCTCAGACATCATCAGAGAAGCTTCTTTCTGCAACAGCTTCTTTCCGAAGCTTCCTTCTGTACTGGGAACAAATACAGAGACCCGCCCCCCCCCCCCCCCCAGTCAGACACAGAGAGAGAAAGAGATGGGAGGGAGGGCGAGAGACCTTAGAACACTCAGTCCTAAATGGGATATCTCCATCCAATTCGTCCCTTCAAAGCCCAAGGAGCCCAGAGAGAAGGGAGGAAGAGTGTAAGGGTCAGAGGGATGGAGAACATCAGGAGAACAAGCCCTTTTAATCCACGTGAGCAAAGCTCATATGAATTCAAGGACACCTAAGGAGCAGGCACAGGGCCTGTACCAGGTTTCCGTGTATATGTTATGGATTTTAGTTTAGTCTTTTTATGGAATTCTTGGGTGTATGAACAAATGGATCTCTGATTCTTGTGCCTTCTCTTGGGCTCTTTTTTTGGTTAGTCTTGTCCAACTTTGGTGTGATGGTTTTTGTTTTTTCTTATTATATTTTATTTTGTTGTGTTTTACTGTTACCTCTTAGAAGTCTATTCTTTTCTAATAAGAGACAGAAATGGAGTGAACCTGAGTAGGATGTGAAGTGAGGAGGAACTTGGAGGAGAAGTTCTCTAGAGGGGAAATTGTGATAAGAATATATTATGTGAGAAAATAATCTATTTTCAATAAAAAATAGAAAAAAAGAAGATTATGTATTTATTTGTGGCTTCTATGGGATTCTTATTCATAAAATAGAATCATGTTAAATAACATATTCACTTTATTAACCACCCAGCTTTTGTTTAATGATTACAACAGTTAAATTCCCCTCTTCTCCTTTGAAATATACAGTACATTATTAATAAATATAGTCGCCATAATGTGCACTGAAGAACATTTATTTCTCCCATACTGTGAAGCTGAAATGCTGTACCATTTCAGCAAGGTTTCCTGTCTTCTTCCTATCTCCAGCCTCAGGCAGCCATTATTCTACTCTGTGCTTCTAGAAATTTGATTTGTTAAAACCATAGATAAGTAAGTTTACTTAAATTTTGTTTCACGATGCCTGACTCATTTCACTTAACACTATGTCTGCTAGCTTCATTAATATTGTAAATGATAGTATTTCCTACCCTCAAAAGGCCGAATAGTACTTCATCATGTGTATATAATAGCTTAAATTCCATTTATTCATTGATGGGTACTGTAATGGCTTTCATGTCTTGGTTGTTTTGAACAATGTGCTATAGGACATAGGAGTATGGATGCCTCTTCACATTGAGTCTGATTCCTTTGGCTTTTGTTAGGAATTTGGTTTATTCCCCCACAGGCTTGTGTTTCAGAAGCTTGGTTTTTAGTGTACTAGGGTCGAGGTGGGGAAACTAAAAAGCCAAGACCAGTGAAAGGCGATGAGGTTACTGGGGTGTTCCTTTGGAGGGAGGGAATTGTAGTCCCGTCTCGTGGATGACTCAGTTCTCCCAATGCAAAGCCCGCTGCCTGGCTTCCTGCCACACTGTGTGTTTTCTGCTCCTCTGTGAACGTCAGCCATGATAGCATCTTCCAACAGCAGCTCAGAAAGGCTGAAGAGATGGGGTGGCCTGTTAGTCAACTTCCATCATTTGAAACTGGAAGCAGGATAAACATGTTTTGCTTAAAATCGGTTCAAAATGCAAGCATTGGACATCCTGTTGAAACAAAGGAACGTTGAGACAGACAGATACCAAGAAGGGGGTTGCTGAGTTGTATGGTAATTCTGGTTGAAGTATTTCGCGAGGAAACTCTGCACTGTTTTCCACAGTGGCTCTGCCCACTTACAGCACCACCCACAGTGCGCAGGTGTTCTTCTTTCTCTACAGCCTTGCCAACCCTTCCTATCTCTCATCGTTTTTATAATAACCGACCTAACATGTGGGTGACAGCTGATCGCGGTCGGGCATCTGTATATCTTCTTTTGAGAGCTGTTTATTCAGCTGCTGTGCCCATTGTAAATAAATATGTTTATCTGTTTTCCTGTTGTTGAGCAACTTGAGTTCCTTGTACATATTGAGCTCCTGGTCATAGGTGTGACTGAGTATTATCTTGGTCTCTACAGGCTGCTTTGGTGCTGTTAATAATATCCTTTGCTATGAATAAAACTTTCAGTATTATGAAGGCTCGTGTGTGTGTGTGTGTGTGTGTGTGTGTATGCGCATGCGTGTGGGGCTTTCATGGCCTGTGCTTTGAAAGTATGTGCTACTTCTCATACAAACGTCATGAGGCTTCGTCCTTGTTTTCTTTTAGTCTCTTTATAGTCTCAGATCTCGTGGTCAAGTCTTTTATCTGCTCTGAGTCATTCTTCTGTCTGTGGGCATAAGGCTTCCACTGTCTTAGCAACCGAGAAGAGACTAAAAAGCTTTCACATGCCAGAGGCTAAGGAAAACTGAATGCAGTGTTCACCCTGGAGTCAGTGCTGCTGTAGGTCAAGGACATTGGCAAGGAAATGGATGTGCACCTAGAATCTAGGGCTAGTAGTACTGTCTATTGATGTTGATTTGTTGACTTTTGCAGTTGAGCTATAGCATTGCTAACAAGTTAAAAGGTAGGTGAGGAGTGTATGGAGATTCTACCTTTTGCAACTTTTCCATAAATCTAACCCTTTTCTAAATTAGAGGCTTATAAAATTATATTCAGTATCTACCATCCAGTTCCACCTTGGCCCACATTCATCTAGGAAAATGATGCCTTGGCACTGCCCAGGTCCAGAATGGTGAACCAGGATTTTTTCTTAGAAGATCACAAAGAGGTCACTTGTCATGGTTAAAAACAGCCAGATTCCAAACAGGCAACTTAGCCATGGCTCCTTGGAACATCAAGATGTGCCTGCATATGTTTCAAAGAAAGCAAATAAAGCTTAGAAAAGGAGAAAGAGGAAGTACTTGTGGTATGTTTACACTTTGAAATTGCATAAAGCAGGAAAATATGGACTACATAAAGCTCGTGGAACAAACTTAAGAATTCTCAGAAAGAATGCAGAGGCTGCCTTGCTCTGGGGAAGAGTGTCTATCTAAATGGCCTCCCCAACAGGCATACTATATACATTGAACAACTGTGGCTCCAAATTAAATGATTTGGAAATCTATGCTATCACCTGAAATCATAGGATTTCAGAGGAAACATAGGAAGTTTATAGATGATTTATTTTCATAAACATTTTGGTTATGATGGGAGAGTAGCAGAAGACATGTCTTGTCATGTACCACAGGCTTTATCTGTGCAAAGGTCTAGGGAAGAAAATTACATAGGGTCTTATTGTATAAACTTAGAGCTTTGTTTTTTCCAGTACCCTGCTCTCCCCTGCTCTTTTTAGACATTGTCTCATGTAGCTTGAGTAGTTGTCAAACTTTCTATGTACCTAGAACTTCTGATCTTGTTCCATGTTCTCTGACATTCTGGGATTACACTTACCACATCCAGTTTTACACAGTGCTGGGGACTGAACATAGGGCTTTTTGCACATAGTCTACCACCTGAGCTGATTCCCAGCCACAACTTAGAGATCTTGATTGTGAAAAAAAAATAAGTGTTTTCTCTAGTTATGTTATTTATCTTGGCAAAAATAATGATTTGTGTTCTATTTAACAATTATTTATAATATATGTAATTTAAGATCATTGCTCTAACAAATATCTATCTACTATCTATCTATCATCTAGCAATCTATCTATCTATCTATCTATCTATCTATCTATCTATCTATAGAATTAATTTGGTTCACCATGTTTTAGGAAAGAGAATTATGTAAAAGGACTCGTACCATTCCTGCCCCAAAAGAAAAGCAAGGAGGAGAACCACTAGCACCACTTTCAATAGCCACTGTGTTCTCTCTCAGTAGAACTCTTTCTATTCAACAGTATTTGGTAGCAGCTTAGAAGAACCGTTTGTGTAGCATCCTAGTTTGCTTTTTATTGCTGTGATAAATTACCATAACCGAAACAAGTTGGGGGTGAAAGAGGATATTTCTGGTACAGCTTATAGTCCATCAAGAAGGGAATCAGGGCAGGAACTTAAGTCAGGAAACCTGGGGGCAGGAACCAAAGGAGAGGCCCTGGAAGAATGTTGCTTACTGACTTGCTCCCAAGGCTTGCTCAGCCTTCTTGGACAAGCACCTGTCCAGGGGTGGCCCTAACAAGGAACTGGGCCCTTCCATATCAATCACTAATCAAGAAAATGATCCATAGATTTTCCTGCAGGCCAATCTGATGGAGGAAATTTCTAACTTGGGATTCCTTCTTCTCAGATATGTCTAGGTTTGTGTCAAGTTAACAAAAGGGAAAAACCATACATAGTATAGAAGTGTTGAATAACAATGACTATTGAGAGGAGAGAGGGCAGTCCAGGGCGAGAGCCTGGGGTTAGTTGTACTAGATACCATGTTCTGATGCCATATTCTGGGGCCAATTTCAGCTTAGAATTTCAGCTTCCACAATGAGGACTATTTGTTAATATGGCAAAAGAAAACATTTTTTTATTGACTAATTTGCTTGTTTGGTTTATGATTTAAGCATATGGACTGTGGGTTTCCATTTATACTCTTGTCTTAGGCCCTGAAAATGTTCAAATCACATTTTTTTTTTTTTTTTTACAAAGCAAATCAGCTATCAGATATCTGTCCCCACCTGCAGCACTCTGGGATACAATACCCTTAAGACAGCAGCTATCACTGCCCTGTGGTGACTTGGCAGGTCCTTGTCATCACTTCTTGAGGGCTGAGTGAAGGACATTGCTGCTGGTTTCTGGAAGATTTGTCTTTGTTTTTGACTGAGCAACATCCCTTTCACACTTGAAACACCATTTTAATCCCTCCCGCCTGTCTAGCCCTCTATCATCTGTTGTTCTACATCTTCTGCAACAGTCTTCTTGGTGCTACACATCATTTCTACACAAGCGCCGCAGAGTTATTCATAGTTGCGGTTTTCCACAGGTGGCAGCCTCTTTCCGGGAAGGATTTTGAGTGATGTTCTGGTATGAAGCCATGAGTTTATAGTGGCTCCTGAGCTAGGTGGTTGAGTGACTCTGACCTTCAGGGGGTTCCTCAGGTACAGAGGAACTAGAATTGGGGGAACACATATTTATAAATGCTTATAAATTAAAAAAATATTTTTATCTTGGGCGTGTGTGTGTGTGTGTGTGTGTGTGTGTGTGTGTGTGTGGAGTGTGTGGATGCCTGTCGAAGCTACAGGAAGGAACAAGCTTATTTAACGAGTTGCAGGCTGTTGTGAGCCACCTGACATGAATGCTGGATGGTGCGTTCAGGTCCTCTGGAAGAATAACAAGTGCTCTTGGCCATTGAACTATGTCCTCAGTCCCAGAAAAGACATTGAAATAAGATGTAGGCTAGGGCAGGACTGGAAGATACATATGCTTAAGACAGGTATAAATATGGGCAGGCTACACTGGCAGACAGCTCTAGGCCTTGGGAGGCAGAACTAGGAATATTGCTGCAACTTTCAGGCCACCCAGGTCTATGTAAAAGTTCCAGGCTATGTAGAGATAGAGAGCAATGTCGTGTCTCCAATTGATTTATTAATCAATCCATCAACCAATCAACTGGCCTAGGTTATTGACTACTGGTTGTTGATTTATGACTCAGAGCATGCTTTTCGGTCAGACTTAGAAAATTCTCTTCTGTAGGTCATTTACAATCACTCATATGAGTCAAAAGCTCATTTGGGGGGAATATGAGGCCCTAGAATGTTAAAAACTGCCAGTAGGAGCCAAAACCTTATGGTTGTATCCTAATAAAAGAGACTCACGGGCTCTGTAGGGTCATTTTTCTTTTCCAGTCTTGCATGATACCTCGACTCTCTTCGTTTCTAATTCTGGGTTTTGTTGAAAGCAATATAGGAACTGTCTTCTCATTCTGAGACAGCCGGAGTCCACCGAGAGCAATGCTTAGCTTGGATGAAGTTATCTCCTCTTCCTTGCTCCGCCCAGAAAAGTCTTCCTTCATGCAGCAAAGTGCTAAAGATAGTTTGGTTTTCCTACTGTTTCCACAGCTCTGCCTCTGTAAAGCCAACATCTTTCCCTTTTTCTTCCACAACAGCTTCACAGTGACATAACTGATTACCAACAAGTTGCAAGCATTCAATGTGTGCCCTTTAATGAGCTTGAAGACGTACAAATGCCTGCATTACTCTCACCAAAATTCAGGCAATTCACTTTCCAAACACCTCTGAGTGAGACCCACAAACAGATGTCCCCTTATGTGACCTCTCAACATGAGATCTTCCTTCTTCACTTTGAAGTTCCCTATGTCACCTGTGACTATAGGTGAGAGAGTGTACAGCCTAGAACTCACTGCTCCATCATAATGAGATGTTATATCTTATGCCTGCAAGTATCCAATACATTCCTCTTCTGTACTTACAAACCATTGACAATAAAAAAGAATTTCTGAAGGGCCGTGGAGCCATTTCAGTGAGAACAGCCTGTGTAAGCTCAGCTGTTTGAACACTTGATCCTCAGGGAGGCACTGTTTGGGGGATTTTAGAAGGTGTGTTCTTGCTGAAGGAGATAAGTCACTGGAGGGAGGCTCTGAGTATTGATTGTCCTGCCCTGCTTCATGTTTACCTCCTCCGTGTCATGGCTACTGATCTAGATGTGAGCTCTTCGCTTTCTGTCCCTGCCCTCATACCTGCTGCTTGCTGCTATACTGCTGGGCCACGATGGACTCTTAGGCCTCTGCAACCATAAGCCCAAACAAACAGTCTGCTCTATAGGTTGCCTTGCTCGTGGTGTTTCAGCGCAGGAACAGAAATAAAGGCAGTAACATGTATCCAGGTTTTTCATTTTTTAAAAAAATTATTTTTATCTATGTGTTTGTAAATGTGTGTGCGAGAATGGGTTTGGGCACATGAGTATGGGAGTCCACAGAGGAAAGCAGAAGGTTTCAAAATCTCTGAAGCTGGAGACACAGTTTTGGCTGGCAATGGAACCCAGGTCCTCTGCAAAAGCAGTGTGAGTTCTTAACCACTGAGCCATCTCGCCAGCCCGGTATCGATATCAGAAACTCATTCTTTATAAATCTTTCATTGTATATATTTTTGACTTGATGTAACTTAACTTTCAATTATAATCCATCTTGCTCTTTTCCTTGAAGGATTGATTCGTTCAAGAATATATACCAAGCATCTAGTATATTAGGCCGCGCTGTAGGTGCTAAAGATTAGCAGTAGATGGACAGATAAAAAAGTACTGTTGTCATGAAGGATTCATTTTAGTGAACCCGCATAACAAAAAGAAATAAGTAAAATACACACTCTGCTGCAAGAAGGTCCTGGGTGTTATGAAGAAAAATGAAATAGAAAACAAGGCTAGGGCAGATGGAGGTGCAATGCAGGGTTAAATTTCACAGAAGAAGGTTACAGAAGGCCCACCAGTAAGAATGCTATTTGACCAAATCCTGGCTGAGTATGAAGGTGCAAAGCACTTGACTCTGAGAGAAAAGCGTGGGAAAGAGCAGGCACAAAGGCCATGAGGAAGCAGACCTGATGTGTGTGAGAAGCCAGGAGGAAGCAGGAGCAGAGAGTAGGAGAGCGGGGGTGAGGCTGGAGTATGCAGGCGCATGTAGAATTTCAAGCATTATTTCTGTCTGACTCTAATCTCCCAAATGCCAGAAGTAACTCCCACTAGTTCTGTAAACCAAAATGTGTCCTGGGAGAAAGTTGCCACGCTAGAAAATGACTGCCTGAGAGAAAATGTGGTAATTGAATGGTGGATCTTTCCTGTCTGCAGTCATTTGTCTGGGCTCCTGCTTCAAGCTGTCCATCACTCCTGTATCAGTGCGACCCTTAACTCTCTTCTAGTCCAGGAGAACCACAAGGCTTGCAGTCACGTGCAACTTCCTTCTCTCTCTCTCTCTCTCTCTCTCTCTCTCTCTAAATGTGTCTCATTTATTTTTCTTCTCTCTTCTTATTATCTGCGAGCCACAGAATGATTTTATCTGTGGAAAGCAACTGTAAAAATTAAAATATTCCTGCGTGTCTTTTAGGATAAAAGAAAACTAGAAGTCTTAATTGGAAAAAATCACTGCGAAGAAATAAAGGCACTCATCTTTAAAGTTCTTTAGAGGATGCACAACTCAGAATGTGTATTATCATCCTTTGGATTCAAACCCTTCCGGAGCGCCAGCTTAGGTTAATGAAAAACCCATTTGGATTAATTAACCAGAGTTACTTAGTGGGCTGGTAAGAAAATAACTTCCCATTCTTGGGGTCTAGCTTGGGAACCACCGAAGGCATCGTTTTGTACTGATACATCCAAAGTTCCAACAAGCGTCTTTGGAACAAACTCTAAACATGACTTCTGAGCTGGTGATAGCATAGCATCGGCTGCTTGTGCCTGGATTACAGTACAGGACGAGTACAGCAGGAAGACATGTGATCTCTGTGTAATTGAGGAGAGTCCAACACAGCTAAAACAATTTTGTTTTTGGGTCACAAGATAATCAATTGAGATTAACAGTGCTAGGAATGGCTCAAGACAAGATTCATCTGTTAAGTGTGTTTTTGCCTGGCATTGTGAGGAACAGTCATACCCTGTCTGGGGTAAGAAAAATAGGAAACAGGAAAGCATGAACAAAGTGCAGATATACACAGAAACATCCATGTTTCCACCACTAAATAGTCATCACCAGTGGGAACAAAATGAAACACCAGGAGTGAAGTTAGGTCAGTCAATACCTATCTACCCAGAATAAATTGCTAATCAGAAGCTGAGCTAGCCCAGGCTGATAAATAACAAGCTTACTTGACCTGAAGAGAGGAGCTGCTTTCCCTCATGTTCGTAATTATATCAATTGAGAGGAAGACAAGTTGGCTTTCATCAGGTTAGAGCCAGATGATGCTGTAAATCAATTCCATGTTCTCAGACCCCTCTCCTACGGTTGCAGGGCCAGAGAACACCCAGCAATTGATTCCATTTTGTGTTTCCTGGGTTGCTTGGTGATTGCCTCTGTGTCCAGTGTGTATTTGTCCAGAAGCCTTGGGCTCTGTGTGGTGCTGGACTTTGGGTTTCATCTTGCATATTAACTACCTGAGGATCTTGCTGAAATACAAATTCTTATTCAATAGCTCTGTGTGTGTGTGTGTGTGTGTGTGTGTGTGTGTGTGTGTGTGAAAGAGAGAGCGAGAAAGAGAAAGAGATATAGGTATGTAGGTATCTATCTATAGATAGATAGATAGACAGACAGACAGACAGACAGACAGACAGAGATCCTTGTTGCAGGGGAAGGAGCCTCTTGTTTGTCCTGGCTGCCCAGAACTGAAATAATCACACAGAAACCGTATTAATTAAATCACTGTTTGGCCCATTAGTTTTAGCTTCTTATTGGCTAACTCTTACATCTTAATTTAACCCATTTCTATTAATCTGTATATCACCACGAGGTTGTGGTTTACCAGCAAAGTTTCTACATGCCTATCTCTGGTGGCGGCGGATCCATGGCATCCCCTGACTCCGCCCTTTTTTCTCCCAGGATTCAGTTCTGTCTTCCCTGCCTATCTAAGTTCTGCCCTATCAACAGGCGAAGGCAGTTTCTTTATTCATTAATTATAATTACAGCACACAGAGGGGACTCCTACATCAGATACTGAGTTGTTAATAAGTTTATAGGCGACACCACTGCCACTGACCATGTTTGCTTAGAGGAATACTGGCAAAAGGGGCCACAGGAATGTGAAAGGACTGGGATCTGTACGACATGGGGAGGGAAGAACCCTGTGGACTTAGGAAGGATGATCATCAGGAGGTGTCTAATTCCCACCTTTCAACACAGAAAATAATCCCAAGCAACAAGAGAACAGTTACATTTTGACTACAATGACTGAAGGAAAGAGAAATTGTATGGGACACAGAAGGCCAGACTGGCCACAGAAAGGAAGAACACATTTGCTTTGGCTTCCCCACTTCCAAGTGGGCTCAGCTCAAACCAAGAGAGACTTCTGAATGGAATAAAGGAAGCAAGAAAGCACCATCACTGCCACAGATACCTAAAGTCACCACTACCAATCATCTCATTGCTCTCGGTGACTCTAGGTCAAGCTTACGAAGCTGCTTAGAGTTCCCAAGGTGACACTTCTCTAGATGGAGCTTCCATTGCGCCCTGATCTCTGTGAGGCTTCTATTTTATTGCCTTGTTTCAAATGGGAATCACAGTAGAACACAGCCTGCTATTGAGGCCACTGGCTACTCCACCCCTTTATTACTGAGACTTCACTGTCTTGTTTACACACATGGTAGGTAATACATCATTTCTTGACTAAACGGCATCACTGAGCAAACCTAGGAGGCATACTGTTTCTATCCCAGTTGCTTTCATCCCTGAGTGTTCTAGATCTGGTTCACGATGGAGATGCCATCAGTGAGAGCCAGAACCGATTTATGTTCTTGCTTCTAGCGAGCAGAGCTGCAGATCGGGAAGCACCCCTGATGCTTGCACCTTAGTACATATAGCAAACTATCCCCTGGGGTTCAAGGACACTGTGAAACACTTGTGCCTGGGCAGCGGGAGCAGCTGTGGCATCCTGTGTGTGAGCACACACCCATGGCTCAAACTCCTGGGAACTGGAGCCCTGGGTAGGAGGTAGCAATCGGAAACTGGCTCATGCTATATCTTGTCTTCTGTATGTAAGTAGTACCTAAGCTGTGACTCTACTGATTCTGGGGCCCAGATCGTAACTATATTGCTCTTTCCTGAACCTCATGCCTCTGAAGCACTCCAGTTTTGCTCAGTCCATGTCATTGGTTGTCTTAGTCCCCAGAATTAAAGTTTATAGAGAGACGGGGGTACTTCTGCCCCCAGATGGGTTTATTGGGGAATTCTTCAGCGCCATAGTCCTTGCTCAGTGAGAGAGCTGCGTTACAGATGGACATGAACTCCCCTTAAGGGATAGTAGTTCAACAAATTACTGAGCCTAGGACCCCAGGTCCACAGCCACTCTGACCACCTGTCCCTTGGAGCACAGTGCCACTATGGCTGCATATAAGCTGTGTCAGACCTAATATCAAAAAGTGCCCCCTCCACAAGACCCCTGTTAGAACTTTACATTGTGAGGAAAAAGAGAACAGAGGGACCCCGAAAGCCCTTACCACTGAAAGTCCTACCCTGCCAGAAATAGTGCCAGAAACCTCTGCAGCCTAGGTCACCAAGGGTCTTGAATACAACACTGACAATGATCATCACTGAAGAACCTTCCTGGGGACCATACTGCTGAGCCCATTCAGGACCAGAAACAATGTCCCCTGCCAATAATGCCTTAGGTCCCATCAATTTGTGGAAGGTTTCTATATAAAAGATACTATATAAGTATAGGTAAGTCAAGTATTGTAGATAACAAAGTACATGGGGAGAAAAAAAGAAAAACAGTGTACATGAATTCCCTTGTTACTATCCCCCCCATGGACATTTATAAATTACCTTAAAGAAATTTTAAATAATAATCATAAGGGAACTCAAAAATACAAAATAAAGCAGATAATGTAATGTAACCAAGAAAACAATTCATGGACAGAATGAGACATTCAATGGAGGTGTACATAAAAATAACCAGGCCAAAAATCTTAGCGTTTAAGAACACAATGATTGAGGGTTGGCAATATGGGTTAGTGGGTAAAAGCATATACCGCCAAACTCAAAGTTATGGAAATTACCTGCAGTGACTATAAATTATTAAGGCATGCACAATGTAAAACATTGTAAAGGGCGGCAAGTTATAAATGAAGGAGAGGTCAAAGCTTCAGATATTTACAGAAGGTTAAAGTTAAGTTGTTAGATGAAATTAGCCATTATAACTATGTTTTAGACAAAGCCCATGGCAACTGAGAAGCAAAGACAACAGCAGATATATGGACAAGAGGAGAAACTCAAAGCCTAGAGGAAACTCAAAGCCTGGCACTATAAAAACCACCAAATGTAAACAATAGCAAAAGAAGGAACAAATGATTCACCCCAGAGGACAAGGGGCAGAATACCAGGAGTAAATCTGTCCCTACCAGCAATAACATGGAATGCCTATCAATTAAACTCTCCCCTTGGGCCTAGTTTAGCTGTGGAGAACCTTCCTAGAATGCCAAAGGTCCTGCCTTTGACCCCAGAAGTGTAAAAAGAAGTAAACAAGCCTCCTCCAACTCCTACCCAAAGCCATGGAGTGGTTGAATACATAAAACAAAATCCGACTCTGTGCAAGAGACTCATTTGGGCTTTAAGGATGCAGTTAGGTGAAAAGTTAGTGAGATAGAGGAGACTTACCGAACATAGAGCAGAAAAGAGCAGGGATACCCAGACTTAGATTTGGTAAAGCAGACTTCAAGTCAAAACTGGGTAGAAGAGATCAAGGAATTCATTGTCTAGTGATAAAAGGATCGGAAGGACATAATTGTCAATGTGTGTGTACCCAATACCAAAAATCCGAAAGGTAAAGTATATATTAAAAGGCATGAGGCAAAATGGATAATAAAATGTAATAATAAAAGAAGCAATAATTATTTTCAACTCAATGATGGACAGATTTGAGCTGCACTTAGACCACTTACCAGGCATTTGCGAAACATACCCTGGGAGAGCAGCAGAACATTCCCCCTTTGCACACATCAGACGTTCTCTAGGACAGACCATATGTTTGAGAGCAAGGTGAATTTTAGAGATGGAAGATTAAATTACATGTAATACGCTTTCTAACCATGGTGGGGGCGCTGCTGCAAGGGGAGGCCCAGCTAAGTGGTAGATAAAACTCCTTGACAGGGAGGGATAGGGTTCGGTCATTAGCACTGGGAGGAAAAGTTCTCACCATAACCACATGGTATGAAACAAGGACTCAAAAGCAGAAAGGAACCGTGGAAAATACACAAATAATTTAAAATTATAAAATATGTTCCCAAAGTACCAAGGCTCTAAAGAAAAATCAAAAGAGAAATAAAAAGAAGTTATCCCGAGACAAATGGCAATAGAAATAGAACATATCAAAACGTATGAAACGCAGCAAAAGGAATTCTGAGGTGATTTTATAGCGAAACACACCTTCCTTTAAAATAACAAAGGGCCCAATATATAGTCTATCGTTTAAGCTGAAAGGCATAGAATAAGAAAACTTATTAAGTCCAAAATTAGCAGAAAGGAGGAACTAAAAAATTTCAGAACAAATATAATGTATTTTTTTTTTAAATAGTAAGATCAATAGTTTTATCTTCCCCCTAGAGAATGAGACTAGCAAACCCTAAGCTGGGTAAACTAAGAAATAAAGAGAAGATTTAGAAAAACCAGAAAGGCAAGGAAAGACATCACAGCAGATGCTTCCAAATTCAAAGGAGTCATAAGGAATATTACAAATAATTATATGCCAACAAATTGGATAAGTTAGAGGAAATGGATGGAGTCCCAGAAATCATAGCCTACCTAGATTGAATTAGGAAGAAGCAGAAAGCTTGAGTGAAATAATAACAATAAAGAGTTTGGAGAAGTAATTAAATATCTCCCAACAAAGAAAAGCCCAGGACCAGCTGCCATCGCGGCTGACTTCTACCAGCTCTTTCAAAGAATCACTAATACTTAGAAAACAATTAAATAAAGTAAAGCTAGAGGGAATGATTCCAACTATATCATACAAGGCCAGTGTTAACCGTGGATGCTTATCACAAGAAAAGAACACTACAAATTAAGAAGCATTGATGTCAAAATCCTCAATAAAACACATCAAAAATAGCGTGTACCATGACCTATGAGAATTATCTGTGACATGAAAGGCTGATTTAAATTTATACAAATCAATCAACGCAATGCATTTTATTAGCAGGATAAAACCCAAAAGTCAGACAATCATCTCAGATGATACAGGAAAAAAAATTGATCATGCTCAGAATATTTTCTTGCTAACATTTCTAACAAATTAGGGGTATAAGGAAAATAATAAGGTCTATTTATGAAAATCCCATAGCTAGTAGCACAACCAACGAACAACCAAACATTTATTAACACATTTTTCACATTAAATATATGAAAATATGCTAGAGCAGTGGTTCTCAACCTGTGGGTCATAGCTCCTTTGGAGGTCACATATAAGATAACCTGTATATCAGATATTTACACTATGATTCATAGCAGTAGCAAAATTACAGTTATGAAGTAGCAACTAACTTTATGGATGGGGGGTCTCCACAATATGAGGAACTGTACTAAAGAGTCATAGCAGTAGGAAGGTTGAGAACCACTAAAGCAAGGTACAGTTTAGCATACTCCCTATGATAATTCCAATAACATCTTTCATAGAAATAGAAAAAGCAGTCTAAAAATTTGTATGGACAAGACTGGCTTTCCACATGCAAAGGCATGAAATTAATTCTTATTGCACAATATGCAAAAATCAACTAAAAATGGAAAAAAGACTCAAGCTAAAGTCTTGAAAAAAGAAACAAAAACAAATTACTAGAAAAGACCATTGTAGAAAATCTCCACATTAGTTCTAGCAATGATTCTTTTTAAAATTGCACCAATAGCTCATGCTACAAAAGAGAGAAAAAGAAATACATCAAACTAAACCTATTCCTCCTGACAAACCAACAAAATGAAAAGAGAATTGTGCACTGGGAAAAACACAGTTCATGTAGCTAATGAAGACCAAACGTCATGAATAAAGGACTCTTACAATCCGGTGCCCCAAATACCCCAAATACCTGATTCAAACCTGGGAACACCGGCATTTCTTCAACACTGGTAGATATAAAAATGGCTAGGATGTGCAAGTTCTTGAACAGCACAGAACAACGGTGCATGTACATTGAGTTATGATGCTTCTTTCTTGTACATGGACTAAACAGATGTTGACCATGTTGAAAAGAAAAGAAAAGGAACCCTTGTGCACACTTGATGGGGATGTAAATTGAGCCATTTTTTGAAAACTGTATGGCAATCAAATGAAATTAAAAATACAATTCCTACATGACCCAGGAATTACTCTTATGGTATATAGCAAAGGAAATTAAAGAATCAACTATTAGTGAGACTTTGACTCTTATGTTAATAGTTTTTACAGCAGCCAAGTTATGGAACAAACTTGAGAGACTGCTAACAAAATAATATAAATAAAATTGACAGTAATAAACTGTTCCCAAGACCATACCCATGTACTCATTGATTAGGGTATATTACAACCCTCATTAACGAAGCTTATTTTTTTCAGTATCTGGTGATTAACACAGACTCATAAAAGATCAATGTGAAAAGAGACCATGGAAAACTCATCTCTAAATGGGACATCTATATCACTCCCTCAACACACACACACACACACACACACTCACAGCTCAGTGACTATTGCTAAGGAAATGGAGGAATTGAAAGAATCCAGAGGTATTAGAGATCTGTAACAAGACAGCTTTTCCCAGACAAGGCAGGAATAATGCATGTATAGACTCATAGTAGCTGTGACTCTCTGCTAAGTACCAATGTGAGACCAAATCAGCTTCCACCCCAGCATGGAAGAGGGAGGGGCTGGTGAATTCCCATCCTTCCCTGAGGAGCTATGGACACTTGGTGGCTGCTGGGGTTGAAGAATCAATTTTATTCAGGGTTGTTTTTTTTTCCCCAAAGTGAGTACTCATACTCCAGTATACGTTCCTAAATTCATGACCGACCATACAGGTAGCACTAAGTGAATTCATTGGCTAAGTTGGGAGGGAAAAGTAATGGGAGGGTAGGAAAGGAATTGGAGAGAAGGGAATTGGGAAGTTGTTTGATTAAAATAATATACACGTTTGAAATTCCCAAACAAGAAAATAAAGTGTGTTGATGAAAAAGAAAAGGCGATATGCATGTAAATATATATTCATATACTAGAATATTTATTTATTTATTTATTTATTTATTTATTTATTTATTTATTATGTATACAATATTTTGTCTGTATGTATGACTGAAGGCCAGAAGAGGGCACCAGACCTCATCACAGATGGTTGTGAGCCACCATGTGGTTGCTGAAAATTGAACTCAGGACATTTGGAAGAGCGGGCAATGCTCTTAACAGCTGGGCCATCTCTCCAGCCCCCCATATACTAGAATATTATTCATCCTTAAAAAGCAAGAGATCCTGACACTTAATTCCGATGTGGTAGACCAGAATGGATCAGTCCAAGATGCTCTGAAGTACCAATAGCCAGATACTAGAACAGGATAGAAGCTTTTACTTATTCACGGAATCAGGAAATAAAATATAAAATATGCAGACATAAAGAATGGAATTAGCTTTGGTGAAAGGGGTGGAAAATAAGAGGACGTGTCAAAGGTTCCAGAGTGGCGGGTATGTGAGATGAACCCATGAACCCATCTTAGGTACTAAACAAAGACATTGGGGTACAGAATTGTGGGGTACTGAGGTCTTTATTAAGTAGGAGTATTTTACACTTTGGGACGAAAAACAGCATTTAACACACAACATAGCTTGTCTCTGGCTGTCATCTAATATTCCACAGAAGCAGAGGGCTCTTGTCTAGTATTGCTTATGTCTCAGGCTCCTGGGCACTCAGTCTTCCTGGGCAGGACTCTTCCTCAATACTCCTATCTCTGGTCCTCCTCTTTTCTGTGTTCTAGAACTTGTGAAACCCGTCTCATCTATGAGTTTTTTTTTTTTTTCAGAATCTGCATTTTGACAAGGGACCTGCTTCCATGTATAGAATGAGGTTTAAAAACAAATGTTGCTGAGCTCTTCTCAAAGTACCACTTCATCTGTTCCCCCTAGCCCTGATGCACATATGTCCACTGAGGACAAGGTGGGGGAGAATCCCCGCCCTATGTACTCTTCTCTCTTGTGCAGCTTTCCGTCTGTCAGAAGGTGGGGTATCCTCCTTCATCTTGTGTGAGCTTGCCCTGTTGGGTGGAAAATTTTCGCTTTAGAAGGCAAGACCTTGTGGTGAAGTCACTGACACCTGCCTGTCTGGATGGGTGGCGGCAGGAGGGGCCCTCAAATCCTCTGTGTCTGGCTGTTCCCCAGGGAATCTTGGATTCGTCCTCAGAGACCGCCTCAGCATTACATCGCAGAAGCCACAGCAGACCTCGGCCGCGCTTTTCCAGCACAGCCTCCTGGCCGCCCGGATTTCATCAACGTCGTCGTTGACGAATGGAAGTATCTGTATTCACAAGGAACATGCCACAGGCAGCCGGGACTGTTTTCCCCTCGCAGCTTCCTGTCATTTGTGGTGTTCTCTTGGAAAACCGCAGGGCTCGGCAGTAACAAGCGGCTGTTTACAGAGCTCCAGCTGTAATTAAGTCAGATTGGATCTGCTCTCTAGTACGGGTGAGGAAACACACCACCATCCATCATGCCCAAACGGGATGGGGGTGGGGTAGGGGATAAAAGCATTCTTCAGTTTGTGCATGTTCAAGCTGGGGAACATGTGAAGGAAAAGATACTTTTGGGGATTAGAACGGGGTTGCGGGGTGGTGGGGGCAGGGGCGGGAGTGAGCTTCAAGAAGCCCATGGTGTGGAAGGAGAAGGGGAAACAAGGCCTTGTCTCAGAATTGACGGTCTACGAGGTAGGGCTTGGTTTAAGGGAGAGTTAGGGGCAGTTTGACGACTGCCTATGCGAGGTGACAGTACTCCACCTGCAATGTTCACGGAATTCTGGTTTTCCTCTCCTGCTCATTGAATTGATCGGATTCTGAAGAAGACGTTTATTTTGCTATGCCTCCATCTTCTCCGTGGGAACAGCTGGAACAAGAGCTCTTGCTCATTTGCACCCTTCACGCTGGAAGCTCTGACTGGAGTAGATGAGGAATTGTGTTAGCATCCTGTGGCCACCAAACCAGATCAGCACAAACCGGATGGCTCCAGTCGGCAGAAATTCTACTCTAATTGTTCAGGGGCTCAAAGACCAGACGCTGGGCTGTGAGCAAGGCTTGCTTCCTTTCACAGACTTGTGTCCAGGCTGCCCCATCTCTTTGCTCTATGCCCTGGCCATCTCTGACAGTGAGAGCTTGAATTCTGTGGCTTGTAACCGTGTTGTTCTAATCACTATCTCCACTGAAAACACCCCCACCCCTTATCTTCCTCTTTTTTATGTAGTGACATCAGTTATCGGATTTAGGACCCAGCTAACTTCAATATGGCCTCATTTTAACCAATTACATCAGCAGAGATCATATTTTTAAGAAAGGTCACATTCTGAAGTTTTTGGGGGACTTGGATTTTAGGGGTACACTGCTCAACCCGCAATGGCTGTTCAGTGCTGCTGGATAAATGAGTGAGGTGAGATTTCCTTTTGCCTCCGGTTTTAATCATGGGAGAAAAAGCACACAGAAGAAGGAAGGAGCTGGAATTTGTTCTAAAGTAAGCAAGATGGAGCAAAATCTTGTTCACTGAGTGAAAATACAAAAACAAGAGAGTCCATTGCCTTCAGGAAGGTTCCAGTGGGACTGTGTTAGGATATAGACATTGTCTCTGGATATGAGAACATTAGCAGGTCTCTAAACAGAGTCAGTCTTAATGTTTGCTAGGCTCATAGACTTAGCCACCCGTGAGGCATTGGGGCTTCTGACAAGAATCAATATGGGGCTTCTCTGTAAGCTGAAGGTGCTTGGAAACACAGTGGAGAAGGAAGCCTGAAAATGCACACATTTTATGAAAGTAATTGAGTTGAAAATTTGTTAAGAAAAGAACCTAAATCCTCATCAAGAAAAAAAAAAGATAACTTAGTTGAAATCTTCGATGCTGTACTTACATGTTGAGATTGTTTCAATTTTGAATTCCATGAGAGGAGAGAACACTGTTAGTGATCAACTCCAGTGATCTTCTTTGAAGTTTTACTCCTTCCCAGTATTTCTGAAACTTTAATCAGAATCAAAGGGAAGGGGATTGTGGGAGATAGTCACTTTTCCGAAACTGCATATAGCTTCTATTTAGATCAGGCTTTGATTAATAATTCTATATATTAATTCTATATATGACTGTGCACAAGCTAAAGCCTACTCAGGTGTAGGACAATGAGGCAAATTCCCTGACAACATGGACACAACCCTTCTTTGAGGCCAAAGTTGTATCTCTAAGTGATGTGGACCAGGATATCCAACAAATGATAACTGAAAAAGAGGAAGTTGTATTCTATGGGGATACTCAAGGATCCTGAACTCCCAAAATCTAGTTAGAGCAAAATAAGATCTCATTTCTTTCATCTACAGTAACTTGGTGGCCTGGCTGTCTGAGGCATAAGCTGTTCTTATCCTTTGAGGAGTGACCTGGTCTGGGGCCCCTTGGGTGACTAATAAGCAGTCGCTGGTTGATTCTCTTCGTGTCTGTTCCTGTAGCTATCCCCTCACATACCAGCGTTAGTCCTTGGAAACCTGTGTCCGTTCTTGAGGATGAGAAGTAGACAGGAAAAAGGACAACATTGTCATTAGGAAACTAGCTGGGAGGGGACCAGAAGTAAACCCACTGGAGAGAAACAGTTGCCAAGGACTAGAAAGATGGTAGATTAAGGTGGCCAGGGAAGATAGCCAGGATGGACTTGTTTGATGTGTAAGCATCTTCAGAGTAATCAGAAGTTAGCGAGAAAGGAAAAGGCATGAAAATACCAGATTAGATTTCTTAAAGGTCTACAGAATGAGCTCTTTGGCTAATGCTGCTCACAAGAATGGGGCTGGAGATATAGAGTTGGTAGAGTGTTTGACTACAATGCATGGAGCCCTGTATAAATGGAGCAGTGGTATATTCAAGCAATCCCAGCACTTGGGAGGTGCAAATGGGAGACACAGAAGTTCAAGGTCATCATCAGCTACATAGGGAGTTTGAGGCCAGCCTGGACTATAAGACCCTGTATAAAATAAATAATATAAAAACACTTATGACAACTGAAGCGATGGGAAATTGGATCAAATATTTGAACTCATTCTTCCGAAGCTGCTGGCTTTTAACTTTCGGTATGCTCTGATTCAAATGGTCCGCTGTCTCCCTTTTCCCTCACTTACGAGCATTCCCTGACCATGGCTAATTTGCTCCCCCATTGATCTGTGTGTCACTTCTAAAATGCCACATCAACAGCTATTGCACCAGGAAAGTGCGGTTTAGCTGTGGAGGTCTGACAGACAGCCCAAGAGCGCTGTGTGTGGGACTCCTGTGGCACTGGGACTCTGCCAAGCCCTGGAAGGCAGGCAGTGGTGTTTACTCACAGAAGAGCTGGCTGGGGGAAGGTATTGCATGGAGCAGTAATTAGCATATGGGTTTCTTAATTCCGAGGCTCTGTATTTGTTTTTATGTAAATACCAGGCAATGTCCTGCTCAGAAGAAGCAGGAAGTGAATGCGTCAAAGGATGTATCCTCTCAGAAGATACTGGAAATGGTCACACGTTTGCAGTGTATGGTTTGCTCTTCTTGTGAGGGAAGTGGAGTGTGGAAGCTACAATGACTAGCCAGGGAAGGTTCCATCTTCTTCATGGGAAGAGGCTGAGTCTTATCCAGGCCTAACAAAGGTTTTCACATGTGCAGAGGCCCCTCGTGGACCAGTGGTTAATCCTAAAACCTTTCCCTTTTGAGTGAATGACATCCTTGGCTCCTTGCAGGAGGGTGAGCTGGAAACTTTTATGGACTCTGATAACAGCTGAGGATTCCTCCCGCCTTCTCTGTTTCTGTCCCCCACAGCCTCTGGAGAGGCAGGATGAAAGAGAATGACCATATGCTTCCTTGCTTCCCAGGCTTTGATTCCTTCCTCTTCCTTTGTGTTTCCGAACACTTTAAAACAAGGAAACATAAACTCTGACTTCTTCCCTTGCTATCATGGCTGGTGGGTGGCTTCCCCAGGCTTATGCTGATTTCTTGATGTTTCTCCCATTCCTAAGTTTTCTTCGCTCCCTTTGTGCAAGTGAGGATTTGGGCTTGACTGCTTCCGAGGAGAATGAGTGAGACGGGCTCAAACTAGCTGAAAATTTAATTCCTTCTAATGTGAAAATGTATGATGGTGGCCAACTAGAGAGGGGCTGAAGACCGGGATGGAGGTTCAAGAACTGGAGCGCCCTTGTAGCTTGTCTTGCTATCCTTTTGGGTAGGGTGCCTCTTTGTTGTCAGTGTGCTATGGCCCCTCCTCCCTCTGAAGGCTATCCCAGAGCAAGGCAGAAGGAAGGTGTGAGATAATCACAACCTGCCAAGTCCCAGGAATTCCACCCAGTACTTTGTTAGCCATATAGGAGCAAGAGAGACTGAAAGGAGGAAATTTCTAGGTGGAAGTGGCCAAAGGCTCAGCTAAATCTCAGGGGGCTTGGTGTTCAAGCAAGGGCGTGGTGGGTGACTACATGATGGCTTAGATGCTGACCTATGACATACAACTTATGCTATTAAATTATCTATTGAAAATGGTAGGATTGGGGCCAAGGAGGGACAGACAGTGCAGTTGCTGATGGGGAGCAAGAGTAAGAAAGCATAGCCATGTCCTAAGTATAACTACGGTGGCTACCTGGTGTATGGCCTGTGACGTCTTGTCCCCCGCGCGTTATCTGGGCAGCAGAAGAACTTGAGCTCCATCAGTACCATTGTCAAACATAGATGGGGACCAGAGCAAATGGACCGCACATCTAGCTGCCTTCTACACTAGCCGTCCTTCCACATGTGGAGCTGGCATGGGGGTTAACGGGCCTTGAGCTCAGGCTTCTGTGTTTGTTATTGGGTAGATGATGATGATACCTACTTTATTGTGATGGGGAGGGTCCTGGGGTGCGTGTTAAAAGTGAGAACTCAAGAAATGTTGGCAAGAGCTATTCTCCCCAGAACAGAGGCCACTTTGGAATCTGTATAACAATTTCCCAACAGAAAAATCTACCAAGGGAGATGTGATAACTGTTATAATGCCTGCGAAAGTAAAGCAACACTGTTGGGGGTAAGGATAGGACTTTTGTGTAATGGGGACATGGGCACTCCTTGTGGCACCGGAAGCAAGGGACATTTGGGGGGGTCTGTGAGCATTTCAAGCAGGTGATCTAGTACACCCTTCACTCTGAGGCTTAGAGATCCTTCAGAAGAGGGGGCAAAAAGAGTGTATGAACTAGAAGCAATGGACAACTTCAAGGAAGCAGTCATTTATGGACACAGCGGGGTAGATACACATATGAATTCATAACAGTTGTGACAGCATGCGCAAGAGCTGCGCCAACACATGCCAATCAACATCCCACCGCGGAGGGAATAAAACGGGACAAAATCCTGTCACTCTTGGAGGAGCTACTGGCATTTAATAGCTGACAAGAGAGTCAGTTTTCTTTAAAGTTGAGACCCTTAGTAGTTTGACTATATTCCAGGGCATGCTCCACTCCCCAAAGTAGTTGGACAATAGAAACTAGACTCTATGGAGGGGAGGGAGAGAAGACAACTTCAATTTGATGGACAGTGAGGTATGCCAGTAGAGGGATGGATATGGGAGGGGTTGAGGAAGGGGGGGTCGTTAAATACTACCAACTTTCATTGTAATTCCGCCTTAAATTTCTCAGAAGCAAAGATGTCATTCCCCCGCATGGAGACCTCGGTGCCATTACGCTAACCATCTGATTGGAACCATCACCTCATTCTTTCTCTATGTTTCTCTTATGCCTCTCAGATCTTTTAGAGCTAGAAGAAGAACATCGCTGGAAGTTAGCTCGTCAAAGCACTTATTTCTGTGGTGGGAACGAATATAGGAAGGAACACTAGGGGTTCCCTAAGGGAGGCTTTGGTAAAAACCTACCAATCTCAGCACTGACATCAGGCAGCTTCTATAATCTATGCCGGAAGGGTTCAGAGGGGAAGGCCGGCCTAACAGTTTCCTCTCAGAACATTTGATGCCTCTGCAAGCTTTGCTGCTGCGTGAAGTCAGAGGTCGTGGGTTAGTTTGCCCCAACTGAGCCCGAACAGGCCACACCTACGGATGAGTCAGAAATTCTCAGCTTCCTTCCTGAGATGCTGCGCTGAGTGACTGTGGGAGAGCACATCCAGGTACATGTTTCTGATTTGTCAGCTCAATATTTAACTCCCGACCGACAGCTAGCTCTTAGGTGGAAGTGAATTACAGTTGCAGCCAAGGAGAATTAAGGTTCCAGATTCGGTAAGCTAGATGTGTAAAGGCCAGACAGTACTGTACCTGGCAACTCCAGTGAGTGCATTGGTAGAACCTGCTGCCATTCCCAGAGATGCTTGTTAGCAACTGCCTGCTAGACTCTTTAAATTGTCTCTCTTACGGCTGTACACAGCACACTGGCATGAGGAGTGTAACTGCTTTTTTTTTTTTTTGAGGTGTGAACATTCATTAAGAAGTGCTATTATTTTAAAGTATGCCTAGCATCAAGGATTGTAGTGTGAAAATAAATACACATGGGTGGTTCATTGTAGAGAGCTTTGCACAGCCTATCTCTCCCCTGTAAACTGCTGCACCCAGGATTTGAAGAATAAAATTAAAAGTTGATATTTGCATGTGTACGTTTAAAATATTAGCTGAATTAGTACAAATTGTAAGGCTTGTGACCAAAACATGTGGTATCTTCAACAATGGGATCTTACCATCAAGTTTTGGTGGGCAACTAAGAACAATGGATAAAACAGTTTTCATTGTTTTGGGGTTCTCCAGGGCAAGTTGGTACCCAGGATGCTTCCTCCATCCCAGCTAGTTTTCATACTACCAGAAAGTCCTATAGGGAAAAAGGTCATAAGCAATAAACAGTGTTCTGTGAACCACAATAATAACTGTTAGCTAGTGTGATATGCTATGCCCACGGATGCATTAGTGGCAGGAATGTCAGGATGTTGTGAAGATGACAAACCCCTTCCCCTTTCTGATTGGATTAAAGGCCAAGTACGCAGGAGAGAACACACTTCTGGTCTGTAAATTTGTCCAGGAACAAGCAGCCGGGGAGCGCAGAAGCCTCTGGTGTGGCCCTCCTACCGCTATTTTGCTAAACAGACACAGTGTGAAGCTGCTCTCTCCATGTGTATCTCTAGATCCACTGACCAGTGTGCGCTCAGACTCATCAAGGAAGTTTCTTTTATAGTGTGTAGTGATCAACATAAAAGCTTGCAACTGATCAAAGCACAGAGGATAAATGTTAACGGAGTGCTCAGCCACAAGCGGGATCCCACCAGGCTTAGGGGATGTCTTAGAAGAGGAGGCAGAAGGATTGTAAGAGCCAGAGGTAGGAAGGACGCATTGAAGCAGTGTCTTCTAGACACGATTGAATCTGTAGGAGATCACACCAGTCAACACTGTGGCCTGGAGCAGGGAGGGGCTCATGAGGTCCCGCCCCAACTGGGGATCTACTAATAGTTGGCAGCCTCTGAAGGAGAATCAGCTCCTTTAAGGTGTGGCCTTTACTGTGTTGACCATGTTTCAGTGGATGGCCCCATTCCTAGAAGTATATGGGCAATATGAATTGAATTTGGTAAATTAATTTTTAAAAAGGTCTCAAAGGTGGGGGTATCAGGTTAGGAAGGGGATCAGGAAAGAGTTGTAGGATGACTAGGATGTCAATGTGATCAAAATATGTCATATGAAATTATCAAAGAAACAATGAACTGTTAAATTAAAATGGCACCTTTCTTTTTTTCCTATTTTTCTATTATTTATTTATTTATTTAAGATTTCTGTCTCTTCCCCGCCACCGCCTCCCATTTATCTCCCCTCCCCCAATCAAGTCCCCCTCCCTCGTCAGCTCAAAGAGCAATCGGGGTTCCCTGCCCTGTGGGAAGTCCAAGGACTACCCACCTCCATCCAGGTCTAGTAAGGTGAGCATCCAAACTGCCTAGGCTCCCACAAAGCCAGTACGTGCAGTAGGATCAAAAACCCATTGCCATTGTTCTTGGGTTCTCAGTAGTTCTCATTGTCCGCTATGTTCAGCGAGTCTGGTTTTATCCCAGGCTTTTTCAGACCCAGGCCAGCTGGCTTTGGTGAGTTCCCAATAGAACATCCCCATTGTCTCAGTGTGTGGGTGTACCCCTCGCGGTCCTGAGTTCCTTGCTCGTGCTCTCTCTTCTTCTGCTCCTGATTTGGACCTTGAGATTTCTGTCCGGTGCTCCAATGTGGGTCTCTGTCTCTGTCTCCTTTCAGCGCCTGATGAAGGTTAATATTCAGGAGGATGCTTATATGTTTTTCTTTGGGTTCTCCTTATTTAACTTCTCTAGGATCTCTAATTATAGGCTCAACGTCCTTTATTTATGGCTAGAAACCAAATATGAGTGAGTACATCCCATGTTCCTCTTTTTGGGTCTGGCTTACCTCACTTAGGATAGTGTTTTCTATTTCCATCCATTTGTATGCAAAATTCAAGAAGTTAAGCTTTCGTTATTTGCAGATGATATGATAGTATACATAAGCAACCCCAAAAACTCTACCAAAGAACTCCTACAGCTGATAAACACCTTTAGTAATGTGGCAGAATACAAGATCAACTCCAAAAAATCAGTTGCCTTCCTATACACAAAGGATATGGAAGCAGAGAGGGAAATCAGAGAAGCATCACCTTTCACGATAGCCACAAATAGCATAAAATATCTTGGGGTAACTCTGACCAAGGAAGTGAAAGATCTATTTGACAAGAACTTTAAGCCTTTGAAGAAAGAAATTGAAGAGGACACCAGAAAATGGAAGGATCTCCCTTGCTCTTGGATTGGGAGGATCAACATAGTAAAAATGGCAATTCTACCAAAAGCAATCTATAGATTCAATGCAATCCCCATCAAAATCCCATCAAAATTCTTCACAGATCTAGAGAACACAATAATCAACTTTATATGGAAAAACAAAAAACCCAGGATAGCCAAAACAATCTTATACAATAAAAGATTGTCTGGAGGCATTACCATCCCTGACTTCAAACTCTATTACAGAGCTACAATATTGATAACAGCTAGGTATTGGCATAAAAACAGAGAAGTCGACCAATGGAATCGAATAGAAGACTCTGACTTTAATCCACAAACCTATGAACACCTGATTTTCGATAAAGGAGCTAAAAGTATACAATGGAAAAAAAAGAACATCTTCAACAAATTGTGCTGGCAAAACTGGACGTCAATCTGTAGAAGAATGAAAATAGATCCATATCTATCATCATGCACAAAACTCAAGTCCAAATGGATTAAAGACCTCAATATCAGTCCGAACACACTGATCCTGATAGAAGAGAAAGTGGGAAGTACGCTACAACACGTGAGCACAGGAGACCACTTCCTACGTAAAACCCCAGCAGCACAGACATTAAGGGCCTCATTGAATAAATGGGACCTCCTGAGACTGAGAAGCTTCTGTAAAGCAAAGGACACTGTCACTAAGACAAAAAGGCAACCCACTGACTGGGAGAAGATCTTCACCAACCCCACAACTGAGAAAGGTCTGATCTCCAAAATATATAAAGAACTCAAGAAACTAGACCGTAAAATGCTAATCAAGCCAATTATAAAATGGGGCCCTGAGCTGAACAGAGAATTCTCAACAGAAGAAGTTCAAATGTCCAAAAGACACTCAAGGTCATGCTCAACTTCCTTAGCAATCAGGGAAATGCAAATCAAGACAGCTTTGAGATATCATCTTATACCTGTCAGAATGGCTAAAATAAAAAACACCAATGATAGCCTTTGCTGGAGAGTCTGTGGAGGAAGGGGTACACTCATCCATTGCTGGTGGGAATGCAAACTTGTGCAACCACTTTGGAAAGCAGTGCGGCAGTTTCTCAGGAAATTCGGGATCAACCTACCCCTGGACCCAGCAATACCACTCTTGGGAATATATCCAAGAAAGGCCTTATCATAGAACAAAAGTATATGCTCTACTATGTTCATAGCAGCATTGTTTGTAATAGCCAGAACCTGGAAACAACCTAGATGCCCTTCAATGGAAGAATGGATGAAGAAAGGATGGAATATATACATATTAGAGTACTACTCAGCAGTAAAATGGCACCTTTCTTAAAGTGGTGTTGAGAATTTCAGAGAACATCTATTTCACAATATGTGCTTAACTTAAAAAAAAAACGAAAGAGGACATGAAGTTGTGAAGGGCATATCTGGGAGGAACTGAGGGAGTAGAGACAGTACACATCAAAATACACTGCAAGAAATCCTTAAAGAATGAAATTATTTAATATTTGATAAATGAATAATATGTTTGCTTAATTTTAAATAAAAAAATCAAAGACAGTGGTGATGCGTGCCTTAAATTACCAGAACTTGGGAGGCAGAGACAGGTGGATCTCTGTGAGTTTGAGGCCAGCCTGGTTTACATAGCTAGTTCTGGGACAGCCAGGGTTACACAGAGAAACCCTGCCTCAAATGAAGCATCATCTCTTTTCAAAACCACTTTTATTATTAAGCATCACCTGAGCCCTGAGTATATACTGAGCCATGTAAAAACAAGACATAAACCCTGCTCTTAAGAAACTCATAAAATTGCCAGTAAGATTAATTGAGGTTACTATTCTGTATGGCTTCTTGGGTGTAATAAAACGAAAGTAAAATTCACACATTTCTCCAGAGATGAAGCATCCCTCTTTCAAAAACACTGATTGTACACAAGATCATTAAAGCCATACATATTTATTTCCTTTGCATGAAGATGATAATGAAAGCATATGCTTTTTTTTTTGAATCATAGGGATCAATTTCTAAACTCTGACTTGTTCCAGGCCTGCAACACAGAATGGTGTTCGAACTTCATTGCCCAAAGGGACATTCAGAAGCCTAAGTTCCTTCCCATGGATATGGACCGCCTTCATCACCTTTAGCCTTTCATTCCTTTCACGTTCTCTTTGCAGGCTGAGAAGTATTTTCCCCTTCTCACAGCTTATCCCTATTTTCACTTTACTGCCTTCCTTCCAGCTCCTCCAAGATGCCTGTTGCAAATCCTTGCTTTCTTGCCCATTACACAGAGGCTGTCTTTGTGAAAGGTTGGCGTCTATTCAGACGGGAATGTTCTGAGAACTCTCCATAATGGCAAGTCCCCCTCCTCAAAGCCAGGCATCCTTGGAACTGCCCCATTTACTACCTCATCAAATAGTTTTGGATTCTCCCCTATTATTGTTTTATTTCATTGTAACTTCCCACAAGTTCAGCCCTGCCACTCAACTGAGACAACTTGCAGCAGCTCATAGATGACGTCACTGGTGCAAAGCTAATGAATTTGTTTCATTCTTACTTGACTTGCATCATTGACAACTTTGATAACTCTCCTTCTTAATGAACTTAAAATATACAAATGTCATACCCACTCCATGAAAAATATCTATCAATACCAGAGGTGTACTGAATGATACTTTGTAGTCTCCTCCTTCTCCAGAGACCTGACCAGTCTTACCTTCTCTAAGACCTCTTTTTGACTTTTTCTTTTCTATTTTCTTGCAGAAAGAGCCCTTTTAACTGGGCACGGTAGAACATGCCTCAGTGCTTTGATGGCTGAGGCTCAGTTATTTAGAGTTTGAGGTTAGCCTTGGCTTCAAAGCAAGACTCGGTCTCAAAAAAGAAAAACAAAACAATAACAGCATTGAAAAGTCAAAACTGCGTTTGGCAGAAACAGTCCATCCTGTTTCGGCTAAAGTGGCGGCGAGACCACAGCTCATGTATCAGCCTCCAGCCTGCTCTTTTTGCCCGTGTTCTTTGAACACCTGCGTGTGTCCACACACACAGAGTCTGCTTTGGATAACTCAGCACATTATGAGTTATGAAGTCTTCTTTCTGGGTAGATTCTGCATTCCAGACCATAGCAGTTCCTGTCCTGTGAGGATGAGTGAGTTTTTCTGTCTTCATTGCAAGCCTCAGCCCTTTAACTCCCATTTTCTCTGTGGTGGACACCACCCCCTCCCGTGGTCAGAGTCGCCATTATTACATGGACTGTCACCTTTCCCCCCTTTCTCTCTAACTGGCTAACATGCATTTCCTCTTGGATATATTTCTAAGTCTAGACTCCAACACTCTAGGATCCCAGCACATTCTTCTGTTCCCATTTCCCAAGAGTGTGTCTCTCTGAATTCCAATCACAATGAATACTAGACTTGTCCAAGAAATTTCTAACTTCATGCCCCCTCTTATTCATATCTGATTTCAACATCATGTCCTTCAGCAAGATCGTCTTTACTTTTCCCTAAGCCATGTCCCTATATAAACACTTGGCCACTCTCCCTTGTCATACTATCTGGTGAAGTTGCTTTGCAATTCTTTCTTATTGTCCTCGGCTTCCTCTGTGACCTAATATTTCTGAAGAGAATAGCATGGCGGGCTTGTTTGTCCATATTGCATAGGCACAGTAGATTGTTATCGAAACTAATGCATTTACTACCACAAATGGTGTTAATATCATGAGAACTGCTAACATTTTTTTGGTTGCTGGGCATGGTGGCATAGACTTATGCCATATCCTTCCTCTTGTCCATCCCTTATTGGATTAGACTTCAAGATCCTTAAAAGTAATAGGAGATGCACAATAAATCCTGATTTTGCTCTACTTGATATGAATATCATTTTCAAATCAGGGCAACAGGACAATTGATGCTCAATTATTTCTACAACTGGTAATCCAGTTGCTGCTAAAAACTCAGAAACCTTCATATATTTCTTGTTTACCTGTTGGTCTCAGGGACTGGCTCCCAAATAATAGGAGAAATAGACATCCAGGTTCATCTCTTAAAGAAAAGGATCAGGGTTAGTGTTAAGGCCACCATGGAAGGCAAGTCAAGGTCAGCAATGTCTGCTTGCCATATCATTTAAAAATCCTTTAGAAAGTCATTTTCCATTTTGACCAGAGCTCCTTTGATGAAACTGTGTCCTAATATAGTCTCCAAATAAATAACAAAGGCAAGATACTTCGTTTGGGTTCAAGCAATCTCGAGTACATTTTCCTTCCAGGTTAGAGAGTCTCTGGAAGGTGGGGCTGGCATGGGACAGGTACCATAGAGTGTGGAACAGTCCTTTGAGCTGCTCATGTCTGTTTTCCTGTGAAGAGCAATTGAGAGACAGGTACTGCTGCGTGTCAGTATTGCGCTGGTGCTCCCACACACATTGTTGTGGAGATAGAATGACACCCCCCCCACCACCCACACACACACTGTTGAGTAGGTAGAATGTTTTCCATTTTGCCCAGGAGGGAACTAAGGATCAGTGAGATAAACCTGTCCAAGGCCACACTGTGTAGCTTACAAACATTCATGACTCACACATGTCCCCACTGCAGGGAGATTTCTTAAGAAAAAGATGAGGCATACACTTGATTTGGGGAACACAATGCTTTTATCATGCTGTTATTTCTGTTGTCGTGCCAATGACCACAATATTTTTCCAGTGGAATACTGCTGTTTTGTCTTTTTTTTTTTTCTCACTTGCTGGAATGAGTCATAGACTTTTCAAAACTTAAGGAGGCAATTGAATAAACTGTCCCTGTCAAAGCACTCTGGGATGAAGGAGGTTTGACTGTTCCAGGTTGTGTTAAAGAAAGAGTTATATTTTAAAGATAATTATATGTCCTTTTTGATAGAGCAAAAATGCTAAACACACACACACACACACCACAGCAAAGCAAAATAAAACAAATGAAACACAGACATAGTTTGAGATTGCTCAGCCCAGCCATGGAGTGGCTGTGGATAGTTTAGGGTAAACTACTCTGTGAGAGAAGAGGGTGCTGCAGGGTCTTGGTGGGTGATAAGAAAACAGAATATCTCAGGGGAGCACCCTTCACCTGAAGCTCAGTGTTGCTTTGGAATCCTGTACTTTGACTGAGAAGGCCAGGAGTGTGGGCACCGTGCCAGGAGTTGACCATTGAGAAAGGACGTATAAGAGGCAGCAGGAGGGTCAGCAAGACAGCTCAGTGGGCAAAAGCACTTGATACTACGCCTAAAGATATGAGTGCATCTCCCCTTTCACACATATACACAAAACGTAATGCAATTTTTTTTTTGAATTTTCGAGACAGGGTTTCTCCGTAGTTTTTGGTTCCTGTCTTGGAACTAGCTCTTGTAGCCCAGGCTGGCCTCGAACTCACAGAGATCCACCTGCCTCTGCCTCCCAAGTGCTGGGATTAAAGGCGTGCACCACCACCGCCTGGCATAATGCAATTTTTTTTAAAGCGGGGCTTAGGAGACAATTCCTCTGAAGTATAGGCGCTTGTGCAAGGCATCGTTTCATCTCTCGAGTGCCTCTTTGTCATGCAGGTGATCTCATAGTCCTTGACTGCTTCTCTTTCAGGGCCCTTCACATTTTTAAAAAATTTTCTATTAGTTCTATGCAAATTCATATGGTGTATTTTGATCATATTCCCCCATCACCTCACTCCTCCCAGATTCTGTCCCTCTCTAATTCCCTATATATTGAACTTGGTGCACTATTTTTTAACCCATCAATTGCGGTTGGTGCTGCGCATATATTCTTGGATGTGTGACCTTGCACGGGAGTGTAGTCCACACAATGGCGAATATACCCTTAAAGAACAGCGACTCTTTCTTTTCTAGCAGCTATTGTTCCTCCTCTACAGTGAGAACTTCGTACACTGGGATTCTGTCTAAGCTCCCACAGGCATCATGCACGCTGTCTGAAACTGCTGTGAGTTCAGAGTTGCAGCGTCTGTGCCAGGTCTAGAAAACACTATTTCCACGTTTTCCTTGTAGTCCTCTGCCACCTCTGGCTCTTCACAATCTCTCCACTCCACCTTCTGAAATGACCCCTGAGCCTTGGGAAGAGGAGTCCTTTAGGGCTGAGTATTTCAAAATCTCTTAGTCCCGGCACCTTGATCAGTTGTAGAGGTCTCTGTGTTGATTGCCATCTACGGCAAAGTCACCTTCTCTGATGAGGCCTGAGAGATGTACTAATGTATGGGTAAAATACTAAGTCATTAGAAGCTGGTTTAATTCCGTGTCCATTTAATAGAATAATAGTAGTTGGTTCTTCCCTAGGGCCTGTAATGTGTCTAGCCACAGATTCTTGCCTCTGATATCAGTGCCAGATTTAAGTTTCAACTTGTGGAGCAGGCCTTAAGTCTAATCAGAAAGTGGTTGGTTACTCCCATGACTTTCATGCTATTACCGCATCAGCGGGTATGTCTCGCCAGGTTGCTCATTGCTGTAGCTTGCTGTGCTGACTTTGCTGTCTTCTGGATGTCTACACTTCTGAGAACTGGAACCTGTTGCTCTCTAGTTTTCTTCACTTCCTCAGCTGTCTTATCCCTATTCACCAAGTGCCAGCGGGCCACTGGTGACTTCCAAATGAAATCTCCAGTCCTGCCTCTTCCCCAAATTCCAAGCTCGTACTGAGTGTCCCAGGGAACATTTATTCATGTCTAATATATCACTCCAATTCACAATGTCCCAAGTGGTGCAATTGTCTAAGCACCAACCATTCACCTCTTAGCCCATTTCCTCCATTATAGCTTAATAAAAATCTGCCTTTTTTTTATGTTCTCAGGGAATGATTCATCTCGGATTCTCCTCTTCTTCTTCTTTTCCACATGTGAACCTTGAGTAGATCACATGATCAGTCTTTGAATTGTACCATGACTCCCGCTACTTCTCACCAGTGCATCTCCATCCCCCTGGTTTAAGGCACTCTTTATCTACTTGACACACCAAGGAGATCCTTGTCCAGAGATTTAAATGACATTGTCTACCCTTCTCACTCTGAATACAAGGCAAAATTTTTACATCCTTTTGCAGTGGTCCCTGCACCCTTCTTCCAGCACCCACCCCATCACCCCTCTGATTGTATCCCTTCGCACACTCCCTCTGCCTCACTTCACTTCAACCATTAATCTCCTTGCTAATCGTAGGACAGGCCAACTATACTCTCCTTTAACGGGGTTCATTAAAATACTGCTTTTTGGGTTCCTTTCTCAGAGTTTCTGATCCAACAGGCCCTGGGCATGACTAGCTAGCTTGTATCTTTGAAAGCCTGGAAGGGCTGTTCTTGCTGTTTTGGGGATGACACTAAGACCCACTTGGCATGCTGATAAACATACTTGCATTGTGGCCTATCTCACACTACCAATGCAACAGCAGCAGACTCAACTAACTCTTGAAAGTCTAATAATTTCAGAGCACATCATTATAAAGAGCAGTCTAGAATGAAGGTTGGAGCAAAGAATGAGGAAAGCATTTATTGCACACTTACTATAGGCTAGTAGTTCTAGTGTATCAAATAAAATGTTTCATTTGCTCCTAATACTAAATATAATGTACAAGACTGTGTCATACATCAGTGAAATTACTTTTCTGACTCATAGAACTGAGACTTGCATTTAGGGCCTGAAGTGACCTTGAAGATACCCCCCTCTCAAAAAAAGAAAAAAAAAAAAAAGCTCAAAACTAACCGAAGAAAACCAAACAGCAGTAAGACAAAGTAATTCGACCTCTTTGAATTGCATTGCTTGTTACTCCGCCCATCACTGCAGGGTTGGGAGATGAAAGACAGAAACAACTGAAGGTGACATATGGCATAGGTACAGTCTGACATTAGAGGCGACTAACTTCTGTCTAGTGGAGGTTGAAAGGAGCCCTGATGAGCAAACCTGTACACAAAGTAGGCTAGCCTTTTGGGGGATACAGCTTTGGAGCGGAGCGGATAACGCCCTGTGGGCCGAGCACAACGGAGAATATGTTCATTGCCCTGGTTACCACCTGATAATCCAGAAACCAGTAAACGCAGATCAAAGACGACTGAAAAGCTCATAGACTGAGATTTCGGGTGCCAGGTGCTGAAATAGCTTTCCTTTGAGGGCTAGTAAATTCCCTCCAATTGATGGAACAGAAGTGGCTCCAGGCAAAGGCCCCGCTTGCTCCCTCGTTTAATTGCCTTGCTACCCTCCTGCTGGATGAAGCTTCAATCGCTGTACTTTCTAAGCTTGGAACCTCTGGGACAGGTTTCCACTGGCAAGCTTCGGGAACTGCAGGGATGATTATCCAGGCATCAAAATTGCTTTCCTCACGGCTTTTGAGCGCCAACCTCTGAATTGCCTGGAATGCTGCCCTTTGTCTTACTATCCTCTGCCAGTGCAGAATGCTGAGCTACCTGGCTGCGAGGAGAACTCTCTAAGTCCCAAGCGTCCAGACCTTTCAGTGGGTCTCAACCTTTTTATAGCTGTAGGGACCCTCAATCATGAAATTATTTTGCTACTACTTCATAACTGCATATTAGGATAGCCAGTGTGATGCTCAGGGGTCACGACCCACAGGTTGAGAACCACTGCTTCATGCAGACCCCCAAACCGGCAGCAATGTAAAGAAATTCCTAGGGCAATGGAGGTCAAGGTGCATGCTCTGAGCTTCTTTGCTGTTCACATTTTCGACTGAGACCTTCGACGGAGACTTCTGGACACAGCCAGCCTGTGAAGCACTTGGACTAAAATTGGCAGAGGAAAAATGACCCTGAGTTGGTGGCCTTTTCTTTCTTCTACAAATGAGCAAGTACAGGAGCTTCTGTTTCTTCTATTACGTGCACAAATTGTTATAATTCCCTGAGAGTGAGTACTGGGGAAGAATCGATGATTGAGATGTCGCTCTGGAGTGAGGGGACGCTGCTGTTGCTGCTGCTGCCTCTCCTCCTCTCCCTTCTCCTCCCTTCTTTTTGAGACAGGATCTTCCTATGTAGCCTGTGGCTATACTGAACCTCACTAGGCAGACTAGGTAGACCTCAAACTCATAGAGACCTGCCTGTCTCTGTTTCTTTAACATTAAGATTAAAGGCACAGAGGCGCAGCGGCGGCGGCGCCAGACGCACAGAGGCGCAGCGGCGGCGGCGCCAGACGCACAGAGGCGCAGCGGCGGCGGCGCCAGACGCACAGAGGCGCAGCGGCGGCGGCGCCAGACGCACAGAGGCGCAGCGGCGGCGGCGCCAGACGCACAGAGGCGCAGCGGCGGCGGCGCCAGACGCACAGAGGCGCAGCGGCGGCGGCGCCAGACGCACAGAGGCGCAGCGGCGGCGGCGCCAGACGCACAGAGGCGCAGCGGCGGCGGCGCCAGACGCACAGAGGCGCAGCGGCGGCGGCGCCAGACGCACAGAGGCGCAGCGGCGGCGGCGCCAGACGCACAGAGGCGCAGCGGCGGCGGCGCCAGACGCACAGAGGCGCAGCGGCGGCGGCGCCAGACGCACAGAGGCGCAGCGGCGGCGGCGCCAGACGCACAGAGGCGCAGCGGCGGCGGCGCCAGACGCACAGAGGCGCAGCGGCGGCGGCGCCAGACGCACAGAGGCGCAGCGGCGGCGGCGCCAGACGCACAGAGGCGCAGCGGCGGCGGCGCCAGACGCACAGAGGCGCAGCGGCGGCGGCGCCAGACGCGGCGCAGCGGCGGCGGCAGCACGGCGGCAGCGCCAGACGCGGCTGAGCGGTGGCCAGACCCAAGCAGCTGGGACAGGCTGCAATAAGGAGAGCAGATCGCCCTACTACAATTGAATCAAAGAGGTAGGCCTTTGGTTGGCCAGGTCACTGGCACAAGGGGAGCCTGGTCCTGTCCTGAAGATCCTTCGGAGGGGTGAGAGGGTTCTTGGCCTGCAGCAGGAACCACAAAAGAGAGTGAGGGCATTTTGTAAGCGGAGCCCTTGGCCAGCAGGGAAACCTGATCCGGTTTCTAAAGGATCCATTGGATAGGATCAATAGGAGGAGATGGGCAGGCGCCAAGGCAAGAACTCACCCAATAATCCGAAAAACAACATGAAAACATCAGAACCCAATGATCTTACAACAGAAGTATTTGAACAACCTAACACAGAAGAAGTGGAAAAAATCGACTTTATGAAGATAATAGAGTCCCTTAAACAACATGTAAAAAATGCCCTTATAGAAATGGATGAGAAGTACAACAAAAAGGTTGAAGAAATGAGTAAATACGTACATGATACCCTGGGAAACCAAGAAAAAACCATCAAACAGGTAATGGAAACAGTTCAAGAATTGAAAACTGAAATGAAGGCAAAGAAGAAAATACAAACTGAGGACCAGCTGGATATGGAAAATCTAGGCCAACGAGCTGAGTCTACAGAAACAAGCATAATCAATAGAATCCAAGAGCTAGAAGAAAGACTCTCAGATGCTGAGGACACCATAGAGAAAATAAACGAACAGATCAAAGAAAACAGCAAAGCCAACAAATTCTCAACACAAAACATTCAGGAACTATGGGACACAATAAAAAAACCAAACCTAAGAATAATAGGAATAGAAGAAGGAGAAGAGTCACAGCTCAAAGGCTCAGAAAATATTTTCAACAAAATTATGGAAGAAAACTTTCCCAACTTAAAGAAAGATATTCATTTAAATATTCAAGAAGCATACAGAACACCAAACAGACTGGATCAAAGAAAAACATCTCCTCGCCATATAATAATCAAAACACAAAATATACAGGTTAAAGAAAGAATATTAAGAGCTGCAAAAGAAAAAGGGCAAGTAACTTATAAAGGTAAACCGATCAGACTTACACCTGACTTCTCGATGGAAACTATGAAAGCCAGAAGGTCCTGGATAGAGGTTCTGCAGAAGCTAAGAGACCATGGATGCAAACCCAAACTACTATACCCAGCCAAGCTATCGTTCACTATCAACGGAGAAAACAAGACATTCCAGGATAAGAACAAATTTAAACAATACGTAGCCACAAATCCAGCCCTACAGAAAGTAATAGAAGGAAAATCGCAACCCAAGGAATCCACCACTGCCAACACTGCCTACAATAACCCAGGCATCTAATGGCCCTTCACGAGCACATCTCAAAGAAAGGAGACACACAATCTCTACTACCAAAAGCAATAAGAATAACCGGAGTAAACAACCACTGGTCATTAATATCACTTAATATTAATGGGCTCAATTCACCTATAAAAAGGCACAGGCTAAAAGATTGGATACGAAAACAGGATCCAACATTCTGCTGTTTGCAAGAAACACATCTCAACCACAAAGACAGGCACCTACTCAGAGTAAAGGGTTGGGAAAAGGTGTTTCAAGCAAATGGTCCTAAGAAAAAAGCAGGTGTGGCCATACTAATTTCTAACAAAACTGACTTCAAACTAAAATCAATCAGAAGAGACCGAGACGGTCACTTTATACTCATAACAGGAACAATTCATCAGGAGGACGTCTCAATCCTGAATATATACGCCCCCAATATAAAAGCACCTACTTATGTAAAAGAAATATTACTAGAACTCAAGGCAGACATCAAACCACACACACTAGTAGTAGGAGACTTCAACACACCTCTCTCTCCAAGGGACAGGTCAATCAGACAGAAACCTAATAGAGAATTAAGAGAATTATTGGAGGTAATGAAGCAAATGGACTTAACAGACATCTATAGAACATTCCACCCAAATAGGAAAGAATATACCTTCTTCTCTGCAGCTCATGGAACCTTCTCAAAAATTGACCACATACTCGGAAACAAAGGAAACCTCCACAGATACAAAAAAATCTCAGTGTCCACCTGTGTCTTATCAGATCATCACGGATTAAAGTTAGAAGGCAACAACCACGCTGCCCCCAAAAAACCGACAAACTCATGGAAACTGAACAGTCAACTACTGAACCACGCCTGGGTCAAGGAAGAAATCAAGAAAGAAATTAAAGTCTTCCTTGAATTTAATGAAAATAAAGGGACAACATACTCAAACCTATGGGACACAATGAAAGCAGTGCTAAGAGGAAAGTTCATAGCACTAAGTGCCCACTTAAAGAAAACGGAGAATGCATACATTGGGGACTTAAAAACACACCTGAAAGCTCTAGAAAAAAAAGAAGCAGACGCGCCCAGGAGAAGTAGAAGACTGGAAATAATAAAACTGAGGGCTGAAATCAACAAAATAGAAACACAGAAAACAGTCCAAAGAATCAATGAAACAAAAAGCTGGTTCTTGGAGAAAATCAACAAGATCGACAAACCCCTATCCAAACTAATTAAACGACAGAGAGAGAACACGCAAATAAATAAGATCAGAAATGAAAAGGGGGACATAACCACAGACACAGAGGAAATTCAGAGAATCATTAGATCTTACTACAAAAGCCTGTATGCCACAAAACTGGAAAATACAAAAGAAATGGACATTTTTTTAAATAAGTATCATATACCAAAGCTAAACCAAGACCAGGTGAATGATCTAAATAGACCGGTTTCTCGCGAAGAATTAGAAATGGTTATCAAAAATCTCCCTTCGAAAAAAAGCCCAGGACCAGATGGTTTCAATGCAGAATTCTACCAGAACTTCCAAGAAGAATTAATACCTATACTCCTTAAGGTATTTCACAATATAGAATCAGAAGAGTCATTGCCAAATTCCTTTTATGAAGCTACAGTTACCCTGATACCAAAACCACAAAAAGACCCAACCAAGAAAGAGAATTACAGACCGATCTCACTCATGAACATCGACGCAAAAATCTTCAATAAAATACTGGCAAACCGAATCCAAGAACACATAAGAAAAATTATCCATTATGATCAAGTAGGCTTCATCCCAGAGATGCAGGGCTGGTTCAACATACGCAAATCTATCAATGTAATCCACCATATAAATAAACTGAAAGAAAAAAACCATATGATCATTTCACTAGATGCGGAAAAAGCATTCGACAAAATTCAACACCCCTTTATGATAAAGGTCTTGGAGAGAATAGGGATACAAGGGTCCTACCTAAATATAATAAAAGCTATTTACAGCAAGCCAACAGCTAACATTAAATTGAACGGAGAAAAACTCAAAGCCATCCCACTAAAATCAGGAACACGACAAGGATGTCCACTCTCGCCATACCTCTTCAATATAGTGCTTGAAATTCTAGCAATAGCAATAAGACAACATAAGGAGATCAAGGGGATTCGTATTGGAAAGGAAGAAGTTAAGCTTTCGTTATTTGCAGATGATATGATAGTGTACATAAGCGACCCCAAAAATTCTACCAAAGAACTCCTACAGCTGATAAACAGCTTTAGTAACGTGGCAGGATACAAGATCAACTCCAAAAAATCAGTTGCCTTCCTATACACCAAGGATAAGGAAGCAGAGAGGGAAATCAGAGAAGCATCACCTTTCACGATAGCCACAAATAGCATAAAATACCTTGGGGTAACCCTGACCAAGGAAGTGAAAGATCTACTTGACAAGAACTATAAGTCTTTGAAGAAAGAAATTGAAGAAGACACCAGAAAATGGAAAGACCTCCCTTGCTCTTGGATTGGGAGGACCAACATAGTAAAAATGGCAATTCTACCAAAAGCAATCTATAGATTCAATGCAATCCCCATCAAAATCCCATCAAAATACTTCACAGATCTGGAGAAGACAATAATCAACTTTATATGGAAAAACAAAAAACCCAGGATAGCCAAAACAATCTTATACAATAAAGGATTGTCTGGAGGCATTACCATCCCTGACTTCAAACTCTATTACAGAGCTACAGTATTGAAAACAGCTTGGTATTGGCATAAAAACAGAGAAGTCGACCAATGGAATCGAATAGAAGACCCTGACATTAACCCACAAACCTATGAACACCTGATCTTCGATAAAGGAGCTAAAAGTATACAATGGAAAAAAGAGAGCATCTTCAACAAATGGTGCTGGCAAAACTGGATGTCAATCTGTAGAAGAATGAAAATAGATCCATATCTATCACCATGCACAAAACTCAAATCCAAATGGATTAAAGACCTCAATATCAGTCCGAACACACTGAACCTGATAGAAGAGAAAGTGGGAAGTACTCTACAGCACATGGGCACAGGAGACCACTTCCTATGTATAACCCCAGCAGCACAGACACTAAGGGCATCATTGAATAAATGGGACTTCCTGAGGCTGAGAAGCTTCTGTAAAGCAAAGGACACTGTCACTAAGACAAAAAGACAACCCACTGACTGGGAGAAGATCTTCACCAACCCTGCAACTGACAAAGGTTTGATCTCCAAAATATATAAAGAACTCAAGAAACTAGACCGTAAAAGGCTAATCAACCCAATTATAAAATGGGGCACTGATCTGAACAGAGAATTCTCAACAGAAGAACTTCAAATGGCCAAAAGACACTTAAGGTCATGCTCAACTTCCTTAGCGATCAGGGAAATGCAAATCAAGACAACTTTAAGATACCACCTTACACCTGTCAGAATGGCTAAAATCAAAAACACCAATGATAGCCTTTGCTGGAGAGGTTGTGGAGAAAGGGGTACACTCACCCATTGCTGGTGGGAATGCAAACTTGTGCAACCACTCTGGAAAGCAGTGTTTCGGTTTCTCAGGAAATTCGGGATCAACCTACCCCTGGATCCAGCAATACCACTCTTGGGAATATACCCAAGAGAGGCCCTATCATACAACAAAAGTATATGCTCAACTATGTTCATGGCAGCATTGTTTGTAATAGCCAGAACCTGGAAACAACCTAGATGCCCTTCAACGGAAGAATGGATGAAGAAAGTATGGAATATATACATATTAGAGTATTACTCAGCAGTAAAAAACAAGGACTTCTTGAATTTTGCATACAAATGGATGGAAATAGAAAACACTATCCTGAGTGAGGTAAGCCAGACCCAAAAAGAGGAACATGGGATGTACTCACTCATATTTGGTTTCTAGCCATAAATAAAGGACATTGAGCCTATAATTCATGTTCCTAGAGAAGCTAAATAAGGTGAATCCAAAGACAAACACATAGGCATCCTCAGGAATATTAACCTTCATCAGGCGATGAAAGGAGACAGAGACAGAGACCCACACGGGAGCACCGGACAGAAATCTCAAGGTCCAAATCAGGAGCAGAAGGAGACGGAGCACGAGCAAGGAACTCAGGACCACGAGGGGTGCACCCACACACTAAGACAATGGGGATGTTCTATTGGGATCTCACCAAGGCCAGCTGGCCTAGGTCTGAAAAAGCATGGGATAAATCCAGACTAGCTGAACATAGCGGACAATGAGGAATACTGAGAACTCAAGAACAATTGCAGTGGGTTTTTGATCCTACTGCACGTACTGGCTTTGTGGGAGCCTAGGCAGTTTGAATGCTCACCTTAGGAGACCTGGATAGAGGTGGGCAGTCCTTGGGCTTCCCACAGGTCAGGGAACCCTGTTTGCTCTTCGAGCAGATGAGGGGGGGGGGGGGACTTGATCGGGGGAGGGGGAGGGAAATGGGAAGCGGTTGTGGGGACGAGGCAGAAATTCTTAATAAATAAATAAATTAAAATTAAAAAAAAAAAAAAAAAAAAAAAACATTAAGATTAAAGGCTTGCTCCTGCATGCCCAGTAGGGGGAGGCTGCCTGTGAGCTGTAGGAAGAGGTTAGTGCTGTAGTGATGAGGATCTGTTTGGTGGGAAGGAGTTCAAGGCACTTGAACATTCACAGCTCTCAAATGCTATTAAGATTTTGTGTTTCCCCCCTTAGAGTCAAGCTAAAATTATCAAAAAGAAGCTATTATAATTAATTATTCCTTATATCAAGTCCATATTATTTTCTTTCTTGATTTTGGAGTGCTGGGTGTTGGAACCCAGGGTCTCGTGTACAGAAAGCAAACATTTTGCACTAGGGCATGTCTGTGGTCCCTCCAGCCCACTCAGTGTACTCAGGATGGATTGAAAAGTATATCTCCATGCTCTTAGCTAGGTCTTCTTCACATCCAATCAATAACAGAAAGGGACATGATGTCTTCTAGGGTGTGTGTGTGTGTGTGTGTGTGTGTATGCGTATGTATATGTACATGTATGGTGTGTGTGTGCATATGTGTGATATGTATATGTATGTGTGCATGCATGTGGTGTATGTGTGGTGTATGTGAGTGTGTGTGTATGGTGTGTGTATATGTTGTGCATGTGTGTGTGGTATGTGTATATATGTGTGCATGCATGTGGTATGTGTATGTGTGCTATGTGTGTATGGTGTGGGTACATGTGTGTTCATGCATGTGGTATGTGCATGTGTGGTATGTGTGTGTATGTGTGTGTGTTGTGTTCAGGCACCAGAAGAGGGCAGTGGACATTGTCAGATTCAGCTGGCGATGGAGTCATAGGCAGTTGTGAGCCACCAGGCATGGTCTTTAGGAACTAAACCCTAGTCCTTTGCCATACTCTTAAGGGCAGAGCCGTCCATCTAGTCCCAAAGACAGTGTTTTCTATCTGCTGTGAATGTTCTCAGGGAGGGTAGTCTATACCTTAGCCCGCATATGACTACTTCCTACTCACCAGAGCTCCCGGGGGGTACCCAAAACAGAGGAACCAAATGCCACATTTTCTATAAACCTTGGCTTTGAAGTTCGTGAGGCGATCGCAAACAAGGTAACAATATTACATTGCCTGTAGCATAAACAGACACCCATGCTTGTCACTGACACCAGCAACAGTATTGACATGGCTCCTGCTGTGGTCTGGGTATTCTAAAGATTTGATCACCAGCCTGTGACCATGTTGGGAGGTGGCAGGTCCTTTAGGAGCTGACGCCTAGCAAGAGGAAGTTAGGTCATTGGAAGATGTGCCTTTGAGGCACGCTGGGGCTCCAGTTTCTTCCTTTCTCCATTTGCTTGCAGACGCCATGTGATGAACAAGCTTTACCACATGCCCACCATGATGTACTGTGACTACACTGGTCCCAAGCAACATGGTCAAGTGACCATGGGCTTAAACCTCAGAATGAGGAAACAAGCCTTTCTTTCTTTTAAGCTGTGGATCTCAGGTATTTTGTTATAACATCAGGGTGCTGACTGACAAAGGCTCTGGTGCAAAACAAGCAAGGTCCTGGGCTCATCAGCCAGTTGATTCCTCCCATGACCATTTCCCTGTGGGGGAAGGAACACCAGAACTGCTAGTCCACCCGATGAGGCTCTCTAATGGGAAGGTAAGAAGCATTTATTCCTAAAAAGAAAGTTAGTGAAAGAATTCTGTTTAACGAGGATGTCCTCCTCAAAAGAGGCTGTGCGAATTCCTGCAAAGCAGGCGCTTGCTTCCAGAAGCACTTTCGTTTTTCCTCTTCTGTGAGGTGTAGGTATATCACAGAACGTTTAGACACGGGAGGCAGTGTCTTCCATTGACCGTCGTTCCAAGTCAGGGAAAGAAGAGGTAAGTAGACAGGACCTGACTCAGCAAGAGACGGTCCATTGGACTTATGAAGCTAAGTGAATTTAATTTGACTCCACCTCTTGTACCTCATTAAAAGAATAAAAGATACAGGGAATTTTGTAAGGCAAGAATATAATCCTCACGGTTTGTTCTCTTCTGCAGTCAAACGAGAGAGGAGAGGCCCAAATATGGAATTGGACTTCACTTCTAAGTGTGAGCCTTCATCACTTTCATCAGTGGCCATCTGGCATTCAGTGCTCCATGGCATTTCTCTCAAATGACTGGCAACTCCCAATAGTTTCCTTGGCACCGCCACTAAGAAGGCTCTGTCCTTAGCAATGTTCTAGAAACGGTCGAAGCACAACAGAAGCAGGTAATGATAGTCATGCAAGCACCACCTCAACCGCTTCACCCTAAAGGCATCCCCTTCTCTCCACACTAACTGCAAAGGCAGAGACATCTCTGCCATGATTACTTGTCGCAAAGCATGTTGACAGGGATGGCAGCAAGAAGAAGAATAACAACACGCACAGGCTCAGGAAAATTCCTCCCCTTGGAGTCTCCACATCAGTGTGTTCACATGTCTGTATGGCACCCCTCACACGGCGCTATAATTATCTGTTTATATGTCTGTTGCTTCCAGGAGATTTTCACACTTAGAGGTGAGAAGACACACCCATTTCATATGCATCCTACACCACTGAGCACAGAACTCAGGGAGGGTTTGGAAGGAACATTTTTCATATATATATACATATATATATATATATATATATATATATATATATATATATATATATATATCACCTATCACAACTGTTTGCAACAGGTAAACTGATGACCTAATTTTATAATATAGACAATTCTTTTTTTAAATGAAGCAGATTTATCCAAATAGTACATTACTATGGAACGATATCATCCAGTTTTTTCTTTTTTTTATTAAAAATTTCCACCTCCTCCCCTCCTCCCATTTCCCTCCCCTCCTCCTCCCCCTCCCCCTCCCTCTCCAGTCCTAAGAGTAGTGAGGGTGCCTGCCCTGTGGTAAGTCCAAAGTCCTCCCCTCTCCATCCAGGTCTAGGTAGGTGAGCATCCAAACAGACTAGGCTCCCACAAAGCCAGTCCATGCCGTAGAATCAAAACCCAGTGCCATTGTCCTTGGCTTCTCACTCAGCCCTCATTGTCAACTACATCCAGAGAGTCCAGTTTGATCACATGCGCCATCAGTCCCAGTCCAGCTGGCCTTGGTGAGCTCCCATTAAATCAGTCCCACCGTCTCCGTGGGTGGATGTACCCCAATATAGACAATTCTTAACGTCTTCAGAAATTGATGAATCTGAAGGGGATTGGCCCCTAAAAAGTAGGGCCTTTCTCAAAAAGTTGTCAGGAAAAAGCTAATGTCCGAAGAAGATCTGACCAATAGCCCCAGCAGCTTTTCAAAGGACAGAAATATTTGCTATGGCAATTCAACCAACATTTAGAATTGGCAATTGATTTGACCATCTGAATCCAAAAATTGATGCAGACTTTTAAGACATTAAGTTACATCTCTCAGCATTTGGGGAAAGAAAAATTAATATAGTCATGAACAATATCACACAGAGATAGAGATAGATAGATAGATAGAGGAGGCTTCAGTTGAGAATGAAGAAAATAAAGCACACAGATCCAAATAAGACAGTGATAAGTTCTTTGATGAATAAAACATATAGATTTTTATGTCCCTGAACATATTACAAAAGAAATTTGATCGAGAAAATACTCACCACCCAGCATTCATTTTGCATGTTCAAAAAAACTCTAGCCTGGCATATCAAAAATACATGCCTTTGATCCCAGAACTTGAAAGGAAAGTGGATATCTGTGAGTTCAAGGCCAGCCTGGGCTACATGGTGAGTTTCAGTACAGCTGGGGCCACATAAAGAGACACACAAAAGGAGATGAGGAAGAGATAGGAGGAGAAGGAGAAAGAGGAGAAGGAAGAGAAGGAGAAGTAAAAGAAATGAGGAGAGAAGAATGACAGAGGGAGGGAAGATGAAAGGAAGGAAGGAAGAAAGGAGGAGAAAGAAAGAAAAAATAAAGGGGAAAAGAAGGAAAAAGAGAAACAAGCTTCTTTCTTTCCTGTAAGCTGCATGAACAGGTGTCTTGCTCGCCTGTGTTTACCTTTGAGTGCACACGTGTTACCACCCACTTGCTAATATCCAGTGCTATGGTTGTTTAACAAATGGGTACACCTCTAAGCCTCAGTTAATGGCTAAATTATGTGGAATAATGTTTGGTGGAACAATGGTGCTGGGCAAAGGTAGTACTTAGGAGTTGGGAATGTATTTAAAATTGTCATACAATGAAGTACAAATGGCTAATAAACATATGAAAAATGCTCCACATCCCTAGTCCTCAGATGTGCTAATTAGAACTACAATGACATCACATCCACCCCAATCAGAAGATTAGTTACTAAGAAACAACTTCTAAATGCTGGGGAGAGTATAGGCAAAAGGAACTCTTACCCATTGCTTGTATTTGTCACAGCGCTCTACAGGAGCAGAACTAATGCAATGAATCTATATTACAAAAGGAACTTATTAGATTGGCTTATGTGAATAGCTGGGTAGCTCAATAATGGCTATCAGCGTGCTGTCGAGATTAAGAACATGGTATCTGCTCAGACCACATGGTTCAGCAGTCCCAAACTGATTATAAAGGCCTATAGAATTTTTGAAGAACCACTGGTGGAAGGCTGAAGTTGTGTTCTGGTGTTAGTAAGGAATAGCAGCAATGGCAGAAATAAAGCAGATGCACTCACAAGTGGTCAGTGGACAAGGAAAGGCGAAAGCAGTGTCTTTTCTTCAGGACCCCTGTATAGCTGGCCCAACACCAGAAGGTGCCAGCAACTCAGAAGATATCTTCCTAGAAAATAGCTTTAGGAACCTGTCCAACTGTGTGATTTTAGGCTAAATTAAGAGAAGAACAGGTCAACAACAAAGATTAGCAGTTATACTGCTGGTTGAACTGCTGCGGGATACTGCTTTGTATACTGTAAAGATTTGTCACTTGTATTGGTTTAATAAAATGCTGATTGGCCAGGAGCCAGCAGGAAGTATAGCTGTGGCAACCAGACTGAGAGAACTCTGGGAAGATGAAAGACAGAGAGTCAGTCGCCCCCCAGACACAGAAAAAGCAACATGGGAATACCTTACTGAAGAAAGGTACCAAGCCACATGGCTAAACATAAATAAGAATTATGGGTTAATTTAAGTTGTAAGAACTAGTTAGTAATAAGCCTGAGCTAGTAGGTCAACCAATTTATAATTAATACAAGCCTCTGTGTGTTTCTTTGGGACTGAATGTCTGTGAGACCAGGAGGGACAGAAATTTCCATCTAAACTTCTGTCTGCAGTCAGCTATTCCAGTCACAATGGAAATCACACTTGATATTACTCACAAAATTGAAACTTAGATTTACCATATGAGTGACATAATTATTCATGGGAATTTATACAAAAGTTTCTAGGTCAACAATCACACAAGCATTAGTCCATCACTATTTCTTGTGGCACTTTTCATAATAGCTACATTATGGCACTACCACAGGTGTCCATCAACAGAGGAATAGATGAAGAAAATATGGTTTACATAAAAAATGAAATTATTGTTCAACCATAAAGAAAAATAAAGTTATATCACTTTCAGGAAATTGAATGTGACATGAGATAATCATTATTGAACTAAGAGTCTCAGAATGACACATAGATATTGTATTTTCTCTTATTTATGGTTCCTAGCTGTTATATAGATACATAAAGCCATGTAAGTATATATGATACATGAGTAGTAGCAGAAATGTTTAGGGCAGTTGTTCTCAATCTTCCTAATGCTGTGATCCATCAATACAGTCCTTCATGATATGGTAACCTTCACCATAAAATTATTTCATTGCTACTTCATAACTTTAATGTTGCTACTGTTATCAACCATAACGTAAATATCTGATAGGCAGAATATCTGATATGCAACCCTGTGAAATGTTTGTTTGACCCCAGAGGGGTCATGATCCACAGGTTGAGAACTATTGGTTTAGGGGAACAAAGGGGAGTAGCAGGAGGGGGCAGGGGCAAGAAGAGGGAGAACATGGGGTATGCATGAGCTCAGTGTGCACCATTTCTATGAAAACGTTGCTTGGAAGTCCTGTATTATGTCCATTGAATGTATGCTAACACAAAAAGAAAAGATTGTTGTCATAGTTTTGGACTTGCAATGCAATTTTAATGAATGTTTTCTGATGCATTAGATCTGCTGTGCGGATCTGGTCTAGTTGACAGCATTTCCTGACACTATATGCTCTATATTTATGTTGTCATTTGGATAGCTTTCTCCAAGATGTATCCTGCAGAAAAGACACCATTAAAATATACATGTAAACATGATGGACATTTGGAATTGTTGTGAAAGGCATGGCTTTCCATTTTACTGCTCCCCTTCCTAGTCCAACAATAAATACAATTTGTTCTTTAAACTTACCTCAGGAAAGCAATCTCTCTCAAGGTTAGAAAGCATTTATGTTCCTTTTAGAGGCAAAAAAATTTCTTCATGAATCCCTGGTGCCATTAGGTTGACATTGACTTAAGAGATTGTGTTATAAATTATCAAGATATTTTGAAAAGGGACTATGAAGATCCATAGTCCCTCCAATAGTAAACAATTTCTTGGATTTTTACATTCATAAATAAAACAATGAACAAAATGTGCTCCTAAAATTGAGTCCTGCAGAACTGTGGGTGTTTTCAGTTTTCATTAAGTCAACAATGAAAAATATTAGGTGCCTTCTCACCTTGAAAATCTGAAGTCTAAAGAGAAGCAAACCTTTGAAAGGTATGAAGTAGTAATTTTAAACTTTATTTCAAAAGGTTTAGAGAAATAAAAATAATAAATACCTAGTTCATGTGATAAATACCTAGAAAATAGTTAAGATATTAATAATGTCTGCAATAACTAATTTCTCTCTTTGGACTTATTTCAACTCAGAAACTCTTACCTTTATGGTATTTCCAGATGCTAAGGCAAAGAGAAAAATAGTTTAACAAGGCAAAATGAATTAATGAATGAATGTCATAAGAAACTAAAGTCAATTCAATTCTTGAGTCTTCAGCTTATGAAAGAGGCCTCAGCCAGCCCCCTCCCCCGCCCCGTTTTGTGTGTGTGTGTCTCCTTTCCTGACAATCAGGTCATTCTATTCATCAAACTCTGGCCTTTGCTCTCTAAATGAGCATGACTTCTATATCCCCATGCCTCTGAAATTCATCTTGGCACTATTGGAAATGTTAGTTATAGCTCTTCTGCTTGTCTGAGAGAGAAGAGGATGTAAGAGAGAGGAAGAGCTGGTTAGAAGATACAGGGGAGGTAGAGAGAGAGAGAGAGAGAGAGCATTACTCTTAAAACTAATCAACAATCACAAATGTTTTTCCACTAAAAGAGACATTATAGATGGCAGTACACTTAGAAAATGGATGGATCAGAGTCAGAGGGTTATAGCGTTATAACTCATGACTCCCGAATCTTGGCTCATTTTATTGGGTGACTTGTCTTTGGTAGGTAATTTTATTCAGCAACTGTCATATCATGAGAATTTTCCTGGGGAGATGCAACAAGTATATCTACTCACCGTGGATAGTGATCCCATGACAGACCAAAGTACTGATACCACTAAAGCCCAAACTAGTGAACCAATGGGTTTTACTAATATTGATTTCAGGAATAGGAATCAGGGTTACTTGCAATAGCAGAAATGACTCAAAAGCTGCTGCATCACTAAAGCCCAGACCCACATGGGTGACAGCTCCCAAAAGCTAGAAACTTGCAGGCTACTACACAGCCTGCAGGCAGCTCAACAGGGTGGAGAGTGTCCTTTCCAAGTGCCTCAGTTATTCCAAACATCTTCCGGGCAGCTCAGCTGGTTTCTGCTTTTTCCGGGCAACTGGTCTGGTCTCCATGTCTTCTTTGCAATTTAATTTGTCTGAGGATGGCTTTCCGCAGTCTTTATTATTTATCGTTGGGAAGGAGGGGCCTAGTGGATCTGGTCAGTTTTAGGGACTTCCTGAAGCTACTTTGAGTTCTTTACTTCCTGTCTTAGGGAGCTTCCTTACTGGATAGAATGTTTCAATCTTCGAGGAAACTGCCTTACAAGAACAACTTATCTGGGTCTTCGTGCCAGTTTGATCAAGTCATATTCTGAATATTTCTTGAGAGTGTGTCTGGAGAGGTTTACCTTTGAAGAGTGGACTTTGAATAAAGCAGAGAGCCATCACAAGGTGAGTGAACATCTTCCAATAAAATGAAGGCTTGCATGATAAAAAGGGATTGCCTCATCACCAGTGGATGGTCTAGCAGATGGCCTCCTGGCTTCATCCATTGAACTGGTTCTGCCTTGTTCGACAGCAGCCTGCCCTTGTATTTAACTAAGCCTCTTTCCAGAGCAGCCGAGTCTCCAGTCTGCTGGCAGACTCCCTCCGATTTTGTATTTAGCAGTCTCCACAATCATCTAATTGATTTTGTTTCTCTGGAGAACTCTAACTAATACAATATCCTCTACGAACTAAAATTATGCAAATTGATGATCATTGAGTTACTTTCGTTCTCGTGGTATAGAGAAAATGCAGTTCGCCTTTTTGCTGTGATTCTCAAAGTGTCTCCCAAGGAGTCTTAGACCACTGAGTTTGGTATTTACCCAAAGACGGACTGCATCTGAGTCAAGGCTTGCCAAAGCCTGTATTTCCAGGCTCCAGATACGAGTTAGCGTCTCTCCAATGTGGTTTGGTGATCTACGTTTCTTACATGCCATCCTCTGGGTTTTGTGATCACAAAATTTTGAGAACTTCTATTCTCTATGGTCCTTGTCTCATTTCTGTGACAAAATGCCCGCTAAAAGCAATTTAAAGAAGCAACTCAAGGGTATTTATTGTCCATTTTGTCAGCGATGTAATGGTGGCAGGGGCTTGAGGAAGCTGGTCATATTGTGTCTGTAGACGGGAAGTAGAAGGTAATAAACTGTCATGCTCAGCTCCCAGTCTCCTTCTGATGTTGTCCTGGACACCAGCCTACAGAATGGCATCACCGTAGCTACGGTGTGTACTCCACATAGATTAGCCCAATGTAATCCTGCAGGCATGCTCAAAGGCTACTCTCATAGGAAAATCTTGATCCTCTCAAACTGACTATCGATAATATCCCTTTCAGTATGTTTCTGGTTTTGTAGGGACTGTAAAATTATTTGAAGAGATAATTGCAATTAAGACCAAAGTAGTAGGTGAGGAGACATTTAGACAAAAAATTCTATGTGATTTAGATACTTTCGTCCACATAGGGGATATAGATGGATTATGAATTTCATTTGATTGGTGGAGGGGGAGGGAAATGGGAGGCGGTGGTGGCGAAAAGACAGAAATCTTTAATAAATAAATAAATAAATAAAGATAAAAAATATGGGATGTAGTTACTGTTCCTGGCTGGGATTATATGACAGATTTAAATTTGAAATATTATGGAGATTGCCTAGGGTATTCTCTTTTATTTAGAAGAAAATGATGGAAAAAATCTTAAGAATGTATAAATGAGAATGGCTATGAAGTCCCCCAAGAAGAAACAGGTGGTTGAGTAGAATGCAGAAAGACAGGGCCTGGGGCCTCGTTTAGCAATGAACCTATGGGAACTGATGAGGCTCAGAGAGCATCCAGCTGCTGACTACAGCCAGCCCTTCAGGATCGTGGGGGAGGAGAGGAGAGGGAGGACCCTATCTCCATTGTGTGGATGCCAAGTGTGTAATATACAACATATGGGGTATGTTTTTCATCAACATTATACTAAAGAGATTTTGACCCACCTGGTAAGAGGAATGAGTGGGTTTGCAGAAGCAATTAGCACATGGAATCAATTATGAGGAAGGTCATATCAGCATCTGGCTTAGTGAAAACCCACATTTCCTATAACTCTGGGATATAAGAACAGCAATTCTCGCAATAGACTGAGGCCAACAGCGTATGAGGAATGACTTATGTCTACCCAGGCCCACCCTGTGTTTAGGAGCATGGTATTGATTTCCTGTTTGCTTTTTCCGAATTGACATAGAAAATGTTCTTTAACCCCTAAAAAGCTCGTGAAGACTCTATGGCCTGACAAGTGAACGTTGACAGAAGAACTCAATTCTTCGCCCTCGCTTTTTTCCACCCCGGTGTGTTGATTAATTTTTCAGAGACTTGCTGGTTAAGTTAAAGTTGATGACAAGAAATACAGTTCTCCTTTAAGCAGCGCAAAGGGCCCATTTCCTTCCCAACATACTCACAGAAAATTTAGGAAATAATAACACCATGGAAAATCCTTAGCTATTAAAGCTACACAAGACATTTTTTTATCAGTTAAAAGGATTAGGCTGATATTTTTTCCCTCGCATAAATATAATAAAAGTGATTCACCGTTTTAGCAAGGGCTGCTAGTTTGCAGACAGATGACTTCTATGTTTATTTTAAAAACTGTTGGAAAGAGAATTAACTATGAAAGTAAGAATCCAAGGATCCTGAAATTGCTACAAAACAACCCAAAGATTACACACTACAAAGACAAACAAAATCTAGTTATAAAACGTGGAGGCATCTTGAATGTTGTGTGGCCATGGGACAGGGTGAGAACGAAATGCAAGTAGTATGTCGGCAGGGATGCTGAATGCAGAAGCTGGTGTATTATGGCTCACTGTCCATCTCAGCTCATCCCCTGTTTGTAGTATGGCCCGAAAGCCAAGACTTATTTTTAAATCATTAAGGGTTCATGATAATAAAGCATTGGCAGGAGCAGACACACGGGGCTGGCAAAGCTCCAAGCTATTCACCACCATTCTCTTTCCAGAAAGCATTTGCTGCCCTCAGTCTAATCTAAATAAGGAGGGGTTTAGAATCTTTCTTTCCTTTCTTTGATGGCTGCTGGACTGCATGCCTGCTTGGAGCCTACTTCCTTATCTGTCCCTCTAAGCTGTGTAAACTTGACCAGCCACACACAGCCAGCAGTACCTTCCTTGTCCACAGCTTCATATACAGTAGTCTCCGTGCCCTGCAGTCAATAATGCTTTAAAGATACTATGTGAAAAATTGCTGGAGCAAAAACTTCTTATGTTTTTAACCATTTATTATCACATATCATAATTGTTGTTTTGTCATTATTGTTACTCTCTTACTATATTTAATGTGGCTTCATCACAAGGATAAGCTATGGAAGGTAGAGGTTACGTGGCATTGGTGTTCTGAGAGATGTCAAGGAGACGCAGAGCATCTTGGAACCATATCCCTAGGGATAAAGGAAGACTGTTAGAAAACAGGGAGTTTGGTAGGGACTGGGAATTTTCTCAGCAGTGCATTATTTATTTCACTCTAATAATAACTCTATGTGGAATGTTTCTTATTACAGATGAAGAAACGAGGGAACCAAAGCTCAGAGAACTTAAGCAATTGCACAAAGTCACAGATGTGGCAGAAAACAAAGCTGTAACTCAGAACCACGATTTGCTCAACTTCTGAGTTGAGATTTTCTACTTCGAGGAGCCTCTGAGAGAGATGTGAAGCCGTCAGTGTCCACTCAAATTTCCTGAGTAGTTGCCTCTGCAAGGTTTCTTTCTTTCTTTCTTTCTTTCCTTCCTTCCTTCCTTCCTCCCTCCCTCCCTCCCTCCCTCCCTCCTTCCTTTCTTTCTTTCCTTTTGTTTTTGTTTTTCGAGACAGGGTTTTTCTGTAGCTTTGGAGCCTGTTCTGGAACTGCCTCTGGAAGTTTCAACTAGTGGATTTGGCATTACTTGCCTCCAACGTTGCAACCATATAGTGCCGCCTGTCTTGATAATGAACGTAGCAAGCCTGGCATCATCTGCTGGTGCCATCACAGGGAATCTTAGCTTTGCCTGCAATGATTCAATGAGACATTGTTATTGAACTTAATTTTTTAAATATGGTGCTGGGGATGAGATCCAAAGCCTGTGAATGCTAAACAAGCACTCTGCTATTGAGGTATACTCACAGCCCCTGGGACTGCTTTTAAATTAGCATGGGGAGATTGTATCGCAAGCTGATTTCAGTGACAATTTTCACCAGATAACAGGCTTTGAGTGCACATTGAGCGTTGACCCCCTTTCCCCAATCAGACTTCAGTAATTTGAGTAAAATTCAAAATTCAGCTTACCTCTATCAAGCAAAGTCTGTTCATAGTGTATGACATTTGTAATACAAAAGGGACATGCGTGTCTGTGTGCAGGAAGGGGAGAAGAATAGTGAACACCCTTGACATGAGAACCCTTTCAAGCATCCTGACTTTGGAGTTAGACAGATGACCCAGGGTGCCCATGTGGAAGATAACAGAAACGGAGATATGGATCAAATGGCTCCTTCTGGAATAACGCCACAATGAACCATTAGCTAACTGTTCAAACTGGAGATACACAGGCTACCCAAAGCCTAGACAAATGAATCTGGCTGTTTACTGGGCTGGAGGAAACAGAGAAAGACAATAAAACAATTAACAAATAAGAGAATGAAGAGATCCCAGGGTGAACACCCTGGTCACTAGGCCACCTGACCTTGGTTCATACACCATCTCCTTTACTCTTCCAAGCCACATTGTGAGGTAGGCACAATTGTCTTCATTTTATGGTAATGAAACAGAAGCCACAGAGAAAGCACTGGGTGTATGTAAGGGCAAATGAAAATAATTGGGCTGTCTCAGGAAGAGCAGAAGTAGAGAAAAGTGTGGTCGCAACAGGGAAGGCTGGCCAACACCTTAGAACTCCACCGCTGCTCAACAAACATCTGGATTCTTACTTCATTGGTCAGTCACATCTGATAACAAACCTGATTCGAGAATGAATTTGAGACTTAAGACAAGGCAAGGTGGAGATGCTTAAAATTGCTTTTTGTTTCCCTTGTTTTCTAAACAACTTATAGTTAGTGTCTAAAAACTTATATTTTTTTCTTCCTTGACCAAAGTTTACTGGGAGGTTAACTGCCAGACTAATTTGTGTAATAGAGTCATACTTGAAAGTAACAAAACTTCCTTTCAGATATTTCATGATTTAGACTGCTGTGAGCTTCTTTTGCTCTAGAACACAGCAGTGTTTCAAGCTGCAAAGGTGAGGGCTCACTGTGTGTGTGTGTGTGCCCAGGAGTCCAGCAACATCACGTCCCATCCAATGACATCTTATGTTTTGGGGTCATGATATTTTTAAGATGCTGGAAATGGAAAGAATTCTAGGGGGCATTTAGTCAAAGCCACTTCATTATGTATAAAAGGAAACCACGTCATGAAAAAGGTCATGTGATTTGTCATTGGTGGCACAGAGTGTACTGAAGAAATACATGGGTGAAGTGTGCATTTTGAATGACCTATCATCTGTCCCAGAACCAGGTCCATGCCAGGGTAGCATATTAGAAAATTCCAGATGGCTACTGGATGGTAAGTCATTTGCTTCAGAGTCATACTGGAAAGGCTGATGGCTCACAGATGGAGCCCACCCCAGGTATCTGTTTGCCTCTCCTGCTTGTAGGACGTCATCTAGCCCCACTATCTAGGGTCTCACACTGTCTCTGAAAGCCATACTCTCCTGTCTGATGATGGAGGAAGGTCATTGGCTAATAAAGGCACTGCCCTGGCCCATTTTATTGGTTAGAGGATAGGTGGGAGGAGTAAACAGAACAAAATGCTGGGAGGAAGAGGAAGTGAGGTCAGAGTCGCGACAGCTCTGCTCTCCGGAGCAGACGCCTCAGAGAGAGACGCCATGCCCCACTCCCGGGATGAAGCTCCGACCCAGGATGGACATAGGCTAGAATCTTCCCGGTAAGCGCACCTTGGGGTGCTACACACAGATGATTAGAAATGGGTTAAATTAATATGTGAGAATTAGCCTAGAAGAGAATGGGCCAAGCAGTGATTAAAAGAATACAGTGTCCGTGTAATTATTTCGGGGCATAAGCTAGCCGAGCAGGCGGCCGGGGTGCTGGGGACGCAGCCCTGCTGCCCCTATTACTACAGATGGCACCCAGACGTGTGGACAACTGAATCCACTGAAAGCCTGGGAAAGCTTGGGAAAGAGTAAAGCATGTTTTCTTGGTAGCTGCCATTTCTCGGTTTTACTCTGCTTGCTAGAGGCAAGCAAGCGCTCTCATCTAAGAGAAGCTTCCTGACTCAGCTTTAGCTGCAAAACCCTGCAGCTCATTAAGAGGTCCTGCCACAAAACACTTAAACGGTTAAAGCTGAACGCATGCTTTTCGGTTTTCAGCCGTAGCAGGAAAAAAGCTGTGCCGTTTAAAAATGCCAGCTTTCTGGGCTGTCCTGCCAGGGCAAACTCTGACTATTTGAGGCAGGAGGGCCGGCTACCGAGAGAGGACTTGAGTGTTGTCTGTTGTAGCTCACTTGCTGGCAGGGACCTTGAAATGCCATACAGTTGTTGCAGTAAACATGGCTACAGCCTGTATATCCGCCATGAGGCTAGAAAGCTAAGGAATGGACTGGATCTAGTTGGCAAAGCCACGCCTTTAGTCCTACTGAGATTGCTTGGTAAATTAAAGATTCATGTGGTCAGAAAAAGAGAGATATACAGTAAAGAGAGATTCAAAGACAGAGAAAATTTCTAAATGGTTTGAAGTGTGTTAAAAATATATGCAGAGCCGGGCGGTGGTGGCGCACGCCTTTAATCCCAGCACTTGGGAGGCAGAGGCAGGCGGATCTCTGTGAGTTCGAGACCAGCCTGGTCTACAAGAGCTAGTGCCAGGACAGGCTCCAAAGCCACAGAGAAACCCTGTCTCGAAAAACCAAATATATATATATATATATATATATATACAGACTAAAAGTTGAAGTTCTTAAAGTAAAAAACAAAAAAGGAAGAGAGTTGTTGCGTGTGGTAGCACACGCCTTAAATCCCAGTACCTAGAAGGCAGAGACAAACAGATCTCTGTGAGTTCAAGGTGTAGTAGTGTACACCTTTAATCCCGAATGCCTGGGAGGCAGAGACAGGCGGATCTCTGAGAGTTCAAAGACAGCCTGGTCTACAGAGTTACTTCAGGTCAAAGATACAGAGAACCTGTCTCAAAAAGCAAAGAGTTAAAAGTAAAAATAAACTAAATAGAGGTTAAAACAAAGCTGCACAAAGATGGAAAATACACAGAGAATTTTGATACTGTATGCTATTATGCTCTCTTTGAATTGTTTGAATGCTGAGGAAAGAGCAAAAGCTACTAAAAGATATTTACTTATAAATACTGCTGAACTAATCCGACATAGATATTTTGATGCCTTGACTTTGAAATTTGGATCTAAGGACATGATGCTTTGGAAAGGAGTTTCTTATTTTGTTTTCACAGAGGATGAGATGCTGTTCATTTCTTCTATTCCAATTTGGTATGATGGACCACGCCCTCCTGAAGGGTTGGTGTGAACGCCTTCAAAAAATTGCTTCGCTCAACTGCCAACTGAGATAAAGCTAGCACACAGGTTATACCATGAAAGACCTAATTAACGACGCCCCCATTCAGCAGGAAGCAGTTTGGAGAGAAAAAACTGCGCCCATGTTCCCAAATATGGTTTATAAATGTTCTTTTACATTTAAAGGGGGATATAATATAGATATGAATAATTTACATTGATATAGATTTTGTTTTAGTGATTTAAATTTAAGGTCAATTTTGTTATATGTATAAGTGTTTCTGATTTTGATTAAGGTATTGTGATTGTGTAGTTCATTTAAATATGTACTGTATAATTAAGAAATATAGGTTGTTAATGGATAATCATCGATAATAGTAAAGCTTGTAGTCATGTTAGTTAGATTTTCTAGATATATAGAGATATATTTTAGATAGACATTCTTCATGTCTTTCAAAGATTACAGAATAGGACATTTAATGTTTTAATAACTGAGGACTTTTCATGACAATGAGACACTCTGCTCCTGGCAGCACCAATGTACTTCAAGAGGAAGATGGGCATCGAAGAGGCACCTGATGGAGTTTGATAGCCATTTGGGCAAGAAACTGCTCTTGCCTGGACTACTGCATAAACTGGACACAGAGAACCCGCAGAGAGAGGACTACTGAACTTGCCTAAGGTGAGATGATCTTTCGGGGTTCCTGATTCATTTTGAAAGAGTCTGCGAGACATTCTGCAGGACACAACAGATAGTGACTGAACTGACTTTGAATTTTCCTGCTTTATGGAAATGTCTGCTGGATACCATGGGCCTGAAGGCTGAAGATGGATGCCCCAATGGTACAAAAGAACTTTGGGTGACTGTCCAGGCAGCAGGCTGTCTCTGTCATTTCTAGAGTTTTAAAAGTTGTTTTTTTCTTGTTTGCTAAGGTAGTATTGTATCTTTCTGGAGTCTTTGATGGAGTTAAGAATAGTTAGTTATAGTTATAGTTTTCCTTAGTTATGATAAAGATTATTGTAACTTTTACTTGATAACTGTTTTGTTATATGTAATTTTGCTATGTTAAAGTTAAAGCCTTTTTTTTTTTTTTTTGTTTAAACCGAAAAAGGGGAAATGATGGAGGAAGGTCATTGGCTAATAAAGGCACTGCCCTGGCCCATTTTATTGGTTAGAGGATAGGTGGGAGGAGTAAACAGAACAAAATGCTGGGAGGAAGAGGAAGTGAGGTCAGAGTCGCGACAGCTCTGCTCTCCGGAGCAGACGCCTCAGAGAGAGACGCCATGCCCCACTCCCGGGATGAAGCTCCGACCCAGGATGGACATAGGCTAGAATCTTCCCGGTAAGCGCACCTTGGGGTGCTACACACAGATGATTAGAAATGGGTTAAATTAATATGTGAGAATTAGCCTAGAAGAGAATGGGCCAAGCAGTGATTAAAAGAATACAGTGTCCGTGTAATTATTTCGGGGCATAAGCTAGCCGAGCAGGCGGCCGGGGTGCTGGGGACGCAGCCCTGCTGCCCCTATTACTACAGTCTGACACACAACACATACATAAATTCTTAGCAAAGGACCGAAATTGAGATGGTGATCTGGGACTCATTGTTATTAGCACCAGCTGCATGGTCCACCCTTTAAAATAGCTAGTCTCGACAAGTCCTTAAGTGACCATCCAAAGACAATGCTGAAGTACACATTTGGAGGCAATTTTTCTTAAAGAAAAGGCAACCATCCTTCAAGCTGCAAGCTATACACTAAGTTGAAACTCCCTTTAGGACACTAAGCAGATTATGTGAGCCTGGGAACTAAGATGTGCAAATAAAAGATGATCCACTTGCCATCCTGCAGGGGATTCTGTGCTTCCTATGTGTAAACCTCTGGCTTCTCAGCACTGGAAGACCAGATTCCAAATAGCAAAACCTTCCACTGGACAGAGGAGCTGCTGAGGTCCAGGCTTCTTCTCCTGCCAATGTACATCAGACAACCTTGCTGACAACTAGCAGGGAAGGGGAATCAGCATCCTGGTGGTCAGCATCCTGGTGGTGTTATAATTGCAATTAGTCCTGAGCAACAGGGGGGATGGGTCTGCTGTTTTCGAGATGGGGTAGGAAGAGACACAGAGGTGACCCTTTGCTAGACTTTGGCATCCCCTGCTGCTTCTTGGCCCATTAGGTGAGCGGCAATGTGTCGCATCTCTGAGAAGGATTGCATCATACTCTCAAGGGTTCAGTCCCTTCAAGAATGAAAGAATGAGTACCAACAGCAGGCGAGCCACCACAGCACGCGGAGGTGGCAACAAATGATTATAGAATTTAGAATGGCTAGCGGTGGCAGGAGAGGAGAACCAGTTGCGGCCATGAGGTTAGGTGGACAAGAAGTAAAAACAAATGCTCAGACATTGGGCCATCACCAACTGATGGCCTCATCTGCTGTCCTTCTGGATCTACTCCATGTTCCTTCCTGAGACCATCTTTTTGTTATACATAGATTCCTGGGCTCTGCAACTTAGCCTGGAACTAAGAAAGGCCTTCCTTACAAGCCCCACATGACAAGGGTCTCCTCTGATGGTGATTTTGCCTGGAAATATTCTCGGCACGGCAGTGACATTCTCGGGCCTACCCTGCAGTCTGTGACATCATCTGCTGAATCCTCTTTCCTTCCTCCCTCCTTAACCAGGCTCAGACTTACACCACAGCGGTTAACATGGTGCTGTTTAGACCCCTCACCAGCTTCTGGAGAGCCTCTGCCATCTCCACCTCTCTTGCTTTCCCCCTTGTCAGTATAACCCCCATTCTTATAAACCTGGCTTCTGTCATGGTTTTTACACTTCATACCCACCAAATCTTCAGTCAGGATTTTCAGAGCTCTTCCTCAGTACTTCCTACTTTCCCACCAAAGACTGGACACCACTGAGGGCTCTTTCGTTTCTTCTGGTTTTTAATCCCCTGCTCAGATTTCATGTCCAAATCTTTGAGTTCAAGTCTTTCCTCACTAGTGTATAAGCTACCATTAGCCTTATTGCTCTTGGAAAACTTCTCTAGGACTTTGATTCTTTGCCAATTCTGAATGAGGAGCTTCCCGCCCTAAAGACCCAAATGACCAAGGTCTCTAGTGACCCTCGTTGCTTGAACACCATAAGTTTTGAATTAATATTGTCAATAGTTTTGTGAGATCTGTGTCGTTGCTGTTCCCTTTTACACGTCATGAAAATTGAGGCAGAGGACATGTGTGATTTACCCATGAACATGAAGCAAGCAGAAAGCTGGATGGAAGCCAAGGGGGTGTAAGGAAGAAAGAAACAGGATGAACAAAGGAGAAGGATAAGCTATAGAAGGTCTTTCTTTCTCTGTGTAGACTGGAGACCGTCCATCACCCCTCTCCACCCCCCCAGTTCGGTACCTACTTTAATTAACTCTTTTATTTTTGTGTATGTATTCATGGTGTGAGGGTATGTATGCATGTTTGTGCAGGTGCATGGGCGTGTGTATCTGGGGGGAAAAGGTCAGCCTTAAGTGTTATTTCTCAGGCAATTTCCCCTCACCCCTCTCTTTTCAGACAAGGTCTCTCATTGGCCAGAATCCCGACTAGGCTAGTCTAGGCTGGCTAGCCGCTGAGTCTCATGGACTCAGATTACAAGCACATGGTGTCATATCTGCCTTTTTTAAACCTGGCTTCTGGGAATTGAACTCATGGCCTCATGCTTGCAAGACAATCACTTTATTGAATGATCCGTTTCCCCCAAGCCCTCAGCTTTGTTTGGATTCGTCAAAATGAGTGTGCTGGAGAAAATGGTTTTCCACTTTTGCTTGTTGACGGTCCACTGAGCTGCAGAATGCTCCATGGAAATCAGTCTCTTGCCTCCACTGCTCTGGGCTTGTTTTGTATTAACACCGGAAGCACCATGGCTGCGGGACAGTCTCATTTTGCAGGTGTCCCAGCCCCAATCACTGAGCCCCAATCAAGCAGGGCTCTGATTAGTGTTTTTTTTTTTTCCTTTTTGCTCTTAACAAAAGTCCACACTGTGCTTAATACAAAGCTGCAGCAGATGGGTGCTGTTCACGAGCTTTTGAGCACTATACCTGACCTCGGGCAGTGCCACTGTGTGCACAGCAGGGATGGAGACAGAACATTCTATGTCCCCGTGTGTCACCAGCCTGGGGCCCTCCTGAGACTCAGCACATTAGAGCAGAGTTCTTGGAGACCCTGAGCATCTGTGCAGGTGGAGAGGAACAAAAGGCCAGAAGCAGCTGATCAGTTTTAAATGTCTAGGCAGCTAAATCAGGATTAACCTTTCTATCTTTTGTGCTGATGAGATTTGGAGAGCTCCGCACGGTTCCCAGTTTAAAAGCAGACATTTCGATAAATAAGATTTGCTCTGTTTCATGAATAGTAGCCTAAATTTACACCACGAGATAAAAAATTCAGTAATGTCGCTGAATCAAAATCCACATGTTAGCTTCCTATTCTGTTTAAATTAATTGGATTAATGTGAGGATGTAAATCTTTATCAGTTTATGTTTCGAGCTGTGCGTTATGGGGAAGATAAATCAACACAGATGTTTTCTGTAGCTTCGTTCTTCAATCTGTCTGTGGATGATGTCATTTCTCTTCCGACAGAATAATTCTTGACGGCTCTTATTTCTTCATTGCCTAGCATGGAGCAAGTACTTAAAACTGTGTCAGTAGCTAGGTACCTGAAGGATAAGGAAGGAAGATGGGAGACTTTTCATCAGAAAAATTATAGTGATATTGTTGTAATTAATTAAAAATAAATAAAATAAAAAAATTTAAAATTTTGTCAAGAACTGTGAGAGTGATAATATACCTTTGTAATCCCAGTGCTAGGGAGGTAGCCATAGGGGGACCCTAAGGGTGAGTTTAAAGTCAGTATGAGCTAGAGAGTGAGCTGCTATCTTAGAAACAACAACAACAACAACAACAACAAACTTTGTGTGTACATGTGTATGTGTTGCATCCTTTTAACCCTCAGTCTGTTGTAGGGAGGCCACTGTTTGTTCCCAGCAGCCCAGACTCCCGAAATAATCAAGCAGAAACTATATTAATTAAATTGCCACTTGGCCCATTAGCTCTAGCTTCTTACTGGCTAACTCATATATTAATTTAACCCATTTCGACTAATCTGCGTATCACCACGTGGCTGTGGCTTACCAGCTAAAGTTCCGGGGTCTGTCTCTGATGTAGTTACATGGCTTCTTTCTTACTCTGCCCTCCCTCTCCCAGCATTCAGCTTAGTTTTCCTCACCTAGCTCTGTTCCCCTACAGCTCTGCTATAGGCCAAAGCAGTTCCTTTATTTACAGCATCCAGAGGGAAATCCCACATCATCAGTGGGTGGAAATGAAGATCCTATCACGGGAGATAATATCAGAAAGTCTGACTCCCTGTGATATGCATCATTTTCAAGCACCTGCTTGAATTCTTCAGGTTCTGTGTGTTACAATGAAGACTTGAAGTTTCAAAGACTTGGCTAAAGTCCTTTGCCTGCAGGAGGCTGCAGAGCCAGCTTTAGAGTCCTTTGCTCTGCTTCCATATCTAGAGCTTTATAACTATCACTTCTTCAAACCCCAGCAGAGAGAGCCATGGAAACCTGTAGAAGTCCAGGACCTCCAGAGGCAGAAATGCCTGTGATGAAAAGATAGTCTGCTAATGTAGCAGCTGAGTGACCCTTAGAAGTCAGGGTCTGAGAGCTGCTGTTCCCTTTTCTCTAATACAGAGAGAATTTGATTGTGTCCATTTTTTTAGCTTTTTATTAAAAAAAAACCTGTTCACTTTTACATGAAGAAAGGCATCATGGGAAAAAGAAATTCCCTTTCTTACGGTAGCCACAAAATGGTCCACTGGGAGGTTCTAGGTCACACATGTGTTATTTTTAAGGTACATTGATCTTAAACATGAATGAGTTACTAAATTGAAAAAGAGGAAAATTTCATAGAAAAATTCTGATTTTTTTTTTTTAAATTAACAAGAGTTACTGGCAGTACCCAATTTTCATTCTTAAGGGCAGACAGCCAGAGTCAGTAGTTCCTGCCTCTTGGGCTGAGGTCGGGAACCTGGGCTCCTTTCAGACCTTCCTTTTGTCCATGGCATTTTAGATTTTAGTCATCTTTGTTACTTACATCAATTTTGGAGGTTGTCTTATTTGTAACTTGTCTCATGGCAATCCTGTCCATAAACACCAACACTGGTCCTCTCCCTCACCATGCTCTCCATCCATCCTGACTTTCTAGGTTGAAATACTCTTTCCTCCCTGCACAGCCATTCCTTCTGTAAGCAGCTGACAGGGTGGCGACCTTGAGCACACAAATGATTTTAGCGGCTAGCCAAGGAGTGCAGGTAAACATTTAGCCTGCCTGGTGATATAACACGGGCTCACGTTCAACGACACCGATTTCCAGCTCTTTGTTTATTTAAACCACTAGCAGGAAATCATCCTTTATCTTGAATATTAGAAAAGCAGCTTTTAATTTTTTTTGGAATGTGTTTTGAAACTCTCAGATGTCATACTTTGCCATATCATGTCTTCTGAAGGAGTTCTATTATACACAAGCAGGTTCTTACAAGAGAGGGCAGTAAGAAAGAAAAAGAAAATTGATAGTGAGTTATTTGCCTCTTGAGGTTGATATTCAAAAATTATCAGACACAGGGACTTGCCTATGGCCTCTTATTGGACTGCCAGCAAAGGAAGTGGGCCTGGGCGGGGTGGGGGGTGGGGGTAGTCTAACTATTGCACATTGAATTTTCATTTTTCGCTAATGGGGCTTGAATTTAGGGCCTCATACACGGTAGAGAAATGTATTTGTCTTTTTACTTTTAATTCAGAGACACGATCTCATTTGAGAGTCTAGGCTGGCGTCAGGTCATTTTTCAGTCCAGGAAGTACTCTCACTTTCAACCTCCCTTCCATGGCCTCTAGAGGAGCTGGGCTGTAGGCCTATACCGCCAGGCCTAGCTTCTGTAGAGGGTGCTTTGTGTTTCAGCTTTCTCTGTGGATTCAGCCAGAAGGTATAGATCAAAGCTAAAAACTCCATATTGTTGGGCTTTGGAGAGTGGAAGAGCTAGGCTGGGAGAGGAGAGTTGCCACCGGCATTGAAAGCTGCTGAATTTACATTCAGACTCAGGGACCTATGCTGGGGGACTGTGCCAACAACAAGGACATTGGATCTTTTGACTGATTGATATTTTGGAAGGTACCTGTTGGCCCCATCAGATTCTTGCCTGTAGGAGTGTACAGCCAGTTCTCGGGTGTTCACAAACACTACCCAAGCTGATCTGGGTGTAGTCTGGAATGACACACATATTGCAGCAGTTCTAGAGTGAGTGTTGACCCACACAAAGGAAGCCGTTGACCAAGCAAGGCAGCAAGTATATTAATTATTATATTCCTCTCCTTTTGTTACTAATGTCAATCATTATTTTATTACATTTTATTTTGGTTATTTTGATTACCCTTTGCTTTAGCACAAATCATATCTTTTCATTTCTTTACGAAATAGTCATTCTTTCTTAATTTATATCATCTCCTGAAAATGCATAAGCAATGTTCAAGGCAACATGCCACACCTGCTTACGATAGCTATTTTCTGTTTTCATGACATTGGCCCTTGCCTTTCGTGTTGGTTGTCTGTATAACATCTTTGGTCCTGTGAAAATCAAGCCCTAGTTTCCATCACCGTGATTGTGGCCCAACTGTAAGGAGTGAAAGAGATTCCTACAATGTGCTGATGCGATCATGCAAATATTTGGCTCTACTCATATCGCATTCATATTGCCATACTGTTACAAGGCCAAAACCCTCATAATCGGAGGATTTAGTCTGCCCCTTTATTCATCATCATCTTATTACTTGGTGCTTGGCCTGTGCGCACAGACTGCAATGAAAATGTCCATTAGCACCGAGAGAAGACAAGAAATGATTTGGCCAGACATAGGCAGCTGGTGGTAAGTTGAACTAAGAACTTCTTTATATCAACATCCACATTCTGGAGTGTTCTGTGATGATCTTACTGGGGAAATGAGAACAAATATCTTCTTACTTGAGACAGAGACCCGACAACAGACCAAAGAAAAGATGCTGACGAAGTTCATCTTGATGACCCAATGCGCTCTGTTGGGGTGGCTTACAGGGGTATAGGTGAAGGGTTACTTGGAAATCTGAAATGTCGCAAAAATAGTTGTATCACCAAATTCCACCCCAACATGACTGACAGATCATGAAAGCTGGAAACCTGGAGAACACTGCACAGCCTGGAGGTAGGCCATCAGATTGGGAAGTGTCCTTTGTAGGAGTCGATTGGCCTGAGCCTCTCCCAGGCAGGTTGCCTCAGCTTTGTTTCTTCCGGGCAGCTGTTTGTTTGCATGTGTCTTTCAACAGTCCTTTCTGCATCTATGCGGTTGGGAAGGGAGGAGCCTGGTAAACCTGGCCCATTTCAGGGGTGTCTTGAAGAGATTTTGAGCTGTTTCCTTTGGCGCTGCAGGATGGAGTACTCCCCTTCCTAGGAGAGCATCCTGTTGTCTCACCCCACTGTAAGTAAGCATCCTGGGTCTTAACCAGCTTCTCTCCATGATGAAACATTTTAATCTTGGAGGGAACTGCTGCACAATATGGACCTGACTAAAATAAGATGGCTGGACCACCCAGAACTTATCAGCTATGTGGATATGTATTCTGTGTGTGTGTGTGTGTGTGTGTATGTGTATAAACAAATGAATGCAAAAAAAACCCAAAATATACAGTCAACATTAATCATTTGTTATGATAAGTAGCTAGAAAGGGTTACTGCTAAAATATATACTTGTATATTGTTTGAATTGTTACCTTAGACACTGTTTGTAAAATATATATATTTACTTTAAAATGAATATTTCTATGCATATGTATGTGTAATTATAAGACAGGGTAATTGTGTATTTATCATTTCTTTGGGTTGGCAATATTCATATTTCTCCTTAATAGCTACTTTGAAATCTTTCTCTTTGATCAATGATGATTATCTTCCTGTGTTTTGTCATACAATATTAGGTATTTCTTCTAAGCATCACAGTCCTCTACCCATTAACTCTTCTTTTTCTTTTCCTCCTCCCTCATAACCATGCTTCAGCAGCTACTATTTTCCACCTCTTTGCAATCAACTGTTTAGCTTCCATGCATGAATGAGAACAGGGGTGTTTGTCTTTACACACCTGACTCGCATCATTTCACAATGTTCTTCGGTCGCATCCGTGTTGGTATAAATGGAAGAATTCACTAATTTTATGGAAGAATGATATCCATTACATATGCATGCCACATTTTCTTTATTCATTCATCCCTCAGATGTCACCTAGACTGCTCCTGATTCTGAACACTTTGAATAAGCATGAGAGCAGATGTCTCCTCTACATCCAGACCTACATTTCTTAGGATATATGCTGAGCAGTGGAAGTTGTATTTCTAGTCTGTGAGGCACAGCCATACGATTTCCATATGTGCAGCAATTTGCATTCCCACTAGCAGTGTATGAGAATTCTATTTCCTTTAATCCTTACCAGCATTATGCATGTGGTACTTTAAACAGTCCAACACAATGTTTAAAATGACCAAGCATAATGCCATGAAGAAGAAACTCAAGAGTGAAATCAGTGTTCCCCAGCATGTGAAAACATCTCTGAACTAGTAGTGGCGAGTCATATCCCAAGGCCTTTCCCACATTATCTCAGCTAGGTTAGTGCCATAGTCTACTCCAGGGGCCGTATTCTCCATGGCGAGGAATTGAACCCAGGATGAGATAATAAGACTTGGTTCTCACTGAAAACAAGGAACAGCACTGTCAGTATTTTCTTATTTCTGTATCTGTTCCTCTTTCAAAAACATTTTCTTTCCTGTATCCTACTGAGTGAGGCAATCCAGACTAAGAAAGACAAACATCACATGTCCTCCTTTACCTGTGGTGGTAGTTCCTAGTCTTCAGGCATGAATATGTAGCCTGGAATAAACACACAAATCAGGAAGGTGGAAAAAATGGGACCATGAGCCGGGCGGTGGTGGCACACGCCTTTAATCTCAGCACTCAGGAGGCAGAGGCAGGCGGATTATTGTGAGTTCGAGGCCAGCCTGGTCTACAAGAGCTAGTTCCAGGACAGGCTCCAAAGCTACAGAGAAACCTTGTCTCAAAAAACAAACAAACAAACAAACAAACACACACACAAAAAAATGGGAGCATGGAGGACATTAGAGATGGAAATAGAAAACATGAGTGATTTTTAAGGGGAACTGGGTTAAATGGGGGGGGGGAAGCTGAAGTGGGGAGAGGAAGGGCAATTTAGAAGAACGGGGGGGGGGGAGGATAAATAAAATAAATAAAACTAAGGAGGTTTGAAAATGCCAGAGAAAAATCACATTATTTATTTACCTAAATTATATGCAGTGCATATAATTCTACACACACATGTTCACACACACACACGTGTACACACACAGTTTCCAATGAAATATCACACTTGTGCAGATGACACCTACCCACCCCTCAAAAGCCATAGGTTATTTAAGAAAAACCACAAGATGAGGCATGAGAGAGACATCCCGCTTTAAGTTGCTGGTCAGGGGAGGCCATTGCTGCTGCCTTAGGTGTTCTCTGAGGGACTGAAGGTCAGTCCCTATTCCTGAAGGCACTAGACCTGGAGGATCTGAGCCGGATCTGACCCGAAAGTCCTCCTGGGGAATAACTATATACTATGGTATGGAACCAGATGTGGTGCCTATGAACCACAGTGACAACCAGCATGGCAGGATCAGCCAATGGGTTCAACAGTGGTGTTCCTATACTGACAGCAACCAGTGGCTCTCTATTTGTGCTCAAGACCCATTCACCAGGAGAGAAACCTTAATTAGTTCTGAGAAACCAGCTAACCACCGGGGCCTAGTAAAGTTGTGGATCTTAGAAGAGACCTAAGACTGCGACTTGACTAAACCAGCATAATTCTTAAGACACCACAAACATTTATGTTTATGCCCACAGATAAGGGCAGCGCCCTCCTCACTGAAGAACCTTCTCTTTGCAACAGACAAGTGACAAAAAACAGAACAAAACAAGGAACCACTGGTCAAAATACAGAGAATGAGTGCTCATAGTGTGTCCAGCCCCAGCTGATAAATCTATGAAACGACTTCTGGGCTTAAGCTCAGTGAACATAAAGATGCAGACCGTGAGAGTCAGAGGACCAGGGCATCTGCTGTGAGGTTGTAGCTCTTAGAAACGGCAGGGGGGTTTTACCCATGAAACCCCAATAATATGGCTGCCTCAAAGGAGCCTCAAAGAAGTACAATACCAATAAACATACTAAACCGGAAGAAGGAAATCTCCTGGGGCTCCACCCCAACATTAAAAACAAAACAAAACAACGATAGGTAATTAGGGAATGCTAAGAGCAGGAGAAATCGTCCTCAGGAACGATCCCCTAATAGACTGTCCAACAGCAAATGGCAAATGGTTATCCTTAAAATCATATAAATACAAGTAACACTAAAGGGATTGAGCAGGTGGTAGTGTGTGTGTCTGTGTATGTGTGTGTGTGTGGTGCCTATGAAGCACAGCGACAATCAGCATGGCAGGATCAGCCATGCATGTGTTTCTAAAGAAAGAAGCTATGACTTCAATAGGATGCTGGGGGGGGGGGCGTACATGAGAGAGGTTAGAGGGAGGAATCTCCATTCTGTACATTACAATAATATAATTATATTTAATTTTTAAAAATTTAATATTTTAGTATTTTTTCACCTTTAAAATAAATTTGAAACACTTCTATAGATGAGACTATAAAATGGTTCACCAGGTAGCTGATTTCTACAACACTCCAGTAGAGGAAGCACACCACATAAATAGTTATTGATAAATTATCAGAAATCAGATGCTGCCAATGTAATAAGCCAAACGAACAGCATTATTAAATATAGGCTTAATGAACAGAACAAAGCAACTCCTGGGTACCTTCAGGAGGGCAGGAGAGGAATCACATGGCAAACATGGCTACCAGGTCTTAAGTAGCCTATAGGCATGATTTTGGATTTAGGAAGGCTTTCTCAGGGACGGAGTTTGAAGAGGGCAACTCCAGGGTATGGGTCGCTGCTTGGCTCACTGAGGGTGGTGTTTGGAATGGGAGAAGTGAGACCTGAGCCTGGAATTGGACCTTAAGCTGGAGAACCCAAACAGTTACATTTAAACCAGTCAAGCCCGCATTCAATGTAAGAACATTACACTGAAGAAAAATTAGATGTAGACCGTTCTTTCCCCACCCCACCCTACCCTACCCCACCCCAAGAATATTCATGCTTTTACCACACAAGTAAGATTTAGAATTCATTCTTGCCCACTCAGAAATAGTCTTGTTTATTGAAAGATTGGAGCTAGGACAGCTGGACATCAATATGAGGTGAGTGCAAGGGAAACCCAAGTCTAACTTGCATGGGGGTGGTGGGGTGGAGTTGGGGACCTCAGACTGCGCTCTAGGCCCAGGAGAATGATGGGAGTGCCAGCTCAGTCTTCCACCTCAGATAAAGTCATTGTTACTGGAAGAGGGCTCCTGGGTTCTTGAGAAAGCTTAGAGGTTGTTCCCCGTCCCCCCCCCCCCCCCCCCCCCCCCCCCAGCCACAGGCTTCCTGCAGCTGAAGTGGAATTAGCTGCTGATTAACCAGCAATTGCTGACTTGGATCAACCCTGTTGAGCACAGGGCCCTTCTCCCCATCACATCCCCGGATTCGATTATTCTGGCTGCAACACCCGCTCTGGTTGGGTCTGCCAGATGGCCAGCTTGCTCTTCTCTAAAGAGTTGTTCATTAGAGAAGATTAGTGAAGGAAAAAAAAAAAACTTGGTAGGAATTGTATAAATAAATGCATTACTTATTTTATCTGTGGGCTATTACTTGAAAATCCCACAAGCAAACAGAAAAGCCCAGGAACCCTGTGGTGCCTGAATCCCTGCTATCCTCAGAGCAGGTCAGGCAGGAGCCTGCCAGAGGATTGTATCCCTGTATCCTCTGATGGCAAATTGCAAGCCTGGCTTACGGTGTGTTAACATTCTTAACTTTACTTGCTGGATGGAGTTGTTTCCGATGTTGTATCCATTGCCATTCAAATATTTTGCTTTCAAAAATGTATTATCATCTTCATTTGATTTGTGAGTGTGTGCTTTGCTTATATGCCACATCATTCTAGTTAGAGACCTCATTTTTGCCCCAGCATGAAACAAAATAAAACTGTGTGAAATCCAAAGGAAAAAAAAAACAGAGCTCTGACAGAATTCAGATTTGATTCATCTTCTCTGAAGTGTGTCTATGGAATTGGGTGGTGGCTGCTGGTAACCCTGCTTACAGTTAAAGCGTAGGTGCTTGTCCAGCCTAGAAAGATGGGTTTCCTTTATTTCCCAATAGACCAGATATAATTGTGTTAATTACATTTAATGATCCAGTCATTTCTGTGATCTTGACAGTGTGTAACTCAATATACGAGCATGTTCAAATTAATTCCCATCTTGTAGGAGCATCAAGTTTGAAGTTGCTTGTCTTTCCTTTCCATAAATAATTTGACTGGTTGTCTTTATCGATTCTTCTTTCTGATAGCCGGAGCCTTTCAAATTAAATGAAGGTGAAAGGGTTGGAAATGAGACAAGGGTTGGGAATCCCCGGAGGGATGAGCCCCAACTGGAAGTAGAATTGTCCAGAAAGTAGGGCAGGATCTCTGAAGATCAGAAGGGTTGATTCTGTATTCTTCACCTTTCTGTTTTTAGGATAAAACACCACTAGCAAAACAGCTTATAGGAGACAGTTTTACTTGAGCTTACGGCTCCAGAGTGGTTAAGAGTTCCTGACGGCAGTGGCAAGGACAAGTGGCACGGCATGGCACCTTGGCTAGTGATATGCACAGTGGCAGGAGCAAGAAGCTGCGAATTCATATCTCAGCCATGAGCATGAAACAGAGAGAGCAAGCTGGAAATGCCATGGGTTTTTCTCAAAGCCCATTCCCAGTGAAGTGCTTCCTCCAGCAAGATTGCATCACCTACCCCCCGCCCCCCCAAACAGCAGTGCCAGCTGGGGACCAAGTGTCCAAATGTCTGAGACTATGGGAGACATTTCTCACTCAAACTTCCACATTCTACTTCTTGGCCCCTGGGGCTCTTGGCCATATCATAAGGCAAGATGCATTTAGTCCAACTTAAAAGTCCTCAACACAAACTTTACAGCCTCAACACTGCTTAAAAGTTCAAAGTCCGAAGTCTTTCTGAGATGCAAGGCAATTTCTTAATTGTGACCTGTAAAATCTAAAGGTAAATTATATACTTTGAACATACTATGGTACAGAATATTCATTACCATTTCAAAAGGGGGAAAAGGGAAGAGTGAGAGAATTCTGGCCCAAAGCAGGACCAAATCCTGAATCTGTAGCTGGATCACAACTGAAGACTGAGCTTCCCTCTTCCCAGAATTCTCCTTTTCTGATTGCCCTGCCTCTACTTCCTGCCTGGTCGCCCTGCCTATACTTCCTGCCTGGCTACTGGCCAATCAGAATTTTATTAAAATAAAATTATTTTATTAAAATAAAATTATTATAAAAAATAATACAAATGACAGGATAAATGACCATTGTCCCACAGCAGGTTGTGGTGGAACATACCTTTAATCCCAGTACTCAGAAAGCAGAAGCAAGTGAATCTCTGTGAATTCAAGGTCACCCTGGTCTACAGAGCTAGTTCCAGGACAGCTGGAGCTGTTACACAGAAAAACTCTGTCTCAAAAAAACAAACAAATAACTTTTACTAGTTATTTGCCATTTCACAATCTCTCTCTCTCTCTCTCTCTCTCTCTCTCTCTCTCTCTCTCTCTCTCTCTGTGTGTGTGTGTGTGTGTGTGTATGTGTGTGTTTATGCCACAGTCACCTTAGAAAGACTTTTATATTTAACTTTACAAATAGTTTTTGTTTCATTTATGTTCATTCTGTCTTCTGTTCAAAGTTCTGCTAGTGGGATCTGTTTGCAGCTACTTTTCAGTGTAAGGCTGTGGAATCCTACGTATTCTCACCTGTATGAAACAACAAACCCATACTTCTGTGACAAGGGATGCTCTTACCCTGTGGCCATCACCTTTAGAAGGATAACCAACGTGCCAATTCTGCTGTTTCTGGATGAAATTTCTCTCGAGCCTGAGTTTTCGCTCTCTTTCTTCCAGATGCCTTGGTAGCTCTACCTTTACTCTACAGTGGGAGGCTGGAAACTCATCTCAGTCGTTTTTTCTTAACATTCTGTTCTGCTCTAGGTTTCCATGCTTTTATTGAACATGTCCTCAACCTCACAGTAACTCACAATTTGGATTTTTATGCTATGACATTTTTCTTTCTTTTCTATTGATAACCAAGTTCTCTGTCAGAGATTATCTCAAAGATTACTTGAATGGAGTTCCCACTGTTAATCCCGAAAACGCCAGAAAATCCACCATTTTGATGGATTTAAGCAAGCTTTTATTGAAATTTTAAATACTGACCAAGATAGAAGTTAGTCAAGACTACCGCCTGGAAACTTTCCAGCTCGTGTGGCCTGGTGTCACATGGCAGGGCTCATATGGAAAAAACCATAGGCCCCTGTACTTTCCTGGTGTGGGAGAATTGACTGTATTCTGTCAGTCATGTTATAAATAAACGCTGATTGGCCGGGCAGGAAATATAGGCGGGAAAACCAGACAGGAAGTAGAAATGTCGTAATGAAAACAGGAGAATTCTGGGAAGGAGGAAGTTGATTCCTCCCACTCCTGCCCAGACCACTAAAGCAGCAGGATATGATCTGCTCACTGAAAAAAGGTACTGAGCCACATTGCTAACATAGATCAGAAAAATGGGTTAATCAAGATGTGAGAGTTAGCCAGTGAGAGGCTAGAGCTAATGGGCCAATCAGCTTATAATTTATGGAGACCTATGTGTAATTTTCTTCGGGGCTAAACAGTTGTGGGGTACCGGGTGGGACAGAAAATCTCAAACAAACAGGCTCCTTCATGTTACACTTTGCCATAAGGCTTTGTTGCTTTTTTCCAAGAACTTCAATTCCCAATATTCCAAGAAGTTACCCGGTCCTTGGGCAAGTGAGGTTTACAGGTTAATTTAGGGTATAAAATAGAACTACAACTCCCAGCAATCCAGGAAGTTACTTGGTCTTTGCGCATGTAGGGATTACAGGTTAATTTAGGTTTAACTACTTGTTCTTGTCCTCCTTTCCTTCCTCATTTCCTATCTGCTTACATTATTAAGGATGGCACTGTGTCTTAGAACTCTTATATTTCCAGAATCGACAATTCCATGGGATTCAAATCTTGTTTTTTCAAAAGGACAAGAGGCCATTCCCAGCATCCACCATATATCTCTCGTTAGAAATTTGAAACAGAATGGTAGGGACTTCAAAAAAAGTGGTGTGCAGATCAGTTGCTTTTCTGTCATTAACACTTTGAGATTCAGGAGACTTACTTTTTCTCCCTCAATTTCTCATTTGCTTAATTCTGAACTTCCATGCTAGTGGTAGTGAAAGCACGCTCTGCGTGTGTGTGTGTGTGTGTGTGTGTGTGTGTGTGTGTGTGTGTGTAGCACAGTGTAGAAAAACATTGTCTCATCTTCTAGTGTGTATTTTTCTTTGAAAAATCTTTTAAAGGACATCTTTTTGTTTCACCTCGCTATTGTCAAGAGTTTTATATATAGCTGTTGATCAACCTGTCCAGAGAGAATTCCAGCCTATGAAGTGTTTACTTATGCAATTATTGAAAACCAAGAAGAAAGAATTTGGTCCACCAAAGACTCTTTTAGAGAAACTGGAGGAGAGATAACTAAAGTTGACACACAGTGAGCCTGGGTTATAGTGGGAAGCAAATAATTTATTCTAGGGAAAAAAATTCATAGTTTATTTAAGCTCTTTTCTTCAGGGAGAAGATTGTACGGAGAAGGCTTGCCAAGCTCTTGAGATGGGCTAGACATGTGGCACCTACACTTTGGATGCAAACACTGAACCTTTGTCCTGCCAGCTACGCATTTACTTAGTTTAAAAATCATTTTATTTATTAGTAAAAACTGCCAACAAAAAAAGCAGTATCCTTGTCTCAAGCCCCAGGGACAAGAAACTGTGTGGTCACCTTTTTGATACAGATCTCATGATCTTTAGTGCAGCTGGACAGGGAAAGTCAGTACTTTTTTTCTCTTTCCAGTACCAAATCTTAGGTACACAGGCCATTTGCTGTGGACCGAGCTGGGTGACGCTGGCTGGATCGGCATTTTCGGTGATCATTCATCTTTTGTTTTTGTGCTATATGGAAGTTATAATTGCACCTCATTGCCAACATGTGTGACTCTCCTGAACCTGCACTCTCTGCAAGAAGGAGGGAGTTCCTGAGTGATGGTAGGTATCGTCCACAGTCTGTTGGGTCACCAGCAAAGAAATCCCCGTGAAATTCAGACCACTGCAGTAGTTCGAGTTTATAGGCCAAAGCAGAGGACTCAGATGCTATCGTTTTCCTTGCAAGCCACTGGTGCCTGGATAGAACCTCTGCCCCAAATCAGAAACCGTTTTCACTCATTATCAATAGGTTTCAAAAACAAAATCATTTCCTGTTTTCATCATCAGTACTGCTTTTCAGGGGTTTGACTATTCTTCTCTGTTTTTGACATTTTTTTCTTTTAATTTCATCGCCTCCACTTTAAAATCCTTTCCTTTTTCTTACACTTATTCCATGCAGTGTCCTCCTCTCCCAGACCTCAATTTTTGGAGCTATAGGCTCAATCTTGGGTCCTTGGTTCATGGTACCCTATATCAATCCTCTCCACATTCTCATCTGGATTGGCATCTCAACCGTAATATTTATAGACAAACTTTATATACACACAGACAAAATAAGCCTGGCAGTGTGCTTTGGCTAAACATGTTGATGAGAAAGGATCAGCTAGGATCCAGTTTTACGGTGCTGACAATCCAAATATTAGAAATTAACTCTTTAGCCGGGCGATGGTGGCGCATGCCTTTAATCCCAGCACTTGGGAGGCAGAGGCAGGCGGATCTCTGTGAGTTCGAGACCAGCCTGGTCTACAGAGCTAGTTGCAGGACAGGCTCTAAAGCCACAGAGAAACCCTGTCTCGCAAAAACAAACAAACAAACAAACAAAAAAAAAGAAATTAACTCTTTGATTCAAGACTGGCTGAGGAGTTGGAGCGCTTGCTGCAGAGAAGAGAATGGCTGAGAACTTCAGCGTATACTCGCGCTTGGGAAGCATGAACACCTTTGCTTAATGAGGCCAAGTACAAAACAAATGGAAGGGGAGGGAGCAAGCCTCTCCCCTCTCCAGTGTGGCAACTTGAATTTCACTCTAAGGATTAGTTCTACGTGGAAAACCAGGCAAATGATAGAATAGTGGTTTTTGTCTATAATAGAGAGTGACAAAAGGAGAAGAGAAGAATTCTATAGGTAGTCAGAGGTCTTGATTGCAAATTTAAGAGAGATGCCTCCACTAACGACTTTCACAGAAGTATTTAAACGTGTGAGCTCAAGGTGTTATATTTGGGATAGTTCTCATGGACATACCAATGCAAACGCCCAGGCCTCGCTAACTGGGAAGCCCCCTAGGTCTTCCTCTTGCTCTGTCCATTCCCTCCAGCTCATCTTTCCTGTACTCTCTGAAAATCTGCCAAGATTTTCTTGACCAACCAGAGTGCAATATGAGCTCATGTGCAGTGGCAGCTCTGTTTGCTGGTTGAAACCTGCGAGAATGCTGGTGTGAGTTTTCTTATGCTGACCCACAAAAAGCCTGTTGTTAAAGAGGTTTTTTTTTTTTTTAATGCTATTGATTGCAAAAAATGAGTGGCACTTTAGGCTAAAACGCCTACCTTCTGTCTGCAGGCTTTTGAATTTCGGAGTGTTAACACTGTAGAACATCTGCCATCGTGACTACTGGCTGCGCTTAGTTTTCAAAGACACTCTTTGTAGTCAGAGACTGTGAGATTCCCAATTCATCCTTACAACCTGTTATTAGAATGACGTTTCTATTGCTGTTTATGGTAAAGCAAACTTACATTGGCTGTCTTATTTGTTAAATAGTCGTTTGTGATCTACCCTGGAGACCGAACTACTACTTCAGACACTATATGAAGAGAAAAAAAAAATTGGCTTAAATCCAAGGTTATGAATAAAATTTTGGAGCCTGAATCCTTTTAAAACTGGATTGTAGAGGAAGGGAGGAAAAGGAGGGAGAAAGAGTAGAACTCTGTAGTCACCCTAAACTGAACACCTAGGGAAGGCAAGTTACGTCAAGAGGAAATGAAATACCTACCCCACGGCAACATACACTCTGTCAAAGGCTAATAATTTAGCGAAACCTTTAATAAGACACAACAATGTATGTCTGAGTGTTCAATGGGTAGCATTGAATATACATGTTATTAAAGGCCAAAACCCATAAAACTTTTCAGTTGAAAGAATATACTCCTGTCTGTTCAGAAGTGCCTGTGTTTCGAACACTGGCTGGGCCCTCTCATTAGTGAGGAGGAACCATATGTGGGAAGTGCATACAGCAAATAGCTCCGATTCAAATGATGGCAAGCTTCCGCAGAGGTTCAATAGTGAGTTACTACTCTTGGTTGCTTGTGGAATTAGAGTTTTATATGTTCTTTATTACATGCCATGGGTACCAAGAGTGCATGTGGTGCACAAGCATGCATGCAGGCAAAACATTCACCCGATGCAATAGAAAGAAATGCATCTTTGGAAAGACCCTTCCCCTCTTTCTCCTTTGACATATTGAATGTATTTTGCTTGGCATAGCCACAGGCTGATGCTCTGATGATTCTGACCAGCCTAGATGTCCTCATGGCAGATCAACGACAGAAGCTTTACCCCATCATCGGTGTCTCCGGGATTCGTTGCGGGGCCTTTGTATGGGTTACTGTAAAAGCTCTTCAGAAGTGCTGAAAGATGCTTCTGTGGAAGGCCTCTAGTTATTCCTCGTGAGGGACATCAAGATGCGCTGTGTGACTAAGTCCTTTCCGACTTGGTGACTTCTTGTCTCCGGGGTCGGTGTAAATTTTCATGATGTAACTATGAAGTTTGTAATTAAATTCTTGTGACCTCTTTGGAGTCTACTAGGAATAGTTTAATTACTTTTTACGGGTTATTGTTACACTCCCTTGATGGGGGGAAGGGTTGCCTCTTTGGAGTCATTCCGTTCTCCTGAATTGCATGCTGTGATTCCTAAAATAGCAGTTATTCTAGACTTAAACTTCTCTGTCTCCTTGCATTTCTAACTGAGTGCAGAATCCCTTTGAGGAGCGTTGCGCAGGAGGTCCAAGCTCTGTGAATGCCTTGGAAGCAGATGAAAGCTTGCAGTAAGGCAAGGGAATCCAGAAGAAAGCTACTCAACACGAGAGACAATAAAAATAAAAACCACCAGAGCTTTCAAAACTCAAAAGGAAGCCTGCCTCATTAAGGGTCTGAGGAGCACACTATTTTAAGTGGCTGGCCAATCTTCAGTTTCTCAGATCCCTCACTCATCACTTCTGTCCTCTGGGGAACACACACCTATCAATTTTCTTCTGCTCTTTTATTCTACCTCTCTCCCTGGGCAATGCCGTGAAATTGTCTTCTTGGTGTTAGTCTATCCCCCAAATGATTAGAGATGAAGTAGATGGTACTAGTGTCTGCTTCTACCACTTCCCAAGCAAGCAATCCATTTCTTATGAGAACAGAGCTCCTATCATGGCCTCTTTTCTCTTGTGAGCTGTAAAATCACAGATGGCAGCCTGTGTAATCAGGAGAGGATGAGGAGGGATTCCCAGAGAGTCAAGAGTATCTTCCTATGGCCGAGCAAAGCAGTGGGAGTGTAGCCTACCGCACAAAACTGTGCCCCCCCCCCAAACCACCACTGTTTTCCTATTTCTGCTATCTGAAGCCTGTGGTCTTTTCTTCTCATCCCACCCTGGAATGACATACCTGTCTGAATTAATGGCTTTATTCGGGGCGTGACTGAATTAAAAAGGCTCCAGATGCTTGACTCAGGAGAGCATCCAGCTGATACATGCACACCCACTGAGCTTCATCTGAGATGGCTTCCCATAGTGCCTGGTTGTTGTGATTCCTCCCCAGTGTATATTTTGCTCTCCCTTTTGTCTTTCATCTTCAAAAGCTCAGTGTCTTGTCTATGAAATGTCATGGGCATGGCGAGGGTGTGCAAGTGGGCCTCTGCTTCTTCAGTACTTGAAAATCTGGAATAAAGGCTGAAATTTAAGCAGACGTCACAAATTCTGTCATTGCTCTTCTTTCTGGTTGTTATCGGTTCATTTTTCTCCTCATTGCAGACTCTCTTTGTCCTGTTGTCCTGAAACCTAGAACTTCTCCCCCAGGCAGACTTGGGGCAACTGCCTGTTGTCAATCTCCGAAAAACTTGACTCCTGTATTTTATCTAGATTGTTTTCTAAAGTTGTTTCTGGTAGAAAGTTAGATCTGGTTCCTATTATTCCATACGTGGTCAAAGTTGAACTTTCTTTATAATCCATTTTTGTACCATTGTCTGAATATTGGCTATAGTTTTTCAATCTTTTAAAAATCTTTGGTGATAACTATTTACTCTTACTCTAGTCTTCAGGCAAATTGTGAGGCCCTTCACAATATTCCTTGTTCCCTCCCAAGGCCCTCCCCACCCTACCCCACCTCCTACACACAGAATTGTCGGGATCAAGCAACAGATTGACAACAAACTCTGAGATCCATCTTCCTACTGTCTGAACAGAGGTTTTGTTTCCTTTCTTTATCCCACTTTGTCTTTTGAGACTGATGAAGTCTAACCAACCCCATGAATCCTTGATCAAATATAACCCCTTATGTTGCATCTCCTCCACCGGCCTGACCCAATCATTTCTTTATAGAACTAGGACATACGGAACTTATTCTAAACAAACAATCAAACAAAGCAAAACAAAAACCTAGTCAGTGCAAAATGTAGATTTTGCATACCTTTACCAGTTTTTGTTTTTCTTTAAAATCCTTCTAAAACATAAGTTATTATTAATTTGGGGCCTGTGCTGATTAGTCTTATGTCCACTTGGTACAAGCTAAAATCGTCTGAGAAAAAAAAATTCAATCAAGAAAATGTCTCCATAAGATTGGGCTGTAGGCAGGCCTGTAGGGCGTTTCTTGACTAGTGATTGATGGGGAGGGGCAAGCCCATTGTGGGTTGTGATGTTCCTGGACTGATGGTCCTGGGTTCTATAAGAACACACTCAGAATGCCATGTGGAACAAGCTGATAAGCAACACCCCTTTATGGCCTCTGCATCAGCTCCTGCCTCTGGGATCCTGCCCTGGATGAGTTCCTGTCCTGACTTGCTTTAGCTGATGAACTGTGATGTGAAACTCTAAGTTAAGTCAGTCCCTTCCCTCCCTTATGTTTCTTTTTGGTCATGGTGCATTATGGCAATGATAGATCCTAACTAAGACAGGCCCAAGCAGACAAAAACAAAGCAAAAGCATGCAGCACCAAAGAGCAGTGTGCTGACCTCAGCTTTAGAGGGTAGGCGTGGTGTTTGATCCTTACCCAGCAAGGTGCCTGGTCCTGTGGAGATGTTTAGTAAGGACGTACACTCTATGGACAATGCTCTGAGATAGTCTCTGCCAGAGGCTCCCAGTCTTCCCAGTGCTGCAACCCTTTAACACAGTTCCTCATGTTGTGGTGACCCCCCAACCATAAAATTATTTTCATTGCTACTTCATAACTCTAATTTTGCTACTGTTATGAATCGTAATGCAAATACCTGTGCTTTCCACTAGTCTTAGGAAAGACTTTCCGACGGCTCCCCAACACTGTGAAAGGGTGGGCTGAGACGCTGGCTTACACTGTTTGTAAGCCTAATACATGAGGATGTCTCTTCTAAACCCTTAAAGTAGGTTTTCACAAGATCAGGTTATACTGCCACATAATTTCATGGATGTGGCAGATGTCTGGAGTGGGATTATGGGGCTTTCCAAAGGTCATGCAGCTGGACCCCCTTACGAAGAAAGGGGAGTAGGGCTAGGACAGAGGCAATGCCAGATATTCGTGTTCTGTTGGGAATTGGCTCCCAAAGAGGATAGAGCATCTCTGAGATTACTGTGTTCAGCGGCATCCCTGTCTCAGAGGCAAACACATGTTCATCAGCAAGTACCTGCCTCCTGCCACCTACGCACTGGGTGAGGTTGAAGACTGAGCATCTATATCTGGCCATTTCACATTGGTTGTGTGTTCTGCACTCCTAAGAGGGGTCAGTTCCTCCTCAAGTTGTGGTATGTCTGGGATATATCATCTTAGGTTTTGTTCTTTTAAATCTGCAGAACCCCTGTTCTTCTTTAAACACAAAAATATCCTTTAGATAAAATATTTTGCCTAAATTAGTCGTTTTCAAAGAATATCTGGTTTTGAGCAAGAAGTGGAAAAATCTTTTTTGTTTTATTTTCTAATTTTTACTTATAACATTTTGTGCATATTTTATTTTTAATTTTTTATTGTTTTTATTGAGCTATATATTTTTCTCCACTTCCCTCCCTTTCTTTCCCCTCCCCTTCTACCCTCTCCCATGATCCACATGCTCCCAATTTACTCAGGAGATCTTGTCTTTTTCTACTTCCCATGTAGATTAGATCCATGAATGTTTCTCTTAGGGTCCTCTTTGTTGTCTAGGTTCTCTGGGGTTGTAAATTGCAGGCTGTTTGTTAATTTTTTTTTATTTATGTCTAAAAACCACTTAAGAGTACGTATATAGTCTTTCTGTTTCTGGGTTACCTCATTCAATATGATCCATCCATTTGCCTCCAAATTTCAAGTTGTCGTTATTTTTTTCTGCTGTCTAGTACTCCATTGTGTAAATGTACCACATCTTCTTCATCCATTCTTCAGTTGAGGGGCATTTAGTTTGTTTCCAGGTTCTAGCTATTACAAATAATGTTACTATAAACACAATTGAGCAGCCTACAGAATAAAAAAGGTCTTCACTAACCCTACATCGGACAGAGGGCTGATCTCCAAAATACACAAAGAACTCAAGAACTTGGTCATGAAAAGAAAAAAAAAATAATCCAATAAAAAATGGGGTACAGACCTAAACAGAGAACTCTCAATAGATGATTCTAAAATGGCTGAAAGACACTTAAAAAAATGCTCAACATCCTTAGCCGTAAGAGAAATGCAAATCAAAATAACTCTGAGATTCCATCTCACACCTGTCAGAATGGCCAAGATCAAAAACACTGATGTCAGCTTATGATAGAGAGGATGTGGGGTAGAGGGAGCACTCCTCCATTTCTAGTGGGAGTGAAAACTTGTACAGACTTCTTGGAAATCAGTATGGTGATTTCTCAGAAAATTAGGAAGCAACCTACGTCAAGACTCAAAATACCAATTTTGAGAATATATCCAAAGGATGCTCAATAATACCATAAGGACATGTGCTCAAGTACATTTATAGAAGTGTAGAAATCTTACTAAAGCCATACAGAATTGCCTTGTTTAGATCTATATATTTTTTAACCTCCAAAATGTTCCTATGTGGCCAGTTCATGACAGAAAGAGTTAATGTGAGTTAATACTAAAGATTTCGATGGTGTCTTTTTCAAATCCCAGTGGGCGAGAATCCCCAACATAGTGCCATGGGAACTCCAATAATCAATCAAGCCATTGTCATGAAAGAATATGCATTCCAAGCAGCTGCTACTCACAATTAACTGATAATGATCTTTACTGGAAAACTTACAGTGGCACAAAAATCGCCTGCTGTCAAGATTAGCTTTTCAAAATGCAGAAGCTGTTTCATTGCCGTAATTTTAGGAACAATAATTATTGGGCCAATTTAAAACAGATTAGTAGATATTTAGAATTACACATACAATACATTTACTTGAAGAGCAGTATTGTGACGATAGCTTATTTTCCCTGCTAGGAATTAAAAGTGTCCCATCATAGGACAGCAATGTTCTTTGCTGTACAGAACTTCACTGGCTGGAACATTGGTGTGAGAGAACTAGAGAACAGGGCAAGTAACTCAGGGAAGGCTGCTGCTAGGGCAACGGTGTGTATTTTGAAATTTACATAGCTAACATTTATTTCAGTTTCTAGAAATGGATACCATTAAATCTCAATCACTTGGTGCATTTCTCTTTTGATGCATCATTCCTGTTGCTTTGGTCATTGCTAGGTAGTAACAAAATGCAATAAAATAAATGAGAAAGGAAATGGAGGAAAGACTGTGTTAATACTGATGTGTTGTTCCACAGTGGGACTGCTTATTTCTGCAAGTCTTAGCTCTGAGAAGTAGGGGAGGTTAGAGTGGAAGATAAGCCCCAAAGCCCCCTCCTTAGGCAGGGATGTGGTATTTCTGCGGGGATGTGGTCCTTCTGCGGGAATGTGGTCCTTCTGCGGGAATGTGGTATTTCTGCGGGGATGGGGTATTCCTTGTCATTGGTTCTGCTTAAGCTGGTCTTATGCTACCCAGGGAAAGAGGAAGGTCTGTGAGCCAGTTTGACTGGCTGAGAGAAACTGGGGAGAGATTTCTATGGACATCTTTGGCGTATGTGGGATAAAGATAAGGAAACCTCATCCCTTCCCATACAGTGGGACAAAATTAGCCATCACACAGTAGGGCTAGGTGAGAACTTTTCCGCAGCAGAACTCACACAAGGACTCCTCACTCAGGCTGGGGAGGGAGGGCCAATGCTCTCTGCGCGGTGGAGCTCACCATTTACCACTGACTACCTGAAGACGTGGGCACAGACTCCGGGTAAGCATGGCTGTTCATTTTAATCAGTTATGTATCCTATTTATCCAGAGTATCTGCCAGTTTTATTTTTTCTGTGATGAAACACCTGCAACAACTAAAGGGAAGGAGAATTCATTTTTGCTCACGGTTTCAGTGGGTTCTGCCCTTGGCTCTGTGTTTCTGGGACTGTGCAAGGTCGGGGCATTATATGGAAGGGGCTTCTTTACCCAAGAGTTGACAGGAAGCACAGGAAGGGGAGTTTAGAAAGGGTTCATGGAAAGATAAAATCCTCATATTTGCATCCCAGTGACTTTCCCCTCCAAAAGGTCCAGCACTCCCCCCCCCCCCCCCCAGTCTCTCTCTCTTTCATTTCTTAAAAACATTTAATTTTTGATTTGGAAGCAGGGTTTCTCAGTGTAGCCCTGACTGTCCTGGAACTCACTTTGTAGACCAGACCAGCATTGAACTCACAGAGATCCACCTGCTTCTGCCTCCCATGTGCTGGGATTAAAGGTGTATGTCACCTGCCTGGTGCCTCTCATCTCACCTGTCAAGCAAGCCATTATACTGCTAATCTTTCAATGAATCAATCTGTTCGTTACATCACAGCCCCCACGATCAATTGCTTTTAGAAATGACTTCCCAGTGACACCATAGGTGAGGCTTGCTAAGCTCCCAGACAGCTTGGAATCCAGGAAACTGAACAATTAGGCTGGATGATTATATGCATTGAAAATGTTCCTAATTCTGATACAAGTTGTGGTTCTCAGAGGGTCACCGATCAGCAGGCCTGTGATATCAGTCTCATTTCTGCAGAGAAACCGTGCTCCAGAATGCATCAGCACTGAACACAGGAAGTCTTTCAAAATCTTTCTTTGCCTCTGTTTTTCTATATGCAAAAGCAAAGTCATAAAACTTCCCTTCTTGGATTATTTGGGAAATTTAAGTGAGCTAGTCACATCTTCTCAGTACAGAACAAACATGTCATAGATGTTAGTAGATATTATAATTATTACCTCTTCTTACATCTTTTGCCATTGTGCCTGTAATAGTACCGGGCTAGGTTCTTGTTAGTTCTTGGTGGGTCTTGGAAGCAATTCTAATTCTCCTCCTTATTCCTGGCATCTTCTTTGCTCAATAAACCTGACATCCCACTAATCCTTAATCAGGAAGATGACTGGATTTTGTTTTCCTTTACAAAAGCACAGGATATAAATAATAAAACTCTCACCTCTTTTGTCTACCACCACTTCCTCCCAGGATCTGTGAGCACATCCCAAACAAGCCTTTCTTTGTCTTCCATTATGCGCATTCCAGCCTCTGAGCTTTGCTGATAGTGGGCCATTCTGCATCTCCTCCTTAGTGCTCATTCTCTCCCGTCTCCAATCATGGCTTCCTTCTGAAGGTCAGCTCATATGCTTTGATGAGTCGAGACTACTCAGACTTCCTCTGTGTTCCTACAAGAAGTAACATGCCTTCCTTACCGTCCACAGAAGTTTATCCGGATAACTGTTAGGATCATTGTCCCTTGGTGCCCTATATTTAACTTAAGCACTATCATTATTCAGAAGTGTACAACGGTCTCATGCTTGATGGATACAACTTTAAATAACCCTCTTTTCCTTGTCAGGGCTTGGCATGTAAATCCCGAGTGAATGGATGCCTGTCTTTGGATCTCTGGCGCTAACAAAAACTTTCAGGTACCGGGAGGCAAACAAGTCCTAAAATGTTTCTCATGATTTGGACAAAAAGAAACAAAGGAAAGATTTATTCTTTGTTTCCTACCAGCATTTCTGTTGTTAGGTGTATAGGAGGCTGTTCATTTGTTTCTCAGATGCCCAGACTCCCGAAATAATCACACAGAAATCTGTATTAACTGCAAAACTGTTTGGACAATAGCTTAAGTGTCTTTCTATACAGTCTATATCTTAAATTAACCCATTTCTATTAATCTGTGGCTTACCAGCAAGGTTCCAGTGCTTCTCTCTCTGGCAGCTACATGGCTTCTCCCTGACTCTGCCTACCCTCTCTATATAACTCTTTCAGCCTGGCTTTACTCTATTAAGCCATTGGCCAAAAGAAACTTCTGTATTAGCCAATGGCAATAAAACATATTCACAGCATATCACCCCCCATATCAGTTAGGCTTAGTATAGCAAAGCCTTCTTGACTTTTTTTTTAAAGACTTATTTATTCATGATGTATACAACATTCTGCCTCCAAGTATGCCTGCATGTCAGAAGAGGGCGCCAGATCTCATTACAGATGGTTGTGAGCCACCATGTGGTTGCTGGGAATTGAACTCAGGACCTCTGGAAGAACAGCCAGTACTCTTAACCCCTGAGCCATCTCTCCAGCCCCACCTTCTTGACTTTTTATATTGAGGGTAGGTTTTGAACTTGGAGAAATTGCAGCATTTGTGAATACAACTTTCTGTGGTGGAAACAGAGGCCCAGAGGGAAGCAGGACTAAACCAAGATGCAGGCCCAGGTACTGACAGAGCTGGTAATGAGTTCTGTCCTTCTGGGAGAGCATGCTTTCTTCTCTGGTTCTCTAAAATAGCCTCTTATTCCAGGAAGGGCAATGAGAGAATTTGTGGAAACTGTATTTCAACTTTTCTAATAATGTGCAAAGGGAAAGATTTATTTAAAAGTGCATCTTGAAGGAAGAAAATTAAGAATCTAGAATGTACATCACATCCAAGAATGAAGAGCATTGGGAATACTGGATGCAGTGGGATGTGAGGCCACTGAATGCCCAGGTCCTTCTTGAGTGGCAAGCACCAACCCACACACTTTTCTTGTATGTAAATGGTCAGGCATAGTAGTGCCTCCACTTTCCTGTGTCTCTGTTAGGACTCCCTCCCCTCTTTTAGTAAGTGGCTGCAAGATACTTGATCAGAGAAATGTTTTCTTTAGTCTCCAAAACATAGCTTCTGATTGTTACATCAGTGGATTCATTACTATTCAGTAAGAGGTGTGAGACACATGTGGTACACAGCACGGTCTTCATAGCTGTTTGTCTCTTTCTTTTGTCCTACAGCCAATAACAAGGGAATACATGGTGTGTATTTCCTTCCTACTCTATGTCCTGTGAGATAGAAAAGTCCTTGTAATGCCCCATCATTAAGTTCCAAGAGAACAGGGTCTTCAAGCAGCTGCCATGAACCTGATGGGGTTTACACAGAAGATGGTACTTGTCATCTTTTCTAGGTCACAAGCTGTTTGATAAATGAAGACAATTTCCCCTAACTTCTATGTGTGTCCAGATATGTCCGTTGACTCAGTTTCATTGCCACTCCCATCTAGAGCATTTTATTTCCCATACTACCCATATCTAGAACTTCTCAATTTTCATACCACCCCAGTCCAGAACTTCTCAGTTCCCATACAGCCCCCATCCAGAACTTCTCAGTTTCCATACTGCCCCTATCTAGAACTTCTCAGTTCCCATACCTTCTGACTGCTGCTTTGGTTCTATCCTAGAAAAGCTCTCGATATCTGCCTCATCTCTCACGCTCTAAAATGACTCCGGGACACCAAAGGGATGTGATTTCCTACGAGGGGGGTGCAGAGTGCCATGCTCTGTGGTGTTTCCTTCAGCAGCTGTCTCACTGTGGTCATTCTTCCATGTTCTAAAATGAAAAAAAAAAAGGAGGGAAGATGAAAGGAAGGAAGGGGAAAAGGAAACTAGTAATTTTCATTTATTTTACAAAAAAAGAAAGGATTTTTTTTAAAAACTGGTAATGGTGGCACATGCCTAGGAACCTAACTAGTATTTAGGAGGCCATGGCTAGGGCCAGCTTGGGCTATGTAGGAGAATTTTTTTTTTTCACTAAAATAGATAAATTTTTAATAAAAGAATTTCTGTGTGTGTGTATGTATGTGTGTCTGTACATGTGCATGTGTATGTATATTTTAGATTCTTTTATATGTGTGTATATGTATATTATATGCTTTATATTTCATATTTAATACATACCTAATTTTTAATCAATTTTTTAGAACTTGGCTTATGCCTAGGGTTTTGCTTATTCTAGACAAGCATTAATTTAGCATTTTCTCCTTTTTATTTGAAATAGGGTCTGTGCTGTCTAATTGGCTATGTAGTTTAGGTGAGACTGGAACTTGTGCTCTCCCTGCTTTTGCCTCCCAGTTACAGGCCTCTGAAGATGAAACTAAAGCCTAGTTACTGAAAGCATGAAAAACATTTGTAAAAAACAAAAACCGGTTAGAACATGGAAGTAGTGTTGTGTAGACACTTCTTTAAATCAAAGAGATAATTGATCAGAGTCTCTGAGTTCTCGAAATTCCTTTTGAGTAAACCCTAGTTCTTATTTTGAGTCTAAAGCCATTATTTAATATTGTTGAAAGTGAAAGTGAGGTGATTGGTAGCTAGCCTTCATTGACTTGAACGCTATTCTGGCTGTCTGCAGGTTCCCAGGCTTCTAAATACTACAAGACACTGTTCCTCAGGCCAAGCTGCTTCCTGCAGTGCTGCTCTGCCCTATACTGCTGCGTGCCCCAGGGGTGAGAGTTCAGATTCTCAGTCTTCACCTCTCTTATCTATTAACCTCTCTGCTTATTTGGAGGCCTTTCAGGAACTAATTCATGGCCTGTGTGTACTGAGCACAGTGCCTGTCGTGAAGCAAGGATTTCAACAGTTTCAGATCTTAGCACTCATTTTTCCTCTCCTAGTTTCAATGTAAAAACAAAGAAAACCTAGGAAAACACTTATGCAAATTCATACTTGGGAAGGAGTATTTTGTTTCTTCCTATGGAAGAATGTAGGGACTTTGACAGTAATCTCAAACTAAAGCAAACATGTAAAGCCTTGCTCAGTAAGCATGTATGTATATATTTATGTATGTAAGTATGACTTAGAGACATAATCAGAGATTATGTTTTTTCTTTTACAGTCAAATATTTTATAGAAATCTATAATTAGGTTTTGACAAATAGCCTTAGTCTAAATAAAGAATGGAATTGAGTCTAAAAAGTTAAATTCATTTTTCACTGAAGTCTGTTTTAAATTTAACTATGGCTCAGCAGAAGCATATAATATATACCAAGCTGCAAAACCATGTGTTTTGGGAAAGGAAGGTAATGGTTTCTTTAAGAAAAAAAAACTTGATTATAAAAAGTTTGAAATTAAATGAAAAAATATTTATGTATTGAATCGCTACAATAAACATATACTATTATTTTTATGTTGAATTTTTATACGGCCATTAAATGTTTGATATGAATCATTTTAAGTTTGGGCCCTTCATAAAACTGTTTCAGCTAAAGTTTGTAGTCTTTATTGTGTAAGATTTTTTTTTTATTGTGCTTTCTTCTCTCTTTACACTCTTTATTTGCTCAAGTTTACTGGCAAGAAGAGAAGTTCACATACTTTTAAATATAAAAATCTCCAGCAATATATGTTGTTGTTAACCAACAAAGATTAAAGTTATATGGTCTTGCTTGAATTTCTATTATCTATCAGGGAGAATGAAGCAGTCAGTCACAGGGAAGAGATGAAGACCTTTTGACCTCATAAAGCCCCATCACCCTCTGGATCTAGGGAGTACCTTATTCTGTCCTGTATATTATAAGCATAACATGGAGTCTGTGCCACCCAGCGGCATGACACTGGAGGTCAGCTGTTGGTTGATGTAAGCCATGCATCCAAGTCCAGAGATTTAGCTTTGGCTTCTGCATCTTTAAAAAAAGGAAACATACAAAACCACTGCAGAGTTTTGAGCAGATCTACACTGATTTTAAAATGCTTGCTCCAGATGTTGGGGTGTTGCTCCAGATGTTGGGTTGAGCTTTGGCTGTAGAGAAGTAAAAATTGGAAACGGGAAGATGCAGGAATCTGCTGAGAAGATGGTACGTGGGTAGTGAGACCAAATGGCACCCATAAGAACTGGACAAGTTCCAGATGTATTTGAAGCAATAGTATTTCCTGCCATTGGTTAGAGACAAAACACAAGAGTCAACAATGATGCCAGGATTAAGGCAACTCAAGGGATAAAATTGTCCTCAGCTGGCACCAAATCTCAACAATAAAAATCTGTTAGAAGGAGTAAATAGGCATTATCTGGGCTCTTTCATCTCCTGAGTCTGAGAAATTCTTCCTTTTCTTCCAATTTGTATCTGATTTAAGTTTAAAAAAAGAATTTTCTCATATCAGGATTAAAAGTCTGAGGACATTTTATTGCTGCTTTTAATTGGCCTAAGTTGAAAATTTAAATACCGGATCTTCACAAACTATTTACTAAGGCTTCAGTAACTGATATTATAAGTAGCTTTTATACATCCATGTAGTCTCTGGGATCTGTGCTGAAGCAAATGTTTACAGCAGAACTCTGGGAGCTATGGGGTTGCTGCTCCTATAATGCCACGAATTCATATTTGTTCCAATTCATGTTTTTCCATATTGATACAAGTTAGTGTCATTTAGCAAGAGGACTCTCACCTGAGAAAATTCCTTTATAAGGCAGGCCGAGAGGCAAGTCATCAAGCCTTTTTTTGATTAATGATTGATTCTGAAAGGCCCAGCCTACTGCGGGCGGGGACAACCATATGCAGAGGGGTTCTAAGTCGTATAGGAGAGTGGGCTAAGTGAGCCATGAACAAGCAAGCCAGTTAGCAGCTTTCCTTCACGGCCTGTGTTTCAGTTCCTGGCTCCAGGTTCCTCTCTGGACTTCCTGACCTGACTTCCTCTAGTGACCATCGTGCTTTTGGTCATGATGCTTTACCCCAGCAATAGAAACCCTAACTAAAGTAGTGCTGTATCTCTAAGCCTTACCCAGTCGGCCCAAGCAGCACCCGTGTTGTTTTCTTAACTACTGTCTGCCAATTTATACAAAGATGACATCGGTCAATCAAGCCACCCTGAGAAATTATAGATCATTATTTACCTGTATCACTCATGTAAATGAAGACATTTTGTGTTTTCTCCATTGGATTAGAAATAAAGAATAGAGAAGTTCCTTTCTTCTTTAAAAAAAAAATGTTTCCTATCTGGCCATGGCTATAGAACAAATAAAATTGAAACATTTCAACATTTCAAGAGTGTAATTATACTTTCTCCTTGAAACATCAAACAAGAGAACATTGTGTGATCGTATTTTCTCAGCTCAGGCAGGGAAATCGATGCAGAGTGCTGAATGGCTGTAAAATGTTCTGGAACAACTGTTAAGTAGAATCAGGGGACCAAGGCAGGGAACTGGGCTCTTTGAGTTGCAAACCTTTCTCACGCAGGATATGCATGAAGTCTAGCATAAAACTGTCTCTTCAGAAAGTGATTGCTTTCAGTCCTCAAGTGAACTTCCTTTCCTTGTCTTCTTGAGCTATTAGTGTTCATACTAATTACAGCCAATTGCACAACCTCTAATACTTTGATCTATCACACAAGAGCACTTAATGAGTCACTGCAATGTAACAAATCATACGATTGGCTTAAGCAGGCTCTGAAAGGCATATATTCAACGTTCCAAGGAAGGGATGGAATCAGCCTGTGATGCCTATCCAAACCAAAGTCTCTTTCTCACCCTCTCTTCTTCCTCCTGTCTTTCTTCTTATGCTTCAAAACCAAAGCACATGCATGGCAATAATCCCTGTGTACAAAATCAAGTGGTGGTCTAAAATGCCCAGAAGTATGGCCATAAAGAAATGCTTGTCTGAGGGGCTGGAGAGATGGCTCAGTGGTTAAGAGCACTGGCTGTTCTTCCAGAGGACCCAAGTTCAATTCTCAGAACCCGTAAATTGTCTGAAATTCTAAGTCCAGAGGTTCTGACACTCTCCTACATACACCAATGCACATACAATAAAAATAAACCACTGAAAAAATGCTTGTCTGTTTCATGGGGTGAAGGGACTGCTAACTCAATCATGATGGGAACTAACCCCTCAAAATTCAGACACTCCAACTTTGGTACTGTTACAGGAATTTGTAGTGATATTTCATTTGTATTTTAATAAATAAAGTTTGCCTAAAGATCAGAGAGTAAAACAGCCCCACTGGTTAGCCTTACAGACCAGGCAGTGGTGACACATGCGTTTAATCCCAGTAACCAAACTAGTTTGCCATAGAAATCAGGCAGTAGGGGCGCATGCCTTTAATCCCAGTCCTAGAGAGGAATATAAAATGGGAAGAGGCAGCTCTCACACACAGTCTCATTCTGAGATTCCTGGAGGCAGGATCGCCATTTCAGACTGAGGTAGAGATAAGAGTCAGTGGCTGACTGTTTTGCTTTTCTGATTTTCAGGTTGAACCCCAATATCTGTCTCTGGGTTTTTATTAATCATGCTACAGGAACTATTAAAATGAATGAATGTGTGTTTATTACTTCTACCTGAGACAATAGTTTATAACTACTATTAAGCGATATCACCTAAACATTCATATCTGCAGGGAGTATATAATGCCAGAAAAAAAAGTTAGATAAATATAAAGAAAAGATTTTATATCTCTTACTTTGCTTAAAAGACAAGTAATTGAAATAAAATATGAATCAATTTTAGACTTACAGCATGTGCAGATGCTATATCATAGTTGTATAAACAACACAACCCACACATGTGATTATATGATTTGAACAAAACTACACATCTTGAACAAATGAACATTTATAAAGTACATATTGATAAACATTCTTTGCAATATTACATAGAACATATAGCAACATTCATGTGCTGAGCTGTAAAATAAACGATGCAGCCAGCCTTGGTCTCTTTGTCCCTTTTCATAAGGCTACCAGTGTTACCATGTACACTCCACCCTCATGAATTTAGCTAATCCTCCTTACCACCCCAAGGCCCCACTCCAATTACCAGTAAGTGTGACTTCCGTGGTTTCTGTTGTATGACAGTTTCCTTCTAATTGAAATATGTCCTCCAGGAGGGATGGAGATGCTCAGGGGACTCAGGAGATAAACAAAAGGTCATAGAAACATGAAAGATTCCCAAGGACCTTTCCCTAGCAGAAAAAAGGATCAAAGAGCTCATGGGAGAGGAGACTGAACAGCCACCCTGCAGTCTCCTACTGCTGAGCAGGCTGCCAGTTGAGAAGAGAGCTTCAGAGATGCAACAAACTTTCTTGAGAGAGTCATCACTCATGTTGGGAAAGAGTTCTCGGCAGTCCAATGGCGTCCTCTCGGCTTCTTTAAGTAACCCCTTACCTATCCATACTTCTGTTAATAACCTCAACAAAACCTCACTGGCTTACCAAGATAAACAAACAAACAAATAAATAAATGATGTAAAATTGTAAAACAACTTGACTTTTACTATGTCAGACTTGCATTAGTAATCAATAAATGAGTTTTGAGAATTACTTTTCTTTGCTAAGTGTAGCTTTGACCCTTTGTCAAGGAAACTAACTTCTCTTTGCAGCAGATGGAGACCATCACAGAAAATGATAGCCTGGGCAAAAAGACAGGGCACAAGTGATCACAGGGTGCCCGACTCCAGTTGATGATATCACACACAATACAAATAACTCCTCCTCAGAAGGTTCAGGACACATCTGAGGAGGTGAGGCAGAGAGATTGTAAGTGCTAGAGGACCAGGACATCTGCTATGAGGTTGTGTCTTAGAAATGACAGGAAAGCTACACCCAAAATACTGCAACAATATTGGTTGCCTGAATAAGACCAAGACGATGACGACTCTGACAGGCATGCAAGCATGGATGGGGGAAACGCTCAAGGGGTTCCACTCCTAGACAAAGAACTACAAGCAGCCAGTGACTACTGAGACAGGGAGAATCAGTTTTCCCCAGGGATGAGCCCACTAACTGATCTCAACAGGGTATGTTTATATATATGTATATATACATACATATATATGTGAATAAAAATAATCAAAGAAAAAGAGACCATGAATTTGAGAAGGAGTAAGGGGACATGACCAGGGTTAAAAGGAAGAAAGGTGGAAATGATATGCCATTTTAATTATTGTTTTTTAAATTAAGGGAAAAAAATCAACGAGTGAGAGATGCTTAGGGAAGCCAAAAGCGTTTGGAAATTAAGCAGCATATTTGTCAGTGGGTCCAATAAGAACTCAGAAGCCTGCAAACAAACAAACACAACAATAGACTTTGTGGGATGCAGATAAACAAGGGGTTAGAGTAAAATTTGTTTACATGTGAAATTATTTAGAAAATGATTAAGTATGTAAAAGATACATGTGCATACAGTTGGTATTCTGTATCCATGGATTCTGTATCCATGGATTCCACCAACTGTGGATCAAAAACAGCGTGAAAGGAATGTCATAAGTGCTGAGCACATTTGTTCTTGTCGTTATCTGCTAAATAATATAGCATCATTGTTTGCGTGATGCAGATTGTAGTTGGAATGAGAAGTGATCTAATGAAGATATAAAGGAAATTGCAGGTTGTGCATAGATTATTCACACTAACAAATATTATGCCAGTTATAGAGAAGGAGTTTTAGTATCCTAGTGAGATTTGGAATCCATTCCTCCTCATGGATTCTGAGGGGACATTTACATACATAGTGGTCAGAGTTCTACAGAGAGTAAGAACCAGGAAGAAGTCTCAGTCTCTGTCTCTGTCTCTGTCTCTCTCTCTCTCTCCTTTCCTCCTCATAGGTAAAATAAGAGATTAGATAAATTGGCTCATATGATGATACTATGTGATATTTCTCTTTTCTCCAACAATTCAATATAATATAGATTAAAAATTAGTATTGTTTATATAAAATTAACAACTTGATACTAACATTTATGTAAAAAGTACAAAACATCCAGAATAGAACACAGTTAAAAAGTTTGGCTTCCCTGACTTCAGGCTGGACCACAGTGATAAAGGAAACAGAGCAGTAAGGATCATGGTTAGAAAACTGGGCTGATGGAGCAAAGTGAGTTCAGCAATCATCGCAGAGCTCTGTAACTGATTTAAAATTTTTCAAGTAAGTCAATAACAAAAGAAATTACTTTCAACATATAGTCTAGGATAATGGGACATTGTGTAGAAAAATACTAAGCAAACTGAATAAATTTTGTCTTTCATATCATAAAAGAAGATCCACCAAATACTAAATAGGCAAGTCGAGGGTTGGCAGGGAACATTTACAAAAATGTCTAACTGACAAAGGTCTTATATTCAGATCAGAGAATAAACAATAAAGAATCCCTGTAAGTCAATAATAAAAATGCAGTTTAACACTGGGTGAACAATTTTGACAGATGCCTTACAGAGGAAACCAATGGAATAGCCTACATAGATATGAAAAGTCATCTATTCAATTAGTGACTAGGGGACTGTAGTGTGAAACCAGGATGATAGTCCTCTATCTCCCAGGTGGGACACAGTTAGAATGATGAATTTACAGCCAGATGCTGACAATGTGAAGGAACTACAGCCTCATACACCGTTCATGGGAGGCTTAGTGCTACAACTTCTATAGGAAAAATTGCTTCAACTTTTAAATAATTTTATTAAGTTGTACATCTACCTATTCTATGATTCTGGCCTGTGAGAAATGAACATACCTATCCCCTACAAAGAATTAGTCAAGTATATTTATAGCAGCTTTATTCTTGCTAGCCTAGAACTAGAAACAGCCCAACAGGATGTGTAAAACACAGTATAAGCAGTAGATGGAGGAGAGAAACCAGATGCAGAAAGTATGTAAGGTAAAGTCATGAAAACCATGGAGTTCTATGGATTCACATGTCCTATGGTTATAGAAATCTTTGCTGCCCTACCTCTGTGGGTGCAAACTGAGTGGGAGCAACAGTGGGGAAAAAATCTTGGGGTATAAAGAACAAGAGAATGTTCTGTGGATCTACCAGGGTAGTGGTTATATAAAGTCATGAGTTTCGCCCAGTGGTGGTGCACGCCTTTAATCCCAGCACTTGGGAGGCAGAGGCAGGAGGATCTGTGTGAGTTCGAAGCCAGCCTGTTCTACAGAGTGAGTCCCAGGACCGGCTCCAAAACTACATAGACCCTGTTTCAAAAACAAGCAAACAAAAAATCATGCATTTCAAAATTTACCAAAGCGTGCAATTAGGAGTCAAAAATAAATTAATATGAACTAATAATAAAAAAAATGAACATGAACAAGCAGCCCACTGTCTTCCTAGCCAGTGCAGCAGAGGACATTCTGGTAATATAGGATGGGGACAGGAGAAGGGGATTTTTCACTAGTTCTGCACAGCAGATATGATACCTATGAGATTTCTTGGCTCTTGGTCTCTCCAAGTTGGCAGAGTGGTAGTGTTAACTTGAAGTGTTTTGGATCTGCCTCAAGGTGACTCAGAGTTCATTTCCTTTCTGATTTACAGCTCATTTAGCAAAATATCATTCATGACTAGCTCAAACGCCAAATAGTTGATTGAGTGCTGGTCTTGGAGCAAGCACCATTCCCCACTTGTCCTAAGTTCAGGCCCTTTCTGTCACATTTTTTACCTTTTCGACTTCAGTGTTAGGATGCACAATACCCCAATAGATCATTCTTGCCAAGAGTATTGGTATGGGTACAGCAAGGTGCTGAGCAAGGAAGCATGTTCATTATCTCGTGGCTGAGAGCCAGTGCTGTCTCTCTTCGTTATAACGGAATGAAGCACATCAAGTTGCCAAGTTGTATTTTGTGTCCTCACAATCAATGCCTGTTTGGGGGTCATTCTGGGATATCTGTGCAGCAGAATGACTATCTTCTCTCCTTCTGTTTGTCCTATATATATGCTTTCAGGATTTATTAAGAATTGACCTCTTCATCCAGAGAAGACAAGGCTGTTTTCACATAAGCTTTGGAACACAGCTTGAAGACGAGCCCTCTAGGACCATTTGAACAGAATGCTTCAATTCCACATTTAGTGCTCTCTAGTTTTAACCTTTCCTCAGAACCCAAAATACTCAGTGTAAAACTCATTGCTCAGGGGAGGAGTGTTACTTTCTTCTCTATTATAGCTGCAGATGATCTCTCTTGTTCCACTGAGTTCCTTCCCACTTATGGTAGGACAAGTAACTCCAGCTAAACTCAGCAGAGCACATAGAGACTTGTTGAAAAGGGTGGCAATAGCGAGAGATGGAGATGAGAAACGGGGTATAAGGGGTGAAATTACTAAAATTCATTATACAAACATGTGGTGATTTGGAGGAAAATGGCCCCCATCGGTTCCTAGGGAGTGGTATTATCTGGAGATGTGGCCTTGATGCAGTAGGTGTAGCATCGTTAGAGGGATTGGCTCAGCCACTTTTTGCTGCCTGGGATCCAGCTACAGAACACTTAGCTACTTCCCCAGCATCATGTCTGCCTGCATCCACGATGTCTCCTGCCACGACAATAATGGACTAAACCTCTGAACTGTAAGCCAGCCCCAATTAAATGTTTTTCTTTATAAGAGTTGCTGTGGTCATGGTGTCTCTTCACAGCAATAGAACCGAAACTAAAACAAGATGTATGAAGCTGTCAAACAATGCAAAAGGGAAAAAAAAACCCTAATGAAATGGTAGGAAAAAGGATCAAATTAAATTAATGTGTAATTTAAGCAAGCCCTAAACATGAGAATTTCTTAATTGTTCTTACCATAAGACTCTGGGCTTTTTTATTTTATCTGTTATATTACCCTAGTATATTCATGGCCAGCATGGGTGACACTGTCTTCCTTAAGATCCATTTCCACTTGGGCTACTTAAAGTCCTGTGTGGTAATTGCTCTTGAAGGCAGAGGCTATGCTTTTTAATCCTGCTTTGTGAGTACAGTTTTCAACACACCACAACAAATTTTTGCTGAAGTAATGAAAAAATAAGAAAATCAATCAATCAATCAAGTAAGCAACAAGTTTGGTTTATTTTATTAATATTTTGTGTGCATTGGTTTTAGGTATAAGTAAGTGCAGGGGATAGAATTTATATTATGTGTGTGGAGCTCAATCTATTCTCCCTAGCTGCCTTGTGGGACCTAGGATTCAAGCTCAAGAATTCAGGTCTATATGCAAGAACCTCCATGGTAATTAGGGAGACGTATCATTGGCCTAAGCACATTATTATTTTTTTTTGAAATTTATTTAGGCTATAGGAAAAGTTGGATTTTTTTAAAAAAAATCACCACATAATAATTCTACAATAATAGAGGAACCCTGATTATTTTATAAAGGAATTTCCAGTTTATGCAGAGACCAACCAGTACATTTAAAATGATTTATCAATGAATTTGTTTTAGATAACTGAGGTAAATGAATTAAGAGGTATGGATATGATTCTTCTGCTTATGTGGCATAATTAGAGAATTATCTTTTATTATGTGCAACCATGAGTCTGGGCCCAGCCCAATGGCCTTAAAAACCAAACATTGGGGTTTATCAATCAAGAGGCTTAGGGACTTAATATGGGCACGTCATATGTCTGTCTGGCTTTTGTAAAGAGGATTATCATGTCTTATAAGATACATTGCCTAGTGTTTATTCTGAAGCCACATTCGTAGCCAGCAGAATTATCAGCATATGTTCAGTTATTCCAGATATTTTTCCCCTCTCTGTAGAGAAAGGTTCCTGTTAACTTAAACACCAATATTGTCTTTGGCTAATGAATGGATCTTACTTTGTTATTTTTTGCAAGTATGAAAAACTCACAGTCAGAGTCTAGGGCTTCCTTCCTGGGAAAATGAAAGCGTATAGGACATAGAAGAATGCTAGCCTTCCCAAATATGGGCAAGTTACAACTTCCAGTATGTTATTTTCTATTTTTTCCCTTTCATGTGCTTTCCTGATGGGACTAAGAACTGCATAGAGACTTACTTGATCACTGTGTGTTTTGTTGGCCATTTCTCCCAGGTCTTGTATTTTGAGCAAGTTAATTGTCCACTGAATGAATGAATTAGGGAAGTCAATGCATAGCAAATGGTACTTTGTCCCCTAATCTCTCCTCACTTCCATGGATGGCTTCTACTCACTGGCAGTAAACATAATCCTTCTGTACTGACACCTAAAAACCTGAAGTGGAGTCTTTGACCTATGTAGTTCTTGTGTCATTTGCTTTCCATTTATTTTGTAGTCATTTAAGAGCATGTTTAAGCATAACTGTCATTGTCTTGTCAATAGAACGTATTTCTAATTTACATTTCTTATAGTATTATCAGAATTCAGTTAGTGTGGTAATTTGAATGGTAACTGTCCCCCATAGTCCAGGGCCTTTGAATACTTAGTCCTCAGTTGGGGGCACTGTGTGGGTAGGTTTAGCCGGTGGGCCTTCTGGAGGAAGTATGTCACTAGAAACAGACTTTTAAAGGCTCACACTACTTCTAGCTTCCTCTCTCGGTTCTGTGCTTGTGGTTCAAGATGTAAGCTCACAGCTTCCTGTTACCATTGCCATGGCTATCACTTGATGCTTTGTCTTCCTGTCGCCATGAACTCTAGCAGCTCTGTTTCTTCTACAAATTGCGGTGGTGATGGAGTTTTATCACAGGAATAGAAAAGAAACTAATATACTCAGTTTAGCTTGCTGTATAAATGAGTCATAGAGGGAGCCATATACTAAGGGCTATTCATTAACTTTCAGTGAATATTTTATTGAGAAAACCATAATTTTATCTCTACTTTTGTCAGATCAACAAAGCATTTAAGAAGTAACTGCTGTATTTCTTCCTGGCCAAGGGACATGGCTCTGGGGTCCTGTGGAAGTGGGATGCCCTGCTGGTAAGTATATTCCTCTTTGAGGTTCTAACTTCATTAATCAGAAATTCATTAGTTATATTGCCCTTCTGTCAGATAAACATGCTGATCTCCACAGAGTGCCAACTGACAAAATGTGTTCTTAATTATGTATCAATCTAGCTTTTGACTGATCAGCAATATGCATCTGGTTATTAGACAAATAAATCAACCATGTGCTCCTATAAATCTTGAGTCCTTCATATTTGGTCCATCAATGATACAGTTCAAAAGCTTCAGTATTGGCTCCATCCTTGGGGAAGATTTTGGCAATGAGTTTGTGAGTTTTCACTGATTCCTTTGACAACCTCATTAAGCATGAAAATATGCCTGCCTCTACCCAAAGAAAATTGCTGCTGACCCTTGCCTTGCTCTCATGTATTTTTTGAGATAAATCCGGGAAACATATTTGCAAGTAGGAGTTCGTGGCTTATCTCTCAGATAAGGCTGCTGGAGAGAACTCCTGGGTTTTATATCTCTTTGTTATTGTTGGCACCCTGGGTGGAGAAAAGAGCTAAACAGAGATGCAGGATGAGCAGATCCTTTAAGTAGATCAAGAGGAAAAAGAGAAGAGGAGGAAAGTGAGGCAGGAACCAGATCTGCATGAGGCCTAGAGGCCACTGGCCTTTGGGTTTCAGAAAGAGGTCGATAGGGTAAGAGGGCCACAGTCTCAGTTTGCTTGGATCTCTGTCATGATGTACCACAAACTCAGTGACTTATGAAGACCAGGTTTTGCTTCTCACAGTTGTAAACGATGGGAACGCGAAGATCAAAACTGATAGGCTCAGTGTCTGGCAAGGGTATCTCTTTTGGTTTGCATATGGTACGTTGTCACATGGTGGAGGAGGCAGGGTGACTCCCAGGGGTGTCCTTTACTAATGCCCAGATCCCATCATGAAAGTTCTTTTCTCGTGATCTCGTCACCTAACACAGCCATAGCAGCTAACACCATCATCTCGGGGTGAGAATTTTAATACGCAACCTATGGGGAGACAAATGTTCAGACCATAGCAACCAGCCAGGGGAGCCTGAGAATACGACAAAGAAAAAAAATAAATTTGATATGTTAAAGGCGTCATTGAAACCCCTTTCTTAGTAGCCATTAATAGAGAAAAAGAAGGAATGAAGACCTTGGAAGAATACGAAAGCAATGGTAGAGACACAGGAGCTGGGCCATGACCTGCCTGTTCTCTGGAAATCATTTCCATATCTGTCACCTTTCCTTTTCCGTTGACCCAGACTGAGTCTAAGGACTTTTTCCTCTGAGTCAGGATAGGAAACAAATTCCTGTAGGTGGAGGACTTGGGGACAATTGGCCTGACTGCCTCTTTGGCCCTCCTCATTGTCAGCTTCATTATTTTAATAGGATTTGATGGTGATGAGTGTTTCTGCTTTGACATTACAATTGTGTTGCTCATGGCTTCCATATGCAGTGGGATGGGACCAGAGTCCAGAAAAGATCACATTCTTCAAAATATGGAAATGTTTATGAAGACACATAAAGAGGAGAAGTCTTGAGAAGCCAGAAAACGACCGTTTGGTGGTGTGAAAGACAGCGCCTTTATTCTAGATACCAAGCATTCGTTTTGGAAGCTTTCTCTTTGCCTTGGGGAGGGCTTATTTGTTGATGCTGTCCCAGTACAAGGCAAGAGAAAGATTCACCATGGAGCAGCCACTCCCACCCCAACTCCCCAGTGTAGCTTTTATAATAATCTGGAGTTAATGTGTGTTATAAGGGAGCAGTGCTTGGCTTTTGCCTCTTACACTGCTTCGAGGGATGTAGGAGGGGAAAGGTCACCAAGGGAGTTGTTAGAAAGCCCAGTCTCATGCAACCATTCTGCATTCTTTGCCATATGACCTGCATTGTCACCCAACATTTCTCAATCGTTTCTGGTCTATAAAATGGTCTTCATAACAAGCCCTTATCAAATGAAATATGTTGAGAAGCACTTAAAGCTACAGGGTACTTACTAATAAAGTATAATGTCATCAAGTCAGCAAAGAGGGGAAGGGGAAGCCAACTGGAAAACAGCCTCTCTTTTTCATTATCGCTGTCCCTGTGCCCATAGCTGGGACCTAATGAACCAGTCTTTGGTGGGAACCAAGTACAAACTGAACTAACTTCACCCTAATCAAGGGATGGAGCGGATAGAGTTCTCTGGAAATTGAATGTCTGGGAATTTTTTCAGATTTTAATTCATCTATTATTGGTCCAGTACGTATTTAACACCCAGTGAGTGCACACTGCAACTTCTAATCTCTCCCTCCAGCCATGTATTGTTAATGTTGCTCATGGCCCAAATCACAAACAATATCAGAAAATCTCCTTAAGAAAAAGTAAAAGTTTTATCAAAATAATGCAGTCAAATGAACATATTCCTAAGGCCCCCCAAAGACCCTAGAAGGAGATTATGCGAGCAAAGGTTCTCGAAGCTTAAATATCTTTGAGATAACAGAATAATTATGTTTCTATCATGTTCACCGCTGAGTTCTGCAACTGCTGTTTGTTTTGTGTGTGCACGCATGTACTTGTGAACTGCCGACCAGATGATCAATCTATTCATTTACACACACACACACACACACACACACACACACACACACACACACACACACTTTCTTAAATACATGTATAGCACACATATAATTTCACACAAAACTGACTTTTTTGAATCATTAATTTGAATTGTTAATTTGATTGCTAGTTTAAGTCATTTTGGCTTGTGTTTTAAAGGGTATGTTGGGAAAGTTATCTGAGTATCTTTGAATTTGTTACACATCAAATCACTTTTCCAGATTGCTTTCAACTTAAAACTGCTTTGGGATTCATGGGATCAGAGGTGCTGTTTAAATCAGAGTTCTTTACTCTCTCATCTGACCCGCACTGAGCCCAGCCTTTTGCCCTGAGATGGCCACATAGACATCATCCCCATGGGTTAAAAACAGCCCCCAAGTTAAAGGTTTACAGAAATCATCTCTTTTCACCTGACTTTGCAAACTGCCATCCTTGTTAGCTAGGATTAACCTAAAATCTTCAATGGCCTTATAGAAGAGGCTTAAAACTTCAGGAAGCTGTATAGAAAACATTTGCTAGCTTCACTGATTGCTTTCCACCTTCTGGAAATGCATGCTTGTTTTGCTTTCAGTAAAACTAACAGAACTTTCCAACCTGAGCTAAATGTCTGCCACATCCTACTTAGTGGGTTTAGTGTGTCTCATCAACTATATACAATCTCCTTGTTCAACATCCACAGCAGAAAGGCCACTGGGAACGGATGATAACACACTGTGCAGTGGGTATGAGAACCCTATGACAGTTTTTACCTGTGTTGTAGAAAATATGGAAAACTTATACAGTGAATAAATATATTGAGAAAATAGAAATCAATATTTTAGATCTCATATGTAGCTATTAGCTATTTGATATATTTTTATTTGATAAATATATTTATATTTGATATATATCATTTGATATATTTCCCTCTATTTTCTCTACTTAGTAAAAACTGATTTTTTATAACACTGAGTATTCTCCCGAACATTAGTTTTGAAATTTTATGAACTTTATCACAAACCCTGACAATAAAAACACACACACAAAAGTAACCACACCTGACGTCTATACCTCTTAGCGAACATCTTTACAAATTGAGTAGCCACTTTAGTATGCACGTTGGATAACTTTGCAGTGAATTTCACAGTAAGGTGTATTTTTATAGACTTATCCACTACCAAAAATGAAAACTCTATGACAGAGTTAGAGTTAGAAGAACAAATGGCTTTATGTCCTCTCTCACATTACCTGTGTTCGGTCTCTCTCATCTCCTAACACTTCGCATTTCATGTTCTCTCTCCCACATGTGATAATGCACCTACAGATGAGTATATTACTGACTGGAGCCCACAGAGGATGAAGAAGATGCACATGCAATTTTTTTCTCTCTTTATCTGAGAATGCGTGGCTTTGGTTGATATTATTTACCTTTAAAACACCACTGGGGAGCATGGAAATAATTGTGTATGGTAGCAAATAAGGTGAGGGATCTTCAAATACTATGACAGTTTTCCTAAAATCTGGTGGTGCTATCTCTGGGTATTGGCCAAACGAAATGAAGAACTATCAAAGAACTATTTGTATTCTGTGTTCATTGTAGCATGATTCCCAAAAGTGGAGTCTGCCATTCAGTGTAAAAAACAACTTTGTTACTTGCAACAACATGGATAAATCTCGAAGAAATCACGTTAAGTAAAATAAGCCAGACATAGAAAAACAAATATCCCATAATCTTTAAATTTTCCAAAGCGGTACTCATAGAAACAGGGAGTAGGGTGGTGGTCACTAGCAGCACAGGGAAGCAGGAAGATGCTGACTGTGTTCAGAGGGTCCACAGTGTCAGCTAGACAACACGAACAAGTTCTGGAGTGTCAGTGTACAGCATAAAGGCAACTGTTAATAATAAGACGTACTTAAAAAGTACTAAGAAAGTAGATCAGATTTTTTTCAACTTTATTGATATGTGACTGACAAAGTTGAGTGCATCAGTAGGTTTTGGGTGGACATTAAAGCAAACACATACAGAGCGCCTATTGTGCCCGACTCTGAACTTGGTTTTCTCCTGTCTACCTAGCCCTTCTACCTTCTGGGCATCTCCAGCAAAAGCCACTACTCCTGTCCCTCTGCTATTACCCTGCACAAGTCATTGCCGTACCTGCCCTCTCAAGACTATTTCCTTGGTCTCCCTAGTGAACTCACTGATTCTGCCCTCACCTTTCCACATCAACGAAGCCAGTATTGCTTCCCTGACATAAGTCTAACCATGCCCGATTCTGTAAATATGAGGCCCCCTGATGCAGAGTGAACTCCAAAGTCCCTACATTGGCAGCCAAAGCCTAGAGTGTCCTCACCTCTATTTCACTGACTTGAACTTGGTACCTATTTTCTTCCCCACTCTTCTCTAGCCACCTGGCTGGTGTTTCATTGCTTTTATAGGAAATGTGAACATATTTTTACCTTGGAGATTCTGAATGTGAGTCTCCTTCCAGAATAGTTATTGCATCAAATAGCTTCGGATTTGGAAGCCATTGTTAATTATGTAAAGATGCTCTTTATAGCCGCATTTATATGGTTTATAACTGTTTCCACCTGGTAGTATTTACTTATTGTCTCCAATCTTAATTCTTGCCTCCTTGCTATCCTCTGCTCCAGGAGGGTGAGGATGTTGCCTGTTTTGCCTAATGCTGTATCAGGCACCCAGTAGGGTTCAATAAATGTTTGTTGAATGAATGTGCACAACAGTCTAGGGCAGTAAAGATTATTCCTCTGTTTTCTGAAATGAGGCCAGCATCACTCAGAAGGATATAATGTTTTGTGTACACATAGTTACTAAGGAAAAAAACTAAAAGCAAACCCTATACACTTTTTCCAATCTGGGTAGTAGGGAGCACGGAATAGAATTTCAAAATGATTTTACAGATCAATCATGTATTATAACCTCTCTTCCCTAACATTTGGATTAGTTTATAAAGAGGTTATTTAGGAAAAAGTACTGACTTACCCTGAAGAAATGTGTTTTTAATGGGATTTTAGATCCTCTGGCAGGTTCTGCCCAGGAGCAGCTCGGGCAGAGATCAGCCAGGCTGCTCGTCCTTGGACTGGGCCTTCTGTTGGCTCCCTCCTGTGACCTCTGGGAGAACAGATTATTGGCCCAGCTCACTTAAATATGAAATGTGCTTATGTGGCATCCTAGCTCCGTCTCTGAAGACCTCCTGAAATCCCCTTTCATTCTGCTTTATAAAAGGCGATCAGTGGGGGCATTGAACGGACATCCTGTTCTTGTGTCTGGCCTACTACTTAAAAGGTGTCTACTGAAGTCAGTAGGGGCCAGTAGGTTGCTTGATGTTTCTTTCTAGAAGTGTGAGAGTTGGTGACTACCTAGTTAATGAAGGGACGGGTCCTTCAAAACAAGAAAGAACTGTGCCTCTCAGACAATGGTTCTCAACCATCCTAATGCTGTGACCCTTTAATACAGTTTCTCATGTCCTGGTGACCTCCAACCATACAATTATTTTCATTGCTCTGTCATAACTGTAATTTTGCTACTGTTATTAATTGTAATGCAAATGTTTGTTTTCCCAATGTACTTAGGTGGCCCCTGTGAGAGGATAACTCAACCCCCAAAGGGGTCACAACCTATAGGTCGAGAACCACTGCTCTAATGGTAAGTAAAAGGAGACCAAAGCTGAAAGGAATTTTGACTTTTAAATGCACATTTACTTGTTTGTAAGGAAAATGTGCTGATACTCTCTTTGGCCATGATATCTTTGCTCAAGAAAAATTGCATTTGGTGTGTTTTCTCTCCTGGCTGTTTTATGCTGTTTGTCATTTCCTGTAGGTGGAAATGAATGAGGACAGCCTGATGAGTACCATTTGGCCCGTATTTGGGTGTTTCAAGAGCCTCCAGGTCAAGAAATCTGTAGCCAAATGTAATTGGCTGAGAGGTCACACAAGGGAATTCTCCTGTGCATCTTTGGGGTGCCTCTCGGAAGCAATTGCAGTCGCTTTGCCAATAGAAACTGCCACTGTTTGCATACATGCAAAATGGGACCATTGTGGACACATCCACGAGGCGTATCACTAAGAGCTATCTTTATATGATCTATCAGCATGATCCAGTGTAGACCTAAGGACAACGAGCCATAGGTAAAGACATCTTAGAGGAAGGGGTTGTATTTATTTGTTAGCGTTCAACTGGCGAGGACCTAAAAAACATGGAAGGCCAAATTCAAACCTGAGGCAAAGACCCTGCAGAGGTCACCTGGGAGCTGGACTAGGTAACAATCATGTAAAATTCCCCTGGAAGTTTAGCGTGGAGAGGGCGGATTAGCCTTTCAAGATCTTTTGGGACTGCTGAGCGGTGAGCGTTGCACGGTTGCTGGAGGCAGATGGACATCCCTCTGTCGCTCACTAGATCTTATAATCTCAGCTTATTTGTAAATAGAGATTGCTCTATTGGAAAGGCTGTCTCTGGATTACTCGGTTTCCTGTTTGTCTTTTCGGAATCTCTCCTGCACCTGATCATGAGAAGGTCAAATAATGGGAGATTATTTTACATAAGTTATCTAATTATAGATGTTCTCACAAATATCTTAGGGTTACTAGATAGTAGTGTAACTACTGACTCCGCTACTTAATAGCAGCCAATTAGTAATCTCTCCCTCTGGCCCTTTTTCTTGCTTGTCGACATAGCTTCCATATGAAGCCATCACACCAGCAAACACCCATGAGGAGGCTGAATAGGCTGTCTAGCCCACTGTAGGAAAGATACACAGAAGAACAGAGAAACTCCTAGGTGACTGGATGCTATAGGAGCTAATCACTGGAGAGGGTGCTTAATTTTCCCTAAAGCTTTGCTATTGTGAAGAAGAGAGAATGCAAAACCATAGCCTCTTCTTTTAAATGCAACTGTAAACAATACAAGCCCACCTGCCATTATTTAACCATTGGCCTTCTCAGACTCTTGTTTCACTTGGCACAGGAAGTGAGTGTCTGGGTTTGCAGCTGGAACAGCCCGCAGAAGGCTCGTGCCCTGAGCATGGTTCTCAAGGACAGAAATGGTTAGGATTGGGGCTGTGGGGAAATGACTGGCTCATAATGGCTCTGGTGTCCTCAACAGGCTGACTCATGCCTGAGCTTATAATTTGATGGCCTGTTGGGATGTGGTAGACGTGTGGGAGTTGATACATAATTGAGGGGAACGGATCTGTGGGAAGGGTGTGACCTTAGGGTTTGTATCTTGTCCCTGGCTCCCATGGCTTCTTACCATGAAGTGAACAGAGTTGCTCCCATCAAGTTTTTCCTCACCACAGCCTAGAAACAGAGCAAGATCATAGACAGAAACATCTAAAATTATGAGTAAAAGAACCCTTTTACACATCCATCATTTTTAAAGGTATTCTGCCACAGTGGTAGACAGCTTACTAATAGAGTCAATGAATAAATTAAGTCACCAGAATGTTCTGCGATTTTTGTGGTGGGCAGAGGTCAAATTCCATGTCAAAATGAGAGTGACAAGAACACAGCTGAGTATCAGCGAAGGGAGGGCATTTATCCCGAACACCACCAGTAGGCTTCAGGTGTACCGTTTGGTCAATTGTGTTAGTCAGGAATCTCCGTTTGTGGGTGGTGCCACTCCTGGGTAAATGGTCCTGGGGTCTATAAGAAAGCAAACTGGCCAGGTGGCGGTGGTGCTCCAAATCTTTAATCCCAATGCTTGGGAGGCAGGTGGGTGGAACTCTGTGAGTTCAAGGTCAGCCTGGCTACGGAGAGAGTTCCAGGGCAACTAGGACTGTCTCTGTCTCAAAAAACAAAACAAAACAAAAAAACAAAAACAAACAAACAAAAAGCAAGCAAGCAAACTGAGCAAGCTATGAGGAGAAAGCCAGTTTCCACCTCCAGGTCCCTGCCCTGTCTGAGCTTCTGCCCTGACTTCCTTCAGTGATGAGCAGTGATGTGGGAGTGTGAGCAAAACAAACCCTTTCCTCCCCCAGGTTGCTTTTGGTCACAGTGTGTTACCACAGCAATAGAAACCCTGACTAAGACAAACCAAAACAAACTTTTAACAGACACTCTGATGTATTTTCTTATATTTATCATATGTTACTTTCCTCTCATTTTGGATCACATTTCTGGCTGCTTTTTAATGATCAAATACTTAAGCTATTGACAAAATTAAGAAAATAAAATGCTTATCTCTCATCTTCTATTTCAATTAAATGTTCAAATTTCACTCTTTGCTGTGATTGTCTCCTTCGTGAAGAGTGTTGCACTGAGTACCAATACTCCTCCCATCTAGCCTCTATCATCTACTTTTAAAATGATGTTTAACCTACCCCAAATAGCATTACCTAAGAACTACAAAGGATCTTAGTGATCTCACACTCCAGTTTCTTTTGAAGTGTAATGGATATTAGAAAAAGGCTGGGTTTGGGGGAACAGAGTAGTTGGCTACAGAACAATGTAGGCTTTCCTACAACTGGTTGACCTTTGAACTATATGAAGACTGTGCCTGAGTGCTGGGAAGGGAATGACTCCCAATGTTCCTCCTAGAGTTTATGGTATCTTCGGGCCCCATCTGCCTGTCTTCATTCCTGTAGCAGCCAGGTTAATCCAAGCCCCTGTGAACACTGGATGTTTGCTAGTGGCTGCATTAGAGACCAGCCCTCCCTTTCAACTTACCCAGACCTCAGTGGCAATACATGTCATACCTCTCTCTGAGTGTCACCAGATCTTTCCCAGGCTCCCTGCTGTACTCAACTTCCAGTGAGTTTTGGAGAGAGAGACAGAAAAGGGAAGGCCTTCTGGTTTCTAATATTATAATTATAGTCAGAATCCTTAACATATTTGTTCAAGTTTTGTGTACTTGAGGATTTGTTCTATGAGGTTTACAAGACAGTGGCCACTGTAATTCCATTACATCCCTATGACAGGGCTTTATCGTCATTAGGAAAAGAAGTCCAGGCATTAAAAAAAAAAAAAATCCAAATGACTTGTTTCTGTGTTTTTTGTTTTTTTTTTTTTTAATTAATTAATTTTTTTTACAGCTATTATGTGGCAAAACTAATGTTTGGTCTTAGGTCACCTCTCCCCAAATTCAGCATGTCACCACCCCACTTTCAGTGTGGCTTTTGATGACAAGAAAGAGACAATCAAGTTCGCTTGGGAACTTGGTACTTTCACTAGTTCTTAATGCATAGGACATTCTGATATTCTGTCAGGTTCTTTAATAGTCAGATTGAACCTCTTTGTAACATGTCTTGTTTAGACATTATTTCAAAGTTGAATTATATGTATTACAAGTATATTTCTCCACAATAGCCACGTCCAGAAAAACCTCTGGTATTTAAGTCACAATAGAGATAATCTTATTTGCCATAAGATATAAGACAAAAAGCAATGCTGACAAAATATTAGTTAAAAATCAATAAAAAAGGCAATTTTTATTATACTTTCATTTGAAATGGTTGAGATTGGGAGAATAGAAGATGAGGGTCAGAAAAGACACATCAAGAAGATTTTTGAAGTGGGAAATACTTCTCAGTGTTTTGGAAACAGACACTTAAGTCACACCATCGAATTTCATTTCAAGTCTAAAGGCTTTCCTTGGAGCTAACGTAGCAGGCTGGGTAGCGGGGCTTTATGCTTTTATACCTTTAGCATTGTGGAGCAACACCAACTCTTAATGTGTCATTCAGCAATTCCTGTTCTTCTGCGTGTCAACAGTAGCAGTATCGACTCAAAGCAAGCTCGTGGAAGCAAACAGGCAGCCAGCTAGAAAGAAGCCGGTTTTCCCATGGGGGTTTTTCAATTTAGGAAGTATTTTACCTTCCTCTGATGTAAAGTGTATTTTTTTTCAGGTTACGAATGGATTAGGCATGCTTCTGAGAAAATGACATTAAAATCCTTTTATAGAATACAAAAGTGAAGGCACTGGGTAATTATTCTTTTTTTTTTTTTATCCTTTCTGTTCTTTAATTTTCATGCCGATGCTGAGACCTCTGCAGGGCCTCTTCTTTTAAGTCTGCTGTTCCTTGGCGTTATTACAGGGCATGTAAGCCTGGCTTCAGATGATTTGCTGTGCACTGTGACTATGACAAGCTTGCCCAGTTATTAGGTTCTGACCTGTCCCCATTCCACATTCCTATTGCACAGCACAGTTAGTCCCTGGGGTGCACAAACATGTTTCAGCCCCCATAACAGAATGTGTTTGTGTGATTCACGGAACTGGAGTTCAAAATGAACCTTCATGGCAGACAGGAGGAAGTCCTGGGCTCTGCGTTGTTAAGGGAGTTGCAGACACTGCTATTTTCAAAGTATGTCACGTGGTCGTTAATTAAACACCAGAGCAAGCAATATGAACCGAACTGGGATAGGTTCACGTGAACTTTTCTCACCCCTGCCCCAGGCTCCCACTTTGACCCTTGTTAAATGTGCTTGATTTAAGCCTCACGCAAAAGTTCTGAGGCTCCGATCTCAACAGTCAACACCACAGATAATAATGTCATTTCTCCCTGCTTGGAAGAGAAGGAACAATGGAACTCCCCAAATTGGATTATTTTCACTTTTATTACCTAGCTAGCAATATTGGCATGACTGACTTAAGATACCTACTGATTTGGAGTATCCATGGCCTTAACGCTATGTAAGCTCTGCCCCTGTGAATCGCTTTGAAGTAAGTCCTGGAATGACTTTGTTCTCTGGGGCTGTGAGTCTCAGGTCCTAAATGGACGTTCATTCCCCAGAGGGTATGAAATCTGACTTCCATGAAGTGCCCAGTGAAGCAATGCATACCACGAGGTCCTACTTATTTTTTACCTTCTACTCAGAACTGCGGCCCTGAAATACTTCAGTGAAATTGTTCCATTGCGTCACTGGGTTCAAATCAGTGAATGCAAAGTCTTTGCTCCCAATTTCAAGAGTTTTAGGTCCCAAGCGAACCAGACTAGTGATTTCTTTCTGCTGAGAGTTGCAATTTGGAGAGGTGCTTTTGAAATTTTATAAATAACATTTCAGAGAAGTTCTTTCTGATCCTCTTTTTTTTTTTCTGGGGATATGGCAAGCAAGTGGAAGAAAGGTGACTGGGATTCATGATCTTTTTACTGTGTAAATATTGACACTTAATTTCAAAATGATGTTCTGGGAAGTTTTTAGGTATGTGCCTTGTAAAACATCATATAAGCATATACCATTCTTTCTCCGCTGACACCCATGTGTGTGCGTGCATGCGTGTGTGTGTGTGTGTGTGTGTGTGTGTGTGTGTAGTTACAGGCACCCACAGTCATGCCTGGATTTTTACCTGCTGGAGATTTGAACCTGGGTTCTCATGCTTGTACAGAGTCACACAGGAGACAAGCGTTTTCATGTGTCTGTGAGGAAATGTGTATATTAAACCGAGGTGAGGTGATCCCCACAAACACAGGCAGCATCATTCACAGGCTGCCGTCTCAGACTGGATGTGAGAGAGAGCTGAGCACCAGCGTTTCTCCGTCTCTGCTCCTTGCGGGGTGTAGAACATGCGGGTTGTTTCACATTCTGCTGCCAGACTTCTTTGTCACTACAGAGCTCACTCTCAAATTGTGAGCCACAATGAACTCTTCCTTCTTTAAGGTTCTTTTGTCAGGCTTTCTGTCCTAGCAAGGGTGTCAGTCATATACCAAACTATCCCAACAAAGGGTCTTTACTACTGCAGGCTCGAAAGGTCTGATTTGGTCTCATGGAATATGTATGCTTCTCTTGTATTCCCAATATCTTAAATTCTACACAAACTTCTTGCAAAATTTTCCTTAAAATACCAGTTTCAAATGGCATGTTTGTAGTATTAAACAAGACAGAGTAGATTCACTATATGTATACAGTACTTATACATATATCGATATCTATCTATCTATCTATCTATCTATCATCTATCTATTTGATATATACATATATATATATAGTGAAAAGCAAACATATTCAGTCAGATTAACCATTAGTCTTTCAGTGTATTTTAATTTTCTATTTTTCTGGTAATTTCTTTGATGCCATACAATGTAATGTTTTATAGTAAAGGTTGCCTTGGCAAATGCTTTTGTGTTTCTGCAAAAAGTGGACCTGAAGTTAGGAAACCTTCCTTGCTATGTGATTTTAAATAAGCCCCATACGTTTTGTTGTTGTTGTTGTTGAGTGAGGCTTGTATCCTAATTTTCAGAGCAGGAGACACATTACTGATAGTGTCTACAGTGAGAATTATAGACAAGGCTAATGCCTAGGTGAGCCCTGATGCGTAACTTTTCGAGGGCTATCTGAATAGTATGGATCGTTGCTAGTGTCGCGGAGCCCCGGGTTTCCATGTGGTGGCTCACTACAGTGCCTGGAGAGCTGGGATGTGAAATCTACGTTTCTCAATCAGAGATCTTGGCCAATTACCCAGGCTATCACCCCACTGGGGATACATAGGGTGTGGACCGCGTTGCTTAATTGATTCCCATAGGCAGGATCCACTCCTCAAGAGGCCTGGTTTCTATGAATCAGATAAGGGCTGGCCCCATTCACCTCCAGGATCCCAATTCTCAGAATGTAGAGTTCTAAAATTAGAACAGGGGAAACTCTTCTGGAATGGAGCTGAGACTGCAAATAAAAGCAGGGAGATTATTTAGCATTAGCATCTTGCAGCCGAACGTTTGTAAGGAAAAACAAATGCAACACAGCCAGTGTTTGGAGATCGCTCCAATTTTCCACAGGAAATGGAGAACTCTGTTCATTTCAGAGATAGAAATTGCGATTATTTATTTCCTCATCCATATGTTTTGTGTTTGGAAACGTTCCAAGAGCTTTGGGCTCTTGGTCAACCCTTTCCCTTGAGGTCTGTACCCCTTCCCTTTTCCTACTGTTCCCACAGGTCCCTACTGATTTCCCTTCGTTAGTTTTCCTCCTCATGTTCTCTGTTCCTGTTTTCTAGCCTCCTTTTGCTTCCTTACGTGTTGTGCTAATTGTGTACAATTCAAAGCTCTGGGAATCAAAATCACCAACTCTAATTCTACCTTTTTTTCCCTTCGTCACCAGTGACTTCTACTTGGGGAGGGCAAGGGAGGAAAGAGCTCAGAGTAGTGATGAAGGTATCATCTATTACCCAAGACCAAGCATTTTAGAATGCTACTTCATTCACTCACACAAGACCTGATTCTTACTCTTTTCAGTCTTCCCCTGACAAGTCCTTTCCCATTATGCCTTATGCTTTCTCCCAGAGTAGCTGGATTGGCTTCTCCTTATGGACCGTTTATAGATGTTTTCTGACTACCTGGCAATGACTTCTACTCTCTCTTTTCTGATACATTTGTGTTGGCTACACAGCTCTCTCTCTCTCTCTCTCTCTCTCTCTCTCTCTCTCTCTCTCTCTCTCTCTTGTCTCTGTTTCTGTCTCTCTCTCTCATGCCTCCCAAGCTCTTCATATACTTCTACTGCTAGGTTAGGAATGGTTCAGGATTTCTCTATCCAAAATATTAGTTGTGGAAGAAGATTGCTCTGGTTTCCTGGTCTCATCTGGCTTCTGTGTTAACTGTTCCAAGCCAGAGAAAAGTGAAGATTCTTGCTAGCTCTTGCCTGGCTCTGTTCATTAGTGGGCTGTCTTTCTAAGCCTGAAGTGGAACCATGATCAGAAACGTCAACGCTTGCTCTTGGTCATTCTCATTTTACACTCACAGTCAGATAAATGTCTGATTCTTTTCAATTCTCTCGCCTTCAACCAGGAGAAATGCATTAATCATGTGTGTGGAATTAAAACTCTTCATTTGGTCTCATCAAATTACTTTGCATCACTGATGTCATTCATTTGCTTTTGGACTCTATCATATCATAGCTCTGTCTGGTCAGAATTTTCAGATTAAAATTCTGTTTTCAGATTAAAACCTTGCCCTGCTTTTTTTTGCTATGTCATTTCTAATTGGATCTCTCCCCCTGACCCCATCCCAAGACCACCCAGAAGAACTTCTCCCTCTTTGGAGTGTTTGCAACCTTCAAAATCTTGCACATCATAAATGAAAAATGGCTGGGTACCTGAACTTTGCGAGTATAAATCTTCAGAGGTGAAGGAGTATGATGGACGGCTTAGACAAACGAAATGGTGTTTTTGACACGACTGCTTGTTCTTATATATTCAAGGGATTCCTGACCCAGTGTGGTATAGCCTGAACCAACTGAAAACCCCTCAATACTTTAAGTATCACAGGTTACTTTCTGTCATAGTTTCTGTAGGATTTGATAATATCCTTGATATTACAATGTGCTGTGTCATTTATTCAAGTTTATGACTGATTCTCTGCTTACATTTGAAGAAATGGAAAAAGTATTTTTACTCATAATATTTAGGTTAAATATTCAGACTGATATCTGTCATTTAAGCAGAGAAAATATTTCATACAACATTATAAGCTGTTTAGGTGTATTATAAATAGTAGATAATTTTATTGCAAGGAAGAAAAATAATTGAAAATGCTACCTATTTCATGATCTCAATATAGTCTTAACATTAGTTTTGTTAATAAACACCCCAAACGTATTAGTTTTTTAATATTTCTTTGAGAATTTTGTACAACGTGTTTTGATCATATTTACTTTCTTCAGATTCCCCCATCTCCTGCTCACCCCTGTGTCCTTTCTTCCACACCCATCAAGTCAAATTTGTACTTGCAGTATACTGGACACGTGACCTCAATGGCAAGTGGTGTCTTTCTTTGAGAGAACTGACACTCCCTCTTCTAAAATAGCTTTTTGTCTGGGGGTGTGGCTTCATGCCTGCTTCCTCTCTCTGTGGTGATATTGGTAGCGCCTAAGCTTTCCTGGGGCTTGTGCCTGCTGTGACAGTGGCTGTGAGTTCCTGTGTGCGGCTGCCCTGTGGTGCTCCGGGGGCACTCTTTCCTGTACTCCTCCACTGACCCTGGCTCATACAGTCTTTCTCTCCCTTCTGTCATAATGAATCCTGAACCTTGAGAAGAAGGGGTATGGTACAGGTGTCCTGTTTAGACTGAGCATTCTGAAGTCTCTTATTCACTGCACCTTGGCCAGTTGTGGGTTTCTGTGCTAACCACTGTTGGCTGCAAACAGAAGAGTCTTCTAGTCCCTGATGATGGTTGTCAAATCACGTATATGTATATATGTATTTGAATATATAATTTGTCAACATAATATTTATTATTATTATGTCATCTCTATATATTCACAAAATTCTCAAATAACTAATAAAAATTAATATATTATATCTAGATAGATAGATAAATAGAGAGATAGATAGATCTGTGTGTGTGTGTGTGTGTGTGTGTGTGTGTGTGTGTTTGAAACTTCTAGCATAGTAAGTAGTATCCCAAAATCTACAAATGACTCTTTGGAAAGGTCATCAGTGTTATGACCTTTCACTAGTCTGTAATCTACCCCACCCTCCCATCCTCCACCCCAATTTAACCCTTTCTATTCCGTTAATCTCCTTTAAGCCTTTATACAGTGTGCCCCTTTCTTAGCACTAAGGGTTCATATAAAAATAATAAACTATATTTAAGGAACTACTTACTTATGCTAGGGCCTGTATTAAGCAGCAAGCCATAGTACCTGATTTTATTCTCAGGATAACTCTGAATATATGATTACTGTAGTCTTTGTTTTACATTTTGAGACTGATACGTGAAAGAACAGGAGAATAGCTTAACCTTTAGGCTAAGAAGACTCCTCCAGGCTTCCGGTCTTGTCCCCAGCATCTTGTCAGCTTGGAGGAAACCTTGCCTAAGAAGAGACTGGGAGCCCCCTCACTGGCTGTGGAGCTAACCAGTAACATGTGGGCTTCTTTCCCCACTGACCTATTTGGGTAGGGAAGGAATGTCCTTTGAAAATTTGTCTTAAGTACACATTTTTTGTCTGGGAAAAACTATAATATTCTATTTTTTCTCTTTTATTATTATAATGTTCAATGATTAATATAGCTAATCATTTCTCAGTGCGTCCTCGTCAAAGTTCCTTTGTAACTGAGGTTAAAATAAGCACTAGGCATCATTTTCTTGACAGTTGAGGGCACAAGTGAAAGGAATGAAGCCGAAGCCCTGTGAGGAGAGCGCTGGAATCGCCCTAGTGTGCTTATTCCAGCACCCGAGAAGTGAGGCAAGGGGACAATGGAAGGCTTTGCCTTTATTCTTGTTGGAGAAGCTGCAGCTTATGATAATTTTGGAAATGATTTGAAAGTTATCTTTGAGTCCCAGAAGGAGACCTTCTGAGGTCCTTTAGATACAGTCAAGTACTGCAGAAGCAGAGTGAGATTTTAAAGACCTGAGGAGTTGCTGCATTAGACCAATGAACACTTTCTGATTGGTTTGGGCCAGGGCAATAGCTGTCCATTGGATTGATTATCATGAAGAAGTCTGCATTAACAATGTTCCCTGCTTAATTTCTAATGCTTTATATTACTCTTGAGAGATGAAGTCCGAGGCTACTTGATGAAGAAAAGATAATTTACTTGGAGAAATTCTGATGACTTACATATTGTCTGAATAAGCCAAAGGAATACTTTGCAAAACCATAAGAGAACAAACTTTATGCCTTGTTACGATATTATTTACCACATATAGGAAAATTCAAATATTATTTCCTTCTTTTAATGAAATATAGAATTCTAATGTGGAAACAATGGGAATCCATTTCCACAGAAGAGACTTCAGGACTGAGGGCAAAGGACACACACTGGAGCCTTGAGGCCAAAGTATGGAGGAGAATTTATTACTATTAAATGTCATGTCGGAAGCTCTGAGTTTTTAATATCAACCACATGTTTGTTAAGACATCTCCTGGAGGAGCAGGAAGTTAGAGAAGCCTTTAATTGGAGTCTCCTCAATGCTAATCTGTTTTACACATGCTATAAGAATAAAAATATTTGTATTGGCCCACTTAGGGAATGCCATTAATAAATTTAGGAGTTTTAGGTTTGGGAGGCTAAAAATCCTGACTTAAATTGTGGCTTTTTCACTCATCAGTTGTATTCTTAAGTAAATTTTCCGACTTATTTTCACAATGTAGTTTCAGTTTTCAGAGCGGTGTGATGGACTCCATGGTAGTTCTGCCCTTGTGAACTGATTGTGAAAACTAGCGAGTCTGACCCAAGCTCTGATGGAAAATCACATGTACTCCTACATAGGCAGAGGTCAGTGTGTAAGGTATACGTGTGTGTGTGTGTGTGTGTTTATGTGTGTAAACAAGTGTAAGTGTGAATGTAGTGTACTAATTCCAAAGAAGACAAAAGAGGATAATATTTGATGTTAAGGAAGAGCAGACTTGTAAGGAAAAGAACACACAAGTAATGAAATATATCAATGACCTTCCTCCATCATTAAAGCTAATTTTTTTCTAGTCTCAGCTGCCTCGGAGTTACCTTTCTTTGTGGTGGATTAATGATCTTATTCAAAACTAACAAAGAAATGAGGCAAAATGCTTGAGAGATTACTCTTATAATAGAGCTGGCACTTTTTTAAAGGTTACACCATTCCCCACTGTTATCAACATTAATAAACTTAAATTTTATGAATATATAATAAATTCAAAATTATATAAATACTGAACTATGATATGTTATGCTCTCATATTTGTATAGGGAGTTGATACTTGTTAAATAACTTTAATCTCAAGTTTGTACATTTTTTATTTTAACTTTTAGCAATATGAAGAGAGACAAGTCTCAATCAACGTAATCCAAACCATCTGGGCTGTTCTTGAATTTGAACAGATGTGAAAAATGAGTTGACATCAAATATACAGAAAGGCTCAGAGTGATGGAATTACCCAGGTGCACGAGCCAGCTTGCCACAATTTATTCCTAATAGGTACCTATTCGCTTTGCTTTGCTATGACATCAATTCTTGGTGTCCCTTTGAGTTTCAGCTCCATATTCAGCCAGTTTGTTTGTTTGTTTACATTCGTGGGACTGACTCTCTCCAGGCCCTGCAAACTTCTTGGGAACCAAATGTTCCTCAGCTGTACCAGTACAAAGATAAGAATTCTTATCTGGGTCACTGTGACCCTGAAGCACGTGTCTTAGGAGGAGAGGGGACAGCAGAATGATTGTCAGAAATAGGCTAAGCATTCAGCAAGCAGTTAGAGCCATCTCCTAAAGGGGGCAGCAGGGCAGCAATCACATACCTTTTTAAAATACACTTAATGAAAGTGCCCAAATTTGAGCGCTGGGAAAATCCTTCCAGGGTGGGTGGTCTTGGGGATTCCGTTCAGGAAGAGAAACTTACAAGTACATATTTCTATCAGAAATTCTCTCTGGTCTCTACTATCCCCTAGCTGTCCTGAGCTCTTTTTTCCCCCTCTGTCTTCAGTGGAAGACAGGAATGAGAACCAACAAGCTACTTGTGGTGATACATAGGTGACTAGACTCTAGGGTGAGCTGACTTTCCCAGTGGTCACTGTTGTACTTTTCTGTTAGCTCACAGTAAGCCATAATCGAATCCAATGATTCAACCCCTACGTGGTTCATAGGGCCCACGTGCTATTTTACTCCATGTGCTTCTAACTCATGGGTCTTTCTTTCTTATTGAGGAGATGCAATCAAGTGAAAGAAATTTCGGTGGTCCAGAGAAGACAGCAGAAGAGTCGTCAGTAGTAAAAATGGCAATTCTACCAAAGGCAATTTATAGATTCAATGCAATCCCCATCAAGGTCCCATCAAAATTCTTCACAGATCTTGAGAGGACAATAATCAACTTTATATGGAAAAACAAAAAACCCAGGATAGCCAAAACAATCCTATACAATAAAGGATCTTCTGGAGGCATTACCATCCCTGACTTCAAACTCTATTACAGAGCTACAGTGATGAAAACAGTGTGGTACTGCCATAAAAACAGAGAAGTCTACCAATGGAATCGTATAGAAGACCCAAATTTTAACCCACAAACCTATGAACACCACATTTTCGATAAAGGAGCTAAAAGTATACAATGGAAGAAAGAAAGCATCTTCAACCTGTAGAAGAATGAAAATAGACACATATCTATCACCATGCACAAAACTCAAGTCCAAATGGATTAAAGACCTCAATATCAGTCAGAACACATTGAACCTGATAGAAGAGAAAGTGGGAAGTACCTTACAACAGATGGGCACAGGAGTTCGCTTCCTATGTGTAACCCCAGCAGCACAGACATTAAGGGCAACATTGAATAAATGGGACCTACTAAAACTGAGAAGCTTTGTAAAGCAAAGGACACTGTCACTAAGACAAAAAGGCAACCTACTGACTGGGAGAAGATCTTCACCAACCCCTCAACAGACAAAGGTCTGATCTCCAAAATATATAGAGAACTCAGGAAACTAGACTTTAAAATGCTAATTAACCCAATTAAAAAATGGGGAACTGAACTGAACAGAGAATTCTCAACAGAAGAAGTTCAAATGGCCAAAAGACACTTAAGGTCATGCTCAACCTCCTTAGCGATCAGGGAAATGCAAATCAAAACAACTTTGAGATATCATCTTACACCTGTCAGAATGGCTAAAATAAAAAACTCCAATGATAGCCTTTGCTGGAGAGGCTGTGGAGGAAGGGGTACCCTCATCCATTTCTGGTAGGAATGCAATCTTGTGCAACCACTTTGGAAGTCAGTGTTTCGGTTTCTCAGGAAATTCGGGATCAACCTACCCCAGGTCCCAGCAATACCACTCCTGGGAATATACCCAAGAGATGCCCTATCAAATGACAAGAGCATTTGTTCAACTATGTTCATAGCAGTATTATTTGTAATAGCCAGAACCTGGAAACAACCTAGATGCCCTTCAATGGAAGAATGGATGAAGAAAGTGTGGAATATCTACACATTAGAGTACTACGCTGCAGTAAAAAACAATGACTTCTCAAATTTTGCATGCAAATGGATGGAAATAGAAAACACTATACTGAGTGAGGTAACCCAGACCCTAAAAGATGAACATGGGATGTACTCACTCATAATTGGTTTCTAGCCATAAATAAGGGTCACAGAGTCTACAATTGGTGAACCTAAAGTAGCTAAGTAAGAAGGTGAACCAAAGGAAAAACATATAGTTATACTCTTGGCTATGGGAAGTAGACAAAATTGCCAGGGAGAAAATTGGGATTTTGGGGGTGGGGTGGGATGGGGGTAAGGGGAGATGGGGAGAGAAAAGGGAGAAGGGGAGGATGGGGGGAACTTGGGGAAAAAGGATGATTGGGATAAAGGAAGGTTGGATAGGGGAGCACGGAACCACAATTCTTAGTTAAGGGAGCCACCTTTGGGTTGGCAAGAGACTTGAACCTAGAGTGGCTCCCAGGAGCCCAAGGCGATGTCCCCAGTTAGTTCCCTGGGCAGCTGAGGATAGGGAACCTGAAATGACCCTATCCTATAGCAATACTGACGAATAACTTGCATATCACCATAGAACCTTCATCTGGTGATGGATGGAGATAGAAACAAAGACCCACACTGGAGCACTGGACTGAGCTCCCAAGGTCCCGATGAGGAGCAGAAGGAGGGAGAACATGAGCAAAGAAGTCGGGACCACGAGGGGTGCACCCACCCACTGAGACAGTGGAGCTGATCTATTGGGAGCTCACCAAGGCCAGCTGGTCTGTGACTGAAAAAGCATGGGATAAAACCGGACTCTCTGAACATGGCAAACAATGAGGGCTGATGAGAAGCCAAGGACAATGGCATAGGGTTTTGATCCTACTTAATGTGCTGGCTTTGTGGGAGCCTAGCCAGTTTGGATGTTCACCTTCCTAGATATGGACGGAGGGGGAAGGACCTAGGACTTACCACAGGGCAGGGAACCCTGACTGCTCTTTGGACTGGAGAGGAACGGGGAGAGGATTGGGGGGATGGGGAGAAGGATGGGAGGAGGGGGAGAAGGGTGGGGCGGGGGAGGGAAATGGGAGCCTGGGAGGAGGCGGAAACTTGTTTTTTTTTCCTTTTCTCAATAAAAAAAAATTAAAAAAAAAAAAGAAGAGCCATCAGGATTCAATCACTCCCTATCTCTAGGTACCACAGGTTTAATGGTCTAAGCAGTTGGTTGACTGACTGGTGCAGAGTTCCCAGTCGTCACTATTAGTAGCTTTATAATCCCTTATCCAAAGTCAGTAAACCCTGATGAACATTCCAAATGCCATTGGAATTCAGTCCTCTTCCATAAAAATCTCCATTCCTGTAAATAAATTCAAATAAAATTTGTTGAGATAGGGAGCTGCGGGGCTGCGTGCCCAGCACCCTGGCCACCTGCTAGCTTATACCCCAAAATAAAAACACACAAATTGTATTATTTTAAACACTGCTTGGCCCATTATATCTAGCCTCTTTTTGGCTAACTCTCGCACCTGGACTAGCCCATTTTTAATAAAGTGTGTAGCACCGAGGCGCGCTTACTGGGAAGATTCTAGCCTATGTCCATCCTGGGCCAGAGCTTGATCGCGTCTGCCTCAGAGAGCAGAGCTATCGCATCTGCCCGGGAGAGGGGAGCATGGCGTCTCTGAGCTCACTTCCTCTTCCTCCCAGCATTCTGTTCTGTTTACTCCTCCCACCTATGTTTTAACCTATGGGGCCAAGCAGTTTCTTTATTACTTAACCAATGACCTTCCTCCATCAAAAATTGGTCAAAGACAAGAAAGCTGAGGTTTTTCTTTAGAGAACTGAAGTAATTTTGAACATAAGTGCATGTTTAAAGTTGATCAATATAGGAACATACCTAAGCATAATTAAGGCAATATACAGCAAGCCAACAACCAACATCAAACTAAATGGAGAGAAACACCCAGCAATTTCACTGAAATCAGGAACAAGACAAGGTTGTCCTCTTTCTCCATATCTATTCAATATAGTTCTTGAGGTCCTAGTTAGAGCAATAAGACACCAAAGGGAGAACAAGGGGATACAAATTGGAAAAGGAGGAGTCAAACTCTCACTGTTTGCTGATGATATGATAGTTTACATAAGTGATCCCAAAAATTCTACCAAAAAACTCCTACAACTCATGAACACTTTCAGCAATGTAGCAGGATACAAGATTAACTCAAAAAAAATCAGTAGCCCTCCTGTACACAGATGATAAAAGGGCTGGGGAAGAAATCAGAGAATCAAAACCCTTCACAATACCCACAAATAGCATAAAATATCTTGGAGTAACTCTAACCAAACAAGTGGAAGACTTGTATGACAAGAACTTTAAATGTTTGAAGAAAGAAATTGAAGAAGACACTAGATAGATGAAAGACCTCCCATGCTCTTGAGTAGTCAGAATTAATATAGTAAAAATGGCAATCTTAAAGTTGATCAATATATATGTCCTAGTATATATTTATTCTCTGGAATAATTATTAGTAGTATTCCTTATGACCCTCAAAAGTACTTGGTTTTGTGCCTCATAATGATAATGAGGCATATGGAAATTTTGAATCTAAACCTGTCTGAGCCACTTACATATCAATGTTAAATAATGTACAAGATACAAACCTGGCAGCACGCATGAATTCTGGAAACATTAGTGCACTTAAATGCATTATTGCAATCAATTCTCATTCTCAAGTGTTGGCAACTGGGTACTTAAGTATGTTCTTTGTGTGAAACTTGAAGTAATCACTGATTAAAATGTTTTATATTTAAGCATAGGCTCTTTTTAAAGAAAGTGGACTGGACATATCTTTAAAAATAATCATAATGGGGGAATTAAGTTAGGAAAATTAATGATTGGAGGCAGAAAGACTACTAAAAGTTAATTTGGAATCTAGGGTGTATTTCTTTTCCCAAACACATGTACAGTTTAAAGAGTGATAAAAGCAGACCGAAGTTGTGTTTTTGAACTTCTTAATAGCCACTGAAAATAAACAACAAGCTCACTCACATGACCCGCTGTCCCTGAGAGCACAATGGTAGGAATATGAGACACAGGAGGAAGCAAACAGGCTCAGGAAGAGTCTTGTCCCCCTCCTTACACTTCCGTTACTTTGGAAGACTTACAGCACCAATTCTTCTCAGTCCCCTCCCCCCCAAACTCCTACTTGTAATACTTTAATGTTTCTTTTCATTCCATTTCCTTGATCTGCCAGCTGGGTGAAGGGTGATGGCCAACTGTTTTAGGTAAGCCTTAGTAGTTGTTGGAGTAACATCCCATGATGCACCTTCTCTCTGCCTCTTTTATCCCTACCATTCCCAAACATCAGTTTATCCATGAGCTCATTCTATGGGCTTCTTGCCTTTACTTCTTGCTGTTTTTTCTCCCTACTTGCCTTTTTCTAATTGATTTTCAATCCCGTTCTCCTCACTGATGTTCCTTTTTCTGCATTTCCAATTTCCTGACTGTTTCCAGTTTATTTCAATGACTGAAATCTCTTAGATCTCGGAAAATCCCACTCACTCTCTCCTGATAGGTTATTCCCTCTTTCCAGGGACCACATACCAGTGTCCCCAAATTAAATGTGTCCTTCTACATGCCTGCTCCCACTTCCAGTGGAAGTATCACACTTCTGTGAAAGTATTTATGTTTCAAAGTCCATACCAGGAAGCTCTCATTCATTTCTTGACTCAACCCTTCACATGAGTTACAGTCTTGCTTACCACATCAACATCCATGTAGACCTTAGTCTCAAATATTCTTAACTTATTGATTGCCTTTGCCTCTATTTCAGTAGCTCCTTTCTGTGGACACTTTCTAGAACTCTCCTATCTTCTGAAATAGTAGATTTCTCATTTTGAAAATAAATTGATCAAACAAACAAACTAAACTCACCTCATATCTTTAGGTCCACTTATATCCTCCGAAATTAAATACAAAATTCTTAAGGTAAGGCTCTTATTTGTGTGATTGGTACCATTTTTCTAACATCATTATTCCATGGAGGCTAATTTGCATACTTGGTTTTGCTCTTATTGTACCAAATGGTCTCTCTCTCTCCCTCTCTCTCTCGTATTCTCTTCCTTCCACTACTTCTTCCCTCTTCTTTCTCCCACCCCTCCTTTCTCTTCTCTCCTCCCCTCTCTCATTCAGCACAAACTCTCCATGCTCACCTACTTACTCTTAAATCATCTGGTTCCAACTCAGATCATTTTTGCTTTTTGTTTTGTTCTGAGAAAACCTTTCCTAAAATTTCCACAACATGGCAGGCCCTTCATGCACTTTAATCATAGTGTATCTACAGATTCTACCCACTCATCTACATCCCATCAAACTAGCCACATCAAACAGGAGCTGGCCTCCTCTTATTTGTGCGTGTATCTATGGTGCCCCATATTCTTAGCCTACTTGTTGAAAACAGATTACTTTTGTACTCAATAACTAACTCTTGGAGACAAATTTCAGTGTTATTCGATAAAAGCATAGTCCTTGGACTTTGGCACTGTCGAGCATAAAAGTTCAAAGGAGAAATCAGAGAGACAAAAGCCCTCATCAGAGTAATATTTGGAACGACTGTAACATTAAAATCCCTGTGTAACCTGTAACCTTTGGTATCTATTGGTATGAGACAATTAAATAGACATTTAAGAATAGCCAAATATATGTAACTTCACACAGGAAAGCATGTATTGTATGTGGAAAGATAAAATATTTTGAGCTAGAAAAATGTTACATTTGTTCATGTTCTCTTTTGTTTTTTGTGAGGTGGGGTGGGGATGGGGTGAGAATTGTCTGTGTCAACATAGGCCAAACTTTCTCTCCATTATTGTCCTGCAGCCTCACAGTCTGCCATAATGTCATCGAGTTTGACTCGGTGTCTGGCTTCCTGGTACCCTGTATACTGTCCAGGTGCTGGTTGTGTTTCCACGGTGCTCCACTGTTAGGCCTCCCTATCATGCGGGAGCTTGACCTCAGCTGGTTAAAATCTCACTTGAGTGTCTACCACAGGCCACACCTACTCCATTTAACCTTAAACCTGTGCATGCCCACTATGAGACTCCAGGACTGGTTTTCATGAACTCAGTACACATTCAAACCAACTGGAAGTCCACAGTCACATAATCCTAGGAAATAGGCATTTAGCAACACACTAATTGTTCTTATACAATGTACTTTCGGCGCTTGGGTGGTTCCAGGCATTTTTCTCCTTCTCTTCTTTATTTCGAAGTATGCTTCCTGTTTATATGACTGGGGTGATCCAGAGGCCTCCACAGGCAATAAATCTTACCATGTAAAGGCAGATCAAGATAGGAAAACATTCTCCCCCCACCACTGTAATTGACAAGGCATCTCTGGAGCCTAGAGTACACTTTTTATATTTTAAAAATTTTCCAGTATGGACTGAACACAAAGAAGGGCCCCGAGTTGTCAACCATTTCTTGCTATTCCAGTTTTTAGCAGCACAACTCTGAGAATTAGTCTGGAGACTGTGGCCTGGATCAAAAGGGCAGGGATATAACGCATTTGTCTACTTATGAACAGAATCAGAAAGACAGTTGTCTTCCCACATCTCTCCTTGAAACTCTTAAACCCTAACCATTTGACTTACAAGAACGAGCTATCATCAGAGAAATAAATTCTCTTCATCTCATGGATTATTTGCTGAATATACTACAATGTTTCCAACAATGGCATTAGAGTCATTGAGCTGTCCAAGCGCTGGTCTTGCTATATAGAGAAACGCTAAGGCGGAGAGAAGTTCCTTATTTACTTCGCAGAACTCTAGACTTTCCCAATTCGTTCTTAACCCATGTCCTCATCTCTCTTCTGCTCCTGTTCCCACTGTTGAACACACACACTACCATGCTAGCAATGTAGGGTTTGCTCAGGGTTCATCTCAACAGCAGGCTGAGCAGCAGCTGGAGTCCTGCCAGGTGCTCACACAGTTACTGAACACACGAAAGTCAACTCTGACTTTGTTCAGTCATTTCAGAAGAGAGCCAGCCGAGCAGACACACCCTTCTGGAATTCTTCCGCCACACATCTCAAATCCGTGACCCAACCTGTGGTGCTCAGGGAAGGCTGCATGAAGTCCAGCTTTTTAAGGAGAAATACAGCCACCACCCAGAAGCATTGGACAGGTTTTACCAAGTGAAGGAGGAAAAGAGAGAAGAGCATGCTGAGAAGAAATGAGATGTGTGCATGGAGAAGACTTAAAGCAAAGAAACCCTCTCAAGAGGCCTCGTGGCCCTGGACTGGGCCATAAATCTCATGACAGCGTTTCAGAGTTTGAGGGAGTTTGTTTTTACAAGTCAGTCCAAATGCCTGCTTCAATTTCCCCGTGTGGGTGTTTCTCTTGGTAGCATTTAGCTTGAGTTTTAAAGGGTGACCTGTGATTAGCAAAGCTGACTGTGATCCCTGCTGACTTTTTCAAATTAAATTATCTCACCATAGTCATAATCGCCATTATCAATATGTCTGACAAGTGCTGGAGAAGACATGGGGAGAGAGGGAGTCTTATTCACTGCTGGTGAAGGTGCATACTAATACACCTATTGTGGAAATCAGTTTGGAGGTTCCTCAAAAAATTAAAGACTGGAACTAGCATATGACTCAGCTATTCCACTTCTAGACATATGGCCAGAGAGCTCCATGTCCTGTTATAGAGATATTGGCACATGATTGTTGATGGCTGCTCTATTTATGATAGCAAGGATGTAGAAACAACCTCAGTGTCCATCAGCATTTGAATGGATATGAAAATGTGGTACATATACAAAAATGGAATACTATGGAGCCTCAAATAAAGATGCAGTTATGAAATTTGCAGGAAAATGGATGGGCTAGCAAAGTATAATATTAAGTGAAGTGACCCCAAACTTAGCAAAACAAAATAAAACACATTCACCTTCATATGTGGGTCCTCGCCTCTGATATACACATGCATATATGTAAGCATAATATATACAAGCATGCATATATGTAAACAAGTATAAGTTTGACTATAGCTCAGCATTTCGACAGGAGACCAAGCAAGGACAATGAAAAGTGTATCTAGATTTATCAAGAAAACATTTTATAGCAGAGAATAAGCCTTTGGCTTATCCCAAGAAAGACAAATTATCAAATGTACTCTACACTTTCCATTAAGTTTTTATTTCGAAGTAGCTATAGACTTACAAGTTGTAAAAATAGCCACCTGATCTCTATTCTCCATGGCAACACTTTATGTAACTAGAATTCATTACTAAACCCGGAAATGCATGTTTGCATCATACAAATAAGCAGCTTCTGTGAGTATCTGTTCTGATGCATTTTGTTCTAAGAGCGCTTGTTCCACATGTAGAGTCATGCACTTACCGCTGTAAACACAATGAACAGACCTTACCGTAGAACAAAGGAATCTTTCTTCCTACCCATCTGCAGTCACCGCCCACTAGTCTTTTCTGTAAAGGTGTGCAGCAGGCAGCCCCTTTTAAATACTGTTCTTCATGCAGCACCAGATGATTTTTCCTTAGTAAAATGATTAGAATTTTAAAAATTGCTGACTAATATTATAAAAGACGAATCTTTCAATTAGAGTGTATGACATGGATAATGTATCTAATGGGATGTGTAGTTCAGATAACTAACACCAGTGTTTCATAGGAGTAGAGAAAGATTTTGACAGGTTCCAAAGTCCCACTGTTGATAGACATGGGTGACAGGATTGGGGTGGGGTAGTAAGATGCTGAGCCAAATATAAAGCTCCTCTGGTCTTGTGAGTGAGGATTTTGACTAAATCATGCAGCCGTCTTCCTGCTTGTAGAGTTAAATGTGATGTTCTAACATCCTATATTCCTCAATGTATGTCTTTCACAGCATAAAGGAATGTCTTAATGCCACATGCTTCTTGCAGGGCAGAGAGAAGACATTTTTGTAATGTTTTTTAAATAAAGGTTAAGAACTAGGTGGCATTTAAAGAGGGAATTTCACGTGTACATGTTTTGATATAATCTATGGAAAGAAAGATGAAGTGATGGCAAAGGATCTTATGCTATAGATGTTCTCATGGCCAAGCCTGGTGGAACAACACATTCCACTTATATGCCAGAGGGTTGGAGGTCATTTCTGAGGTTGCACAAAGGTGTACAAAATTGGAATTACTTTCAGGAAAGTGATTACTTCCTGGCAGGAGAACTTCCTATAGCCTGATAGACCTGCCTCTTGTTTCCCATTGCTAAACCAAGACCAAAATGGCCAAAGAGCAGACAAAATGTGAACAAAAGGAAAGAAAGACATTGAATCATGCTCAGATCATTTCTAGTCCTTGGAGTCCTCTCTGCCATGGCACCAGATTGGCAGGAGGCTGCCCCCATGGTTGGAAGGCAAGCCCTGTGAAGCAAGCCTCCAGTTGTGAGCAAGGACTCTCTTAGTACATGGAGGACTTCTCCCAGTGGTCCTGGCTAACAGACCACCTGGGTCTACACGTGGGACTTGGTGAGAATGGGGATTATGGCAGAATCCAGGACAAGGGCTCCAGTTCAAGGTGGGGTTGGAAATGCAAAGGCACGGCTTCCTGTGCAAGCTCGTTTCTCCATCTGACCTGTTTCAGCAGGACTCATTAGGTGAATTGATACAGCACATAGGACCCAATTCTGGTTTTTCAATCTCCATGTTGAGGAGTTTTTATGTTTGTAAGACTTGATAAGAGGTGTGTTTCTTGGATGCAGTAGAAGAGTGGGCCCTATTTAAGATCTATTATGTTAGGCTGTTTGTTTTTAATTAGGGAATTGAGACCTTTGACATTGAGTGTTATTGATGAGCAGTGTTTGCTGACTTCTGCTATTTTATTGTGGCGGTCTGGGCTTTTACTCCCTTCATTTGATTTTCTGGCTTGATATTATTTATTCCTTATATTTTTTGGGGTGTGGTTGACCTCTTTGGTTGAAGTTTTCCTTCTAATGCTTTTTGTAGGACTGAATTTGTAAATACATACTGTTTAAATCTGGTCCTTACTATAGCATGTCTTTCTTTCTCCATCTCCTGTATTTGAAAGTTTTGCTGGGCAGAGTAAGTAGTCTGGGCTGGCATCTATGGTCTCTTTGAGTTTGTAGAGTCCCATCCAAGCCCTTCTTGTCTTTAGAGTCTCCATTGGAAAAGTCAGATGTTATTCTAGTAAGTCTGCTTTATAGGTTTTTGGTCTTTGTCTTTCACTACTTTCAATATTCTTTGTTCTGTATGTTTAGTGTTTTTACTGTGTGACATGGGGACTTTCTTTTCTGGTCCAGTCTACTTGATGGTTCTGTCTGTATCTTGATGAGCACCTCCTTCTTTAGGTTCAGGATTTTTTTTTTTTACTTTGTTGGAATATTTTCTGTGCTTTTGGCCCGCTTTTCTTCTACTTCCTTTATTCATATTATTCGTAAATTTGGCTTTTTCATAGTGTCTCAGATTTCCTGGTTGTTTTGTGCCTGGATTTGTTTAGTTTTGACATTTTTTTGACCTAGGTACCCATTTCTTTTACCTGTCTTCATGCCTGAGATTCTCTCCTCCATCTCTGGTCTCCTGTTGATTAAGCTCACCTGCTCATTTCATGTTGGAGCTCCTAAATTACTCATTTCCAGATTTTTCTCAGTTTGTTGGTTCTATTTCCACTTTCAGGTCTTGATCTGTTTTGTCCATTTCCTTCCACTGTTTGTGTGTTCATAGATTTCTTTTAGTGATTTATTTATTTCCTCTTTAAGGTCCTTCATCATGGTCATAAAGGCTATTTTAAAGTCTTTGTCTTGTGCTTCAGTTTCTTGCCATTTTAGGGACTCCCGTTGTATGATTGCTGAGCTGTAGTGGAGACATATTATCCTGGATGCTGCTGATTGTATTTTCACTCTGGTGTCTGGGCATCTGGCTTTGGGAAGGTTGCATTCTGGGTGTTGATATCTGATCTTGTCTTTGTTGAGTGGGTGTTTTGCTCCTTGTCTTACGTTGCCCTCTGCTTCTTGCTACACGTGGCCATGTGCTGCCTGGTAGAGAATTCTTCTGAGATCCTGCAGAGCTGAGGCTGAGACTGGGGGATTGGATTTAGAAGAGAGAGACTTGGTGATCTAAATTGGACTACATGCTTCCTTGACTGAAGTTGCTTACAGTTCTCTACAGAATGCCTGCTGGAGTTGGGGACTGAATAAAGCAATGAGTGGGGAGGGGAACAAAGTTGGAGGGGAAGGACCTATGTGCTCCTCTGGAGGTGGAGGCAGGGATAGGGGTGAGACCAAGGCAGGGCTCTACTGCTCGTCTGGGGATGAGACCAAAGGATTGGATTTGGAGGTGAGGTAGAGGAGGTAAGATCTGCATTTACCCTACCTGCTTCCATTGTTAAAAGCATAAATACTTTCTAAGAAATTAAATATACATATATGTGTGTGTATCTATTTGTTTAATATTTAATTTGGTTATCTTGTTTTACAAATTATGCCTTTAAACAATGATCTATTTTTAAATAGAACGATGTTAAGAACTATGCTTACTGCTGTCAGTATGTGAAGAGCCAGCGATTTGTTCATCAACAGGAGGAGCAAAGAGCTAGCTTTGGCTTTCTCTGTCACTTCAGTCTTTGCTACACATAAACTCTTTGTTACAGGTTTGACATAACTGACTGCTCTCATCGCTTACCTGTTGGTTGGAGTGTGTGGAAAGAAAATGTTGTAGAGAGCTTTTAAAAGGTTCTGTTAATAAGGTTAATTTTAGAAAACCATTCAAATTGTTCAGCTTAGACTCTGTAAAATCAATTACTCTTGACATGATAGTCCCCGACTGGGATAGTAATTTAGGATGTCTAGAGTGTTCGAGAAAAGTGACTATTGAGGAAAAAGCAAGGTAGACACTGTCTCTGGGAGTATACTTTTGAAGTTGGAAATTAAAAATCATTTCTTTTGGGAGAGTACATGTATTATCATGTTTTCAAATACTAGATATTGTCGTTTATGGCATAGATCCGGGTTTTAAAATTCCACCTTGTTAATTTTTTCTAGCCCAAAACTGCATTTTACTTCAGGTATTCAGCGACCTCTGAAGAGGCCATGGGCCATCCAACTCATTCTTTTTCTTGTCACTCATATGTGTGCTTGTCTTGTTAAAGGGGTCTACAGGAGGGAAGGAAGTGGGGTGTGACACCAGGATCTGCTGCTTAGTCCCCTGGGAATGGGGGCGCAGAGGAAGGTGAAACTACAGTAGGTTTGCTATGGCACTGGGGGTGAGCCCGGGGGATTGGGCTTGGAGGAGAGGAGGGAGATGTGAGGATATGAAGGTTACCTATCTGATCCCTGGCCCAGTCATTTTGCGATTTTTATTTAATTTTCCTTAGAGATCTTCTAAAGAGCAAAGAAAAACCTTTAAATTATTATTAAATGAATTTCATACAGGATTAGATTATTACTAAGCATTCTGTGGACTCCTTTGCAAGTCTAAGATGCATTATGAATTCCTAGTAGCCTTACTTTCTCGTATCTTGAAGCATTTTGTAATTTCATCTCTGTAGGACTTATTTAATCATGACTTACAAATTATTCCTGACTATGCTGAAAACAAAGGACAGAACAACCGAAAGGAATGATGCAACAAAAAAAAATCCCCTCCCTTGGATGAAGAGATATAGGCAACTAACAACTGTTGAGAGAGGAGGGATTAGTCTTCCCAAGGGAGGATACCCCTATTTGGTTATTCAATACCAAATGGTCAGCCCTGAAGTAATATAATACACAATTACTAAAAGGATTCTGCAGGTTATATTTATGTATTTATTCATATATACGATATGATATATTAGATACTGGAAATAGTTTTCATGGGTTTTGTCATGTATGCCATATGACAAGAAAGGTCTCCTACATAGTAGGAGAAATCTATTTCTCCTGTTTACCTAAGCTCAGCTATTTTCAAGATCAGGCTTTGGGTGAGAGAGCACAGCCTACCAGCTGGGGATGCTGACTGCACTATACAGAACTGCTTAGCTCTCTCCAGTGCCTGTTGAGGAAGGATGCTGTGTAAGATAGATGGGGTTCTAGCCCCTCCCCAGGAGGTTGTTTTTCTTAGAACTGCTAGTTAAAATGAATGTCAGCTGCATCTTATGAAAGATCCTTAACCTTAAGTTAGAAGACTATCTATTGCCAATCCTGGGACACTTGCTCCTTTACCTTATCATGCTAACCATGACTCATTAAAAATGTTTCAAGCAGCCAGGTGGTGGTGGCGCACTCCTTTAATCCCAACACTTGGGAGGCAGAGGCAGGTGGATCTTTGTGAGTTCGAGACCAGCCTGGTCTACAAGAGCTAGTTCCAGGACAGGCTCCAAAACCACAGAGAAACCCTGTCTCGAAAAATCAATAAAATAAAATAAAATAAAAATGTTTCAAGCAAAATATTTCTGATGAATAAGGCTCTAGAGGCCACCGAATCCATTCTCATCAAGCCCTTTCTTGATTCAGGCGATCTTTCTAGAATTCATATTTAGAAAAATGTGCCCCAAGATTTTGTAGCTGGGCATCCCGAGACAGTATAGAGCAAGGATTAAATGCCATACTCAAAAACAGTGTCTGGCTGGAAATTGACTCTCCTGATTTTCAAATCCATAGCATTAAAACGGCAGCCAAGAACTTTACTCCTTTAAAGAAATAGAAAAAAAAAAGAGTAACATTTTATCCCATTCCCCTAAATTATTTGACTAGAAATTGTAAACCCTTGGATTAGCACATGGAACATCTTATCCCTGTGGGAAGAGTGTGCAAGCTACATGGTTCCTAGAGGCAGTGATCCTCACAAGCACAAGGTCTCAGAACAGAAAGGATAAGCCCCGGAAGTTGAAGTACTTACTGGACAGTTATTTTTCTTTATTATGAGTAATTCCGACACTGTTATCATTACTATTGGCTCTATCTTACCACCATGGAGACAGACATTCAAACAGAAGCGTCAGGGTTCTGGTCATGTAGATTGTAGTGCACACATCTTAGGGGCTGGGCAGATGCCCCAGTTTCTCTTCAAATGGAAGCTGAGTCACATTCAGCAATGAACCCAGAGGTTTATTCATGTCTCCAGTTGGAATCAGACAGCATCTTTTGCATAGGCTTTGCAAAGAAAGCTTTCCAGGATAGACTGAATTTTGATCAATTAGACATAATTTTCACAGTCCTGTTCTCCCCAGCTCTCTATGGTTGGATAGGCATAACTGTCTGAGCAGATTGAGGACAGCTTTAAATAACTGGGGGCTGGGGGAGGGGGGCTGGAAACATTGGGAATAGATCAGAATGGGAGAAATTGGTCAAAAGATCCCATTGCTTAGCATTTATTTCTCCAAACACTGTATTAAACACCTGTCATTGTGTTTAATATATTTAAGCACAATGTAATGTACTTACTTAATATACTGCTACTTTGCTAAGAGATTAGGAAAACAGTAATAACATTTCTCAAAATAAATAATTTTTAAATGTTATATAGCATGCCTACTTTATTGTATTATATATATGCATTAATTACATATATATGCAATTAATAAAATCCTTACCTTATAGTATTGGGACATTGGTCTTATTTGAGGGATGGACTAAGGCACTGTGAGGATGTGAAAACAGAAAGCAGTTGTTAAGTGAGCTAGAAATGAGAATATTACTTTAAAAATATTTTTTGCTCTAAGAAATGAATCTTGGGACTGGGGAATTGGCTCAGTCAGTAAAAGTAATTGTTATGCCAGCAAATAAACCCGGGTTCAATACCCAGGGCCCACAGAAAAGGCTATTGTTCATGTCATGCTAGTTCTGGAAAGGCCAAAAGAGGATAATTCATGGGGCTCGCTGACTCAGCTAGAGGTCATTCTACAGAGAGCAATGAGGGAGCACTTGAGGAAATCACTAATGGCTAGTCTCTGCCTTCCTCATATGTATACACATTGGTGTGGGCACACGCACACACATGCGCGCGCACAGACACATACAAAAAGAAATTTACCCTTTGTATTCTGCACTGAATGTTTTCTTTTAGTCACATTCTTTTCTAAGTCTTATGTTTAATATTAAACTCAATTACCCAGCTACATGGCATTTCTTAGTATAATTTTATTACTATCTGATAATCCATAGTAATTGTATTTGCCAGGTAGAAGTGAGAATGATCGATGGCTCTTGGTTTTCTTAAAAATTGGAAGAAGTTAGAGCCATGTTTGCTTCTTTCTTCAGCTCTTACTCTCCAATCTAGTGTCCCTGGGGGAGATTTGTGCGGTGTAATTGTGTCATATTGTTTTTCCTGATGGCTTCTGGAAGTGACGTGGCTGATGCAATCATGAACACTGTGACTGTGGTTGTCTGAAGAAGACCTGCGTGCAAAAATGGCATAGAGATAGGAGAGGAGCCAGTGAGGAAGAGAGGTGGGGGAGGAAGGGGCATAAGATGGTAAGGAGGGTGGATATGTTTATAGTGCTTTGGTAACATGAACACAGTTGTCAGAAAACTAAACAAAATGCCTGATAGACTGGGAAAGCTTAAACATGAAATAGATATCAGAAGATATTGAAAATTGTTCGTTTTCCTTTGTGTAATAAATGTCCCTTTTTAATGAGAAAAAGAGTTTCCCTTCAACACACATTAGATATTCCCTTCTCCGGCACTAACTTCTGCTTTTCCTTTCTTCTACCAGGTTGTTTGGTAGTTTGCATAATGAAATCAATTTAGAAACAGACTCAAGTCTATGGAGGTATTAAATCATGTTCTCAAGCTAGTACATGCAACGTGTGACTCAGCTGTGACCAGAATAGGTGAGGATTTTTTTTTCTTTTTAGCCAGTCATATAGCCATCTGGTATGGTAGATATAAAATATTCATGATGCCGAAATGTTCTCTCAGTTCCATAAGAATGTGCAAGGTTAATGTCTTTGTGAATTATGCTACACGATGTTTATCCTGGTGGACCACAAATATCTGTGCGCATTTATAATTAGTAATAAAATCTTAGAGGCTATGATTACCTTGGAGTGAACGAGGCACATTTTCTTCGTGATGTCCTGACTGTCTAACTGCAGATTTATGGCCTGGAACACATCCCCTCATATATTGCAACATCTGCCAGCCCTGCTGGCATCTTATTAAAATAGAAAATCTAAGTATAAAATAGTATCATTGGATGTCGCCTCTGGGTTAGGCAAGTTTAACTGGGCAAAGGTTATGTGGAAACCCGTGACAGTTGCTTTCTTTATACATTTTAATTGAATCCCAGAGCTGTTTTGATAACAGCCATTGGGAATTTGGGTTAGGATTCCAGCAGACTACTACTGCTACTATGGAGGATGGTTGTGAAGGCCATTGCCATTTTCACAGGACCTTAGCTGATATTAACTCATCTACAGAGTAGAGCTGCAATGCTGGTTAGGAGGACAATGTATCCTGGGAGTCTGTGCAGACTGAGCACATTCAGGGGGCAGACTTTGGTGATTTCCCCATTGGACACAGCTGGCCTATTTGAAAGTTCTTGCACAAGGCTGCCTTCACATGCTTAGCTTATCTCCGTCCTACACCCTTAAGGGGCGGACTAATGAGTGCCCTTGTTTTTTTTTTTTTTTTTTTTTTGTCCATTTCCCCCTCTCATTTCTGTTCTTTGAACTAGTTACATTGTCTTTATAATTGAATATATACACCACTACCATGGATTGTTCTTCTCGGTATGACTGGTTCATAAAGGTTTTCAGAAGCAAATGTGCAAGGATTTTAGAAGTCCTTTCTTTGAAGAAAACACGGCTGTCTTAGGTTTTTTTTTTTTTTTTTTTTTTTTTTTTTTGCGAATGCCCTTTACCATAGCAATTCTTACACGCAATTTGTTGGGAGCAGTGAGACCCCAGATCCTGAATTTCTTGTAAGCAACTTGTTTTCCCCTGATCTGAGTGCCTACAGCTGCTCTGAGCACAAGACCTTCAGGAATTCCTGATGGCAGGAGAGTGGTTTTTGGTGGGTTTGGCTGGGACGTTGCTATCTCTATATAATCTGCCCCTGAACACAATAAAGGAGCTTTCTGAACCAGCGTTTGAAGGTCTGCTTGTCGCTCTGTCTCTGCGTCTGTATTCTCAACCTTCAGCCCTCTTGCCGAAGCTCGCAAACTGGGTCTAAGCAAACAGAGCGCAGACAAGGGGGCGCGGTGCGTGACAGAATTGGGGCTGGCTTACCCTGGCAGAGGTTCAGTTAGTTATCATCATGGTGGGGATCATGGCAGCGTGCAGGCAGACGTGATGTTTGTTTGAGCCGAGGGTCCTACATCTTGTAGGCAACCAGAAGTGCATGAGATACTGGGCGGTATCCTGAGCATAGGAAACTTCAAAGCCCGCCCCCACAGTGACGCACTTCCTCCAACAAAACACATCTCTTAATAGTGCTACTACTCCATGTGAGATTAAGGGGGCCAGTTACATTCAAGCTATCATAATGGCTGACAAGTTGTCTTTAGAGTTCCTTTTTGCCTGTACCCACTTCCGTCACATAACAAATGGTTGTCTTCTCAGTAACCATCACAACCCAGAATCATAGGCAAGAAAATAATTCTTCTAGGACAAACTTCCGGTCACAAAGGTGAGATTAGTAATGGCTTTCTTGTCCAGTGTAAATAAGTAGAAATCTGAAAAAGAAAATCTAAGCGCCTGCTTTTAGATAGAAACCACAAGCAGGATGGTGCCCTGTTACAGGAGAAACACCAAGCTGAGCCTTCGAGCAGACCGGGTTTTCCATCTGAAAGTGTTCTTCCTAATCAGAGATGGAAGCAGAGTAGAGCATCTGAATTGAGGTAACAGATCAGAGTGGAAACTGAGGCAATTGGATGTAGTGGGCCGATGTCCCCCCAAAAAGGGGCAGTTGCTTGTGGGAAAGAAGAGGGGTTCTTGAGTTTGGGATTAAAACTAAGCCGGGTTCCTACACAGGGTGGCGCTTGGAGACAAGAAGAGATCTGGCATCTGCAAGCAGCCCAGTTACAAAAGGTCAGGTGGAGCTGGGAAACAGTCTAGTGTTCGCCAGCCTGGATGGAGACACTCGCTAGATATGGGGAGACTTCAGCAGAGGCTCCCTCTGGCCAAACTTCAGCAATACCCAATGCTAGACTCCTTCAAAGAAAGCCAAGAAACAAGTTCAAAAGGACTAAGTCGATCCTTTCAGTTTAATTTACTGAACTATTAAAAGACACATGCTTTAAAGCAGTGGTTCTCAGCTTTCTTAATGCTGTGACCCTTTAATGCAGTTCTTCATGTTAGGATGACCCCCCTCCCCACCTGCAATCATAAAATTATTTTCATTGCTACTTCAGAACCGTAATTTTGCTTCTGTTCTGAATCGTAATGTAAATATCTGTTGTCCAATGGTCTTAGGTGACCCCTGTGAAAGGGTCATTCAACCCCACAAAAGGGGACACGACCCACAGGTTGAGAGGCACTGCTATGAAGAACGGTAGCACAGCTCAGCTCCTCAGAAAAGTAGGATTCGGAACATAGGACCAACAATTAGAGATTGAACGGAGCAAATTCAGGCTTGGTCATCAGACCTAGGAGTGACGGAGATGATGGAAACAACATGGCCGCTGAAAGAGCATTGCACAGGCCTTATCAAATATGCCATAGTTCAGCGTGACCTGGAAACATAACGTGCAGGAGAACAGACAGAAAAGTGTGGCCTTCTGGAGTGGAAAAAGTAAATTCGTGATATCCAAATTTACAGAATGGGTTTATCATAATGGACACTGAAGAAGTGAGCGGGGCAGCTTTAGAGACAAGGAGGAAATGCTGTTGTAGAAGGAAGCCTTGAGTCTAGAATACAGAAAAATGCCTTAGAGCATAATAAGAAAGGGCAAAGGAATGAAAACTGAGCAACATTTTAGAAATGCATTTTGCAAAAGAATTTATGAATCGCCGGTTGGACAAGGAAAGACAACAACCATTGGCAAGTGACTTGAAAATGTATAGGCTAAAACTTCAGTGTGATGCTAGTACCACATATCATTAGACTATCAGGACAGACAGACACAGGCATTGCTAAGACTGTGGGCCAAGGAATCCTTATTTCTTACTGCTGGTGCCAGCAGATAGAGCAGTCAACTTAGGAAACAATTGGGAGTTTCTGAGAAAAATTATTAGATGACCAAGAAATTCCACTACTAGATGTTGATTTTCCAGAAAGCATATATCCCTCAATAGCATATAAATGCAAATATTCATAACAGTTTAAATTAGTAAAGAAAACTAGAAACATATCGGTCAATACACAATCAAGAATTAATTATAGATCTTTCACTTCCTTGGTCAGGTCAGAGAACCCTGATTGCTCTTCGAGCAGATGAGGGAGGGGGACTTTTTCGGGGGAGGGGGAGGGAAATGGGAAGCGGTTGCAGGGACGAGGCAGAAATCCTTAATAAATAAATAAATTTAATAAATAAATACATTTTTAAAAAAAGAAATTAAAAGCTGGAAAAAGTAAAAAAAAGGAATTAATTATAAAATACTTATGCTCTGATTTTTTTGTGTTAAGAATATTTAACTCAATGTGCTATGGCAATGTGTCACTGATAAGAGGTACAGTGTGTGTCTAAATTTTATCCATCTTGCTTAACTGGAACTCTGATGTGCCGTCATTGGTGTGTGGTCAGGGTTCTCTGGAGGAACAGAACCTAGAGAATGAATACATATTAGGGCTTGCAGTGAGACCAGTCCAGCAATGGCTGCCTTTAAACTCAGAGGGCAGAAACCTGAAAGCTGTTCAGTCTATGAGTCTGGATGCTTCGGCAGTCTCTATCTGATGTCAGTGGCCCCAACAATTCCAGGGAGCCACTGGACTTCAGTCCATATCAGAGGACTGGATTCAGATGTCAGCAAAGGATGGCATCCTCCTCATCATCATCATCAACAACAACAAACCCAGGATAGGCAGATTCATCAGTAGATGGGAAGGTTCCATTTTAATTAATCTAAGCAGGAAAATCCCTCGCAGGTATGATCAGCGGGTGGGCTCATGTGAGCTTCTAGATCAAGTTGACAGTCGATATTAACCAACACAATTAACAATCCTTCACTTTGCTGTCTCCTCAACCTCAGAAACTACCGTTTCACACTTAGATTCTAAGATTTGAACTGTTCCAAAGACCTCCTGTTAAGGAAGTCTGGCAAGTTTCTCCCTATGACTGACCTGCCTCCCTGGCTTCAGCAGTGTTCAAGTTTCAGTGACATAGTCAGACATTGCAGAAGCTGCTGCCTTTGAAGGCCAAATAGCCTTGTTTTGACTGTGCATGCTTTTATTTGTTTATCTGCTGGTGGCCATGTAACCTGTTCTCTCTGGGTAGGGTGATGGCTAATCCTGCAGTGTGTGTGTGTGTGTGTGTGTGTGTGTGTGTGTGTGTGTGTGTGTTAGAGCTGGCATCAACATCCTCATCTCAATTCCTTTGCACGATGCTAAGCAATGAAAATGACTGTGCTTCAGAGGGGCAAGGGAGAGTTAGCATTGCGGGATTAAAACAAAACAACTAATCCCACTACTAGACTTCCTCCAGATGGGCTACAGCTACTTCCCTCTATATTATTTTAGATTATACACTTATTTACAGTAAATCTTATTTAGGTTAGGATCCAAAGGAATGAATCTAAATAGACCCCAATCCCTAGTGGAATCTCAGAAACAACATGATCAATGCTAAAAGACAAACCAAAAAGAGGAAGTGCTTTATGTTTCCACTTACATGAAATTTCAAAATAAGCAAAAATAGCCAGCAACAACAGAAAACAGCGGTGATTACCGGGGACTAATACTGTCAATGGCGTGGGAGGTTGCTGGGAGCTGTTTGAAGTGTTTTGTGTCACACTTGAGTTGGTGTTACCATAGTTATACACATTTGTCAAAACTCACTCAGCTGTACCCTTGAAATGAAACTAACTGTATCTAAACCTTGTGCCTCTATAAAACGGACCATAAAGTGAATATTAAGAAGAAAAGTATCCATGCAGCCTTTGCTGTTGTGTTCTGCTTGTCATATTGAACCCTGATCCTTGGGCTTACCCTGAGTCTCTGCTATAAAAGTCCAAGGTCTCTGCGGCTAGCCAGAAGCATCTACTATATAGGATGAGAATAGGCAGCTCACAGAAGTGCAAGGTGACCTCCAGCTGTAAGAGGTCAGCAGCAAACTTGAGTATGATCGATCATGACACAGCTGGAAAGTTCCTATAGATTACAAAGTTCATGAAGTAAACAGTTTCTTTTCCAGTGACCTTTTAACCTCATCAGCAATAAAACAAAACGTCGTATGGAAACTGGTACCGAGACAGAACTATCGAATGCTATCTGAGTATCTGTGTATTTTCAAAAGAAGTTTTAATATTTAATTTGCTTACTGTTTATTACATTTCTTAAAGCACATTTTAAGACAGAAGGCAACAATGACCTCAGTTTCTTCTACAAAATTGTAAGTCATAGTCCAAGACATGTGCAATACTCACAGTGTGATTACTGACTGGCCAACAAGAGCGCTGGCAAAATATTTTTGCCATAAACAACTATGATATGAAAAAGACACAGATTTCTGGGACTTGGGAGGCTAGCTCAGCAGGTTCCGAGCTATACAACCATAAAGACCTGAGTTCAGATCCTCAGCACCCATGTGGAAGCCTGTCACACACCAATAACCCCAGTGTAGAGGGCAGTGGGCACAGGGTCTGTGCTGGGAAACCAGTCTAGCTGAACAGCAAATTTTAGGTTCAGGGGGAGATATTGTTTCACAAAATAAGGAGGAGAAAAAAAGAGTAAGAAACTGAACATCGACTCTGGCCTCTGCATGAGCATTCATCAGCGTGGGCATCTACACACAATGTGCACAAATATGCATAACACACACACACACACACACACACACACACACACACACACTATTTCTTTTTTCTTCCCTATGAGAGATCTAGAGATCAAAAATTTAGCACCATAGTTCTTGTGGGTCCAGTCTCCTCTTAATCTTCATTTTCATCCTTGGCACCTCTCCTTCATATTCAACATGGTCCCAGGTGGCCTCCAGAGTGCTGGTTCGCACTATGTGCAAGGTGTGATGGACAGGGCATCCTCCTTGGGGTGTCAGGTCCTTCTTTAGCCCCACCCAGTTACTTCCTCTTTCATCTAGTCACGTCAAGTTTCAGAGAGACTAGGAAATACAATCTTTTAGCTGTGCACACTGGCTCCATGGATAAAATGCAGATATTCTGAGTAACAAACGGGAGAGACATGCAAACTGGTACTTACTTAACTAGAGGTTCTTACTTCCGTCTGCATTTCAGTGAGCTCGACTGGTGAATGGTAATGTGTGTGCTGTCAGCCAGAACAGCTGGCTATGGCTTGCCTCTTTCCTAACCCCTGTGGAGAAATCATCAATTCGTCTATTAGACCCCCATCTGGCCACATCAAGAAAGATCCTGTTCATATGGAGCTGCCAAACGAGTGGTCATGGTTCCCAAGGGTTTGCTTCTTGGTAAGAGTCTTATTAATTTGGTGGTTCTCTTATCAGGCTTTGAATCATTACCAAATGATTTATTTTCCATAGTGCAAAATAATCCTGTTTATGTTGGCAAACGCTGGAGTTGTCTCATGTGTTGAGATATGTTTCTTAGCACAACTGAGATATGTATAATGAAATACAGGATATTATGGGTGTCGTAAAAAGATAAATAGATTACATTTCAGCCTTCAGGATCCTTATGAAAAAAAAATGGTCCCTGGAAGGGGGGCAATGGGGAACGTCTTGAGATGCGTGAGAAAAGTGTGTGTAAGTCAGGGCTGTCAGACAGGTCCTCTTTCCAAATGTCAGAATAGAATAATTTCTGCACAAAACAAGACAAATGTACCTTAGTGTAATTTAAAAACATTAATTCCACAGCTGCCCAGTGGCTAACGACAGTAATTAATAATTATTTCTCAAGGTCCCAACAACACAGAAAAATGGGATGATTACTTTATTGGCCTTTCAAATAGGATGATAGGACATTTTTTTCTAAATCCCCTTGATCTGCTGTGGGAGAAACATTGTTCCCTTTGGAAAGCGCTGCTGTTATCAAGAATAATAGGTCGGTAAGTGGCAGACAGACCTAGAGCATCCCATCGTGATACAATTTGTTACCGCGTTGGCTCTCTAGCAGGTGCTCTGCCGAATGAAGCTAAAGGATGGCTTCTGCCCCGTGGCCCAGATCCATTTTGCAGCCATTATTATGTTTTTCAGGGCTAAATGGCCAATTGTGCAGTTAGGTTCTTGCCAATACATTTGTCTGCCGCCGCGGCATTCATTTCTGTGATGAGTGCTAAGTACAAAATTGAGCAGGAAGAGGGGAAATAGACGCAACCCAAAGCCTGCGAGAGGCCCTTGAAAGTCCCACCTGAGTGCAGGTAAATGCTATAGGTGAAGTATTTATGGCAGCGGAGCCCGAGTAAATGGACTGAATTGGTGGATAATTGGGAGAGTACGTGCGAAAAGCGAATGAATATAATGGATAAACACTGAGCGCAGATGGAACAAGTTTCTGATGTCTAAATTGGGTACAGCCAAGGCCGGTGCTTATGTCACGCCAACGGAGAGCACAGTTTTCTGGGCCAGAATGTTTTAGTCTGTGGCAAACATGTGATTTGAAGCACTTTAAATTTAGCGATGTCCTTTAGAAGGGATGCTGTCATCGGTCAGAGGAAGATAGTGCAGCTGAAGATAATGTATCTCTGAAAGGGCCTCGAGGCCATGCACGCACTTGCTCCCCTACTGAAAAGGAGCAGGGCGAGCCTGAGTTGCCCACCCTTTGCTCTGAGAGATTTTGTTTCTCAGTTGTCCATCTCTGTGACAGAGTACTAAAGAAAAACATCTTCTAAGGATGAAGTAGGTTTTGGTTCATGATTTCAGAAGTGTGTGTTCGTGAGAATTTGCCTTTGTTGTTTCTGTGCCAGTGACAAGGTGGAACTTGGTGTTATAAGTGCATGGACTCTTGGAGGAGAATCTACCATCTTTTTTTTTTTTTCTTTTAAAAATAGCCCACCCAATAGCCTGCTCTACCCATGTACTCTAGGATATGGAGACATTCACTAGAGCATGGTTGGCCTAGTAGGGACCAGATCCTTAAAGATAACTGACTCTCTGCACCCCAAAGTCCTCAACTATGAATAGCTCCTCAATGAGAGGTGGGGGCTCAGTTCCTCCCACTCTATGCTACATGTTGACTGGCTTGATCTTGTGCAGTTCTTCTGAGAGGTGTCTTAAAAAACGTCTTTTCAGAAATGAAACAAAGAACAAGACATGGAGACTGGGATTATAATCGGCAGCCTTCCTTCTTTAGGACCCGTAAATAACTGATTAAATATGTTTCCCAATTACATGGCTGACAAATTAATGATGACTTCATTGTATATTCCTTATGGGTTAGCACCATTGGACATTACTCATTTTCAAAAGGTTATTTATCTCCAGTGAGGCTGACTTTTAGCTGAATGATTATTTTGATTTATGAATCTGAATTTAATATAATTCACTTGGCAATAAAATCAATCAGAGAAATGATTTAATTAGATCTGGATCTGCATCCTTCAGAAATTTCCATAATAAAACACAAAAACCGAATTGGCTAAAATCAACTGGCAATTTTTATTCTTTACCATTTCCAAGGGAGTTATAAGAAACAGAACTAGGTATGTACTAAATTTGGGACATATTCCTGGAATTTGTTTCAAAATAACCCCTTAACAAGATCACCCATCACAAATGGTGTATATATAAAGCTTAAGACGAGGAAGTGAAGGAACTCCTTGTTCTATTAATTTACATCACTTAACAGTCATGGCAATGCTCCATGTTTTTTGGGGTTTTTTTTCTTGTGTTTTTTTCTTCTTTTTTATAAAAGTAGAATGAAGAACATGGCTAAGAAAGCAAGGCAAAACAATAATAACACCTAAAAAGTCAAAGCCAGTGAGACACTCTACATAAGGGTGATATGTAGGCAGAAGAAACACCCGAGGAAAAGAGGCTGGGAAGGTGTAGTAATTACTTTCACCATGATGTGATGACATACCTGGCAAAAGCAACTTAAAGAAGGAAGGGACTGTTTTGGTTCATGGTTTTAGGGTCCAGCTCATCACTGCAAGGAAGTGTGGCAGATGTAAAAAGATGTATACAGAAGAGTATCATACTTGATATTTTATTTTATTTTAGTGTTATTTTAGTTGGTAATAAGTTTGGCTTTCAATTGTTTGCTTTATGGATGGAGAAATACAGTTGATTCCTGTGTCTCAGCTTCATCACCTGTAGCCTTGCTGGATGCACTTAACACATGAAGGTTTTGTAAAAGTTTGTCATGAATCAACTACAAAGGCATTCTTAGAAACGAAGCAAAGAGGAGCTTGCTCCTTGGAGTCAAGCTGTCAGTGAAACATATCACATGTTTTTAGATTAATAATCTCAAAAGAAAGGATACTGTGACCAGTGACTATTCCTCTTACTATTCTTGTATTTCTCCTCCACTTCCTCGTTTACTTACTTACTAGTTTAAATGGCTCTTTTAAATCATCATTTATCTGTACGTGAAATTTTTAATTGTATAGAGAGTAGTTTTTTTCTTCTTTTGTCTAAAACCGTATTTTAGGAGCTAGCTTAGTCTTGCTATCTCCCTGCGCCATTTATAAAAGGAAGATGATTCAAGCATATTCCTGGGTTACCATACCCTTGCTTCTGGGCTTTCTGCCCTCGGGTCTTCATAATATGTTCATTGTCTTACTTTTATTTCATAAAGAAAAGGAGCTAGTCTAATAAAAGCACACTTATTGGATATATAAGGCAGGGGTTTGGAAGGAACTAGAAAATAATCTTGTGAAGGTGACAGGCAGGTTACTAGAGCAGGCTGGGTTTCTCATAGTCACTGAATTAATGAAACTCATAGTAGGAGTTCCCTAGATACTGTTCTTTCAGGAGACCAAAGGCTTTGCTTTGTATGAACTGAATGAGATACCTAGGTACGATATTATTTCAAAAAATAACAATAGACAATCTTGTTGAGAAGGGAGAGATAGCAAATTTTCCACATTATCCAAATATTGGGGTACTTTTATGAAAGGTGAAAGTGTTTTTCCTGGGAGGTGCTGGGATGTTAAGGACAAATCAGCACCTATCTTTCCCAACTCCCAGGACAATGCTGTATCCTATTTCTTAGCTCCCTTTGCTACCCTCCTCTCAATCTCAACCAATTAATTCACTTTTTCAGAGGTTTAGAGACCACTGGGCAGACCCACATTCCTTCAAGAACACTGAGTCAACAAACTCTTTTGTGGTAGAAAGAGAAGGAGATTAAGATGAAAAGCGGGTGTTAGTGGGGGAAATGGATCTGCACAAGGAACTCTAGTCATTGAGTCAATTGGCAGTGCAAACCAAAACTCAGCCCTGATTGTATGCAGAGGTCACACCACAGGCTTAACAGGTCCTGGATGCTCTGCGTGGCCCGGGCTGGGGACGGGCTTTATGCATAGAAGCAATAAGTGTCTGAAGATTCGGAACAGGGTGGCTTCTAAAGTGCAGCTAACAGAATATAGCCAGTAATGCTTTTTCTGTAACAAATATGAAGAAAACAAGTGGCCTACAATAAAAGAAGACCCTTAGCTAGACACGTCATCAGTTTGGGGGGTTGGATAATAAAAACGATAAGGAAACACAGAATTAGCGCCAATTGAGAAAATAAATGGCTCATAACTAGAAGCAACTAAACTCAGACAATATTGGGTTTCTTCATGGGTTTATTTATATTGCACTTTTTCAAGAGGAACTAAATGCAATATAAGTGTTTATTATCAAAATTCTTTGTTTAATGGCTTGCTATCTTGAATAGTTTCCCTGGTGTCTGCATGATAGAAGCTTCCAGTCCTGGCCATTGCCCTTCCTAGACCTAATTTTCAGTGGCTATACTTTTGATACTTAGAGCAACTTCCAAATGTAGCCTTCCGCCTTGATGGGTGCAGAAGTTCAGAAGTAAATCAAGTTGACCTGATAACTGAATCTCCACACATGGCTGGACCAAAGCTGTCTCCTGCAGAACGCAATGTTCTCTTCCGTCTAATATGTGGCAGGACATTTGAAGTGGGACAACTGTTAACGAGCCGAGAAGTTTATTTATTAAATATGAATCCTGTTTTAACCATGGAACCAGATCTAAGGGTCTTAGGTTTCCAGTATTAATATCTTGTGAGCATATTTGCATGAGACTGTTTCTAGGTCAAATTAACACATGCAGTAAGATCCGCACTGGGATGTTTCAAGTCCCAGTGTGAATGTCAATAGGGAAAGCTGCAGAAAGCCAAGAGGCAACTCAGTGATGGTTCCATGGCATCCAGAGCAGCTGGTGTGTGTTTCAAATATCTTTTTTCATCCAAATCTCCAGGGTAATGTGAAGACCAAACCACATCAAAGGCCCCCTAGATGTGTGCTCTTTTCCTACCCCAGTGAGAGAAATCTCACTTGAGTCTAAGCCAGTGGGTCTCGGTATGCCTTGAATTTATGTACATCCCAAACTCAGTAACAAAAAGACAATGCCGATAAGAGATCATGGAGGGGCTAAGAAACATACTGAATAATTGAAATCAAGTATATTTTATTTACTATTATTAGATACCTTTTAATATTCTGTAGAAATATTTGCTTCTTGTAGACTTAAAAATACCACTCTTGCCTCTGAAGTAACTGCTCTGACCTCCCAAAGAGGATTTTAGACAATGATTCCCAGGGGATAAAATGTCTCAAACCTGGAAATTTAGAAAACTCATCACAAGAGCCACATGAAATACCAATTTTACCCTGTGTCAATACATTCAAATTTCTGGCTATATTTCTCATTTTGAGGTAATTTCTGATTCCCCTAATATAGAAAAATATAAGCTGACTATATGAACAAGGGTATAATTTTAGCACAGTGTTATGGCCCAGGTAAATTTAGAATTATAAAATCTAACAGCACTGTCTTTATTTTACTGAGTTTGTGATGTATTTAAATTCAAGACCCACTGGCTTAGATTCGAGTGAGATTTCTCTCACTGGGTGGGATAGGAAAAGAACACACACCTAGGGGGCCTTTGATGTGGTTAGGTCTTCACATTACCCTGAGGATTTGGATGAAAACGATATTAGACACACACACACCTTCTCTGTCATCCTGTATCTCCTCGCTTTGTGTCTTATTCCCTGTCGGTTGTCCTTCTGGACCAAATACATCTCCCTTGTGCTGAACTTGGTCTTGGGTGTCCTGAGCTGACACCCATCGATCCTTTCAGTAGGTACCCTATCTGAGGTGAGTGGATGTGTTCATGCTGAATCTCCTCAAAAAAAGTCTGGCACACAACACATACTTTAAAGAGCTAACCCACAATATTCATGTGTACTTGAGCATGGTTTCTCTTGCACAGGTAGAATCCTCTAATCAGCTGTGAATAAGAATAGTAATAATAATAATAATGTAATAGCAATAATATCAAACATGTCAGTCGGCACTGGAGCCAGTTTGGACTTCATGAGTTCACTGCTCACTGGTCAGGTTTTGTGGAAGTCATAATGCTTTCAACATGCAATGCCTGGAGTTTTCCAAGTCAATGTTAAAAGCTGCAGGTCCAATCTCAATTATTTTTCATGTCGCTCATCCCCTCTGATTAGCACAGGTTTATATGGGTATACAACAGACAGTATTGAATAATTTGAAAAAGACCTAGTTTCTTTTTAAAATCAGATAGCATTGTCTCCTTTCCTCCTCTGCTATCTCGTTTTCCTTCCCTTCTCTTAGTCCCCTTTATCTTCTTCCTCCTCTCTATGTCTCTGTCTGTCTCTGTCTCTCTCTGTCGCTCTCTCTGTCTCTGTCTGTCTGTCTGTCTGTCTGTCTCTCTCTTTCTCTCTCTCTTGCTTTCTCCTAGTAGCTGAAACTAGCTTGGAACTCGCTGTGTGGATGAGACTGGCATATTTAAACAACCCTTCTTTCCCAGCCTCCCGATTGCTGGAATCATAGGTATGAATCGGCACACCTGGCTTTCACACATGGTGCCCAGAGCCAGGTGGACCTTTCCGTGCCTTCCTAGCCAGCATTTTATTCTCCAGCTACAAAAGGAATCTGTTTCCCTTCACTGTGAGTCCTCAATTGATTTTTGAGTCTCAGGTCAGAACGGTCTCAGGCTTTCTGGTTTTTTAAGACTTGATATCATCGTCACTAGACACATTCTTTTGAAAGGCAAGTTTTTGGCCATTCATGACTCCTCCAATAACCGCAGCCACTTCAATTGGTGTCTATATGCATCACATTGAACATTGTCCCACGGGTTGTTTGTTTTAGACTCTGAGATCTTTATGAGCCCATAGGGACTAATATTTATTTGCCATTGGAATTTGAGAAAGGGAAGACCGTGGCAAAATGCTTCTGAAAACCTTTTCTCTGGGAGACAAAAGCACCCCTCACATTGTGTTGGGGAGGGCAGCTTCAGTATCAGCGTTTTATCACACACAGCTGCTAGGCAAGAGCTGAGGCTTCTGTTTGAATTCTATAGTTCTCGGAGAAAGGCCTTCTACCAGAACTTTAAATTTTTGCTAGTGTCCTAAGAATGACATCTAAAAATTCTTAGGGATCTTTCTAACAAAGGGGGCCCTAAGACTCGCAAACATTTCCCTACAACTAATAGTAGGAATATTGCTTATTACTTAAAGACCTTTGGGCCGTGTGTGTGTGTGTGTGTATGTGTGTGGTGTGGTGTGTGCATGCACACACACACATGTTTCAGAAACAGCTTCTATAACATTAGGATGCCATTAGAGAATTCTTCCAGATGAACTTGCCTGAACCTGACTTTTACTATTTAAATATACCTTCTCTTAGTTACTGTGCTGACTCAGAGGGGCAAAACAATGAATTATTCATGGTCTGTGTGCCAAAGAAAACTTACTGCAGCCTCTAAATCTTAGGAGAATAACCATTATTTTAACACAGGGCCTAGACATATTCCAACCTGGACAGCACTTTTGCTTCGGTAGGACTCATAGAAAGAGCCATTCAATATGACTCCCTTTCCTTTTTGCCTATCTACATGAAATGTGATTGCTTTGACAACTTTAGGTGGTTGGTCAGAAATTATGAAGTTGATGAAAAAGCTCAGTTACTGGTTGCTTTTTACCTCAGAGCTATTTACATTTGAACTCTTTGGGCTACTCTTTTGGTGGAGATATACTGAGAAAACGCCTGTTCTGTGAACTTAACCAGGTTTCCCCCTTTGCCTGGTTGTCACCCAGCATGTAGCCAGGAGGAGTGCTAATGCCGGGGGAGAAGGCTCAGTGCTGATGGTCCTAAGTCAAGGCCACAGAGGTTAGAAAACGTGGATTCGAATTCACGCCACACAGGTCATGCAGCTGGGGAAACCAAGCCAAGTGACATGAATCACTGCAGGCTTCTAGGAGGCTGGGCCCCCAAACTTTAACCCAGCTGTTCTAAACTCCCATTTTGATGAACTCCACACACAGATTCTCCAGATTTTTATTTACTTTGTTTAGGACAAGAGCTAGGCAATGAGGAGAATCCTAGTTTGGCAAAAGATCCCCAGGGCTGGAGGCTTCCTAGGTAAGCAACTACAGGCTGAATGCCACGGAGTTCAAGGCCATCCTTTGTCAGCTGGAAGTGCTGTAAGTATGATAGCAGTTGCCAGTTTCCCTCACAGGAAGGTGAACCCTTTTATTTCAGAAAACTCGGTCACTGCGGAAAAGGTGGAAGGGATTTGTTTTAAATATAAACAATGAAAAAAGCATTTCATCTGGGGATCAGAGTCCCAGAGGGTTAGAGTCAATGACCATCATGACAGACAGAATGCAAGCAGGCATGGTGCTGGAGCAATAACTGCTCATTGACGTGGGAGGCTCTAGCCCTTCTTGGTTAGTGCTATCCATGGCAAGGGGGACCAGGCTATTTAAGAATGGTAGCTGAGCAGCAGGAGAAGCATGCCAGTAAGCAGTGGTCTTCCCGGGTCTCTACTCCAGAGAACAGAGGAAGTTCAGAGTGAGTGAAGTCATGAGTGAATGTGTATTGTTGACCTGGACACCGCCATAATAAGGCAACTGATCAATGTGTAGAAAAGAAGCCATTGCAGCTTCCTCCTTGTGAGTGTTTACAGACTGAGACTTCTCCACTCTAGAGACTTCCTACCATGACTAGCTATGCATAAGAATCTCCCTATGATGTAGATAACGAACACACGGAAGTTCTGAGGGTGGATATGTTAGGGACCACGGTGGTGTTGGTGAGACTCCATTAGAGCATGCACAACCCATCTGACCCTGGCTTTTCTGTGTACATGTCTGTGTGTCTGCCTTTTCGGTGTTCTCTCACCACTCCTAATCAGGGGTCCAGTACTGAGCTGTGCAGGATGTGGCAGTCTGTTCCCGTCTTGAGTTCTCTTGATGATGTGCTATACCCTGTACTCCAAAGTAATCTTTCCTCCACCAGGTTTCGGATTGGGCAATCAGTGCTTTATCACAGCCACAGAAAGCAAACTGGCACAGATATTAGTTTCAGACAGTGGTCTGTGATAGTTATGAGCATGTATTTTATGGGGGGTGGGGTTGTGGAAGAGTTTGAAACTTCCGGTTAGAAATCTATTGCATGTTTGAATCTCACTAGGCTGTTCTGTTTCTCGACCATTTGAGATTTTTCTGTTGAGAATTCACTGTTTAGATTGTACCCTATATTTTAATCAGATTATTTAGTTTGTTGATGTCTAGTTTCTTGAATTCTTTATATATTTTGGAAATCAGACCTCTGTCAGATGTGGAGTTGATGAAAATCTTTCCCCATTCTGTGGGCTGTCTTCATATTTGTTACAATCTTTTTATATTAGATAAAAAGGGAAAATATAGTCATATTTTGTTTATTATTTAACAAATAAAGCCTGTCTGAAGATCAGAGTGCAAAGCTAGCCACACTAGTCAACAATACAAGCCAGGTAGTAGTTGCACACACCTTTAATCCCAGCAGCCACACTAGTTAGCCATAGAGGCTGGGTAGTGGTGGTGCACACCTTTAATCCCAGCACTAGAGAGGAATATAAGGTGGGATGAGACAAGAACTCACTCTCTTCAGTCTGCAGATTTCATAGAGGTAAGAGCTCTCTAGTGGCTTGGCTGCTTTGCTTTATTTATCTTCAGCTTGAACCCAAATATCTGTCACTAGGTTTTTATGTTCCATGATACAGAATTTAAACCTGGGTTCTCTGGAAGAGAAGTCCTGAGTTACTGAAAGATTGACTGATTTGAAAGGGTATGGCACATTTTGGATGGTACCATTTTTAGGCAGTTACCCTGATTTATATATGGAAGGTAACTGAATAAGCCAGAGGAAGCAAACCACTCAACTGCTTTCCTCCTTGGGCTCAATTTCAGTTCTTACCTCCAGGTTCTTGACTTGAGCTTTTGTCTTAGCCTCCTTGATAAGGGACTAGAACTTAAAAGCTAAACTAAACTTTCTCCTCCCCCAAGTTCATTTCGGTCAGTGTTATCACAATAGAAATATGCAGACCAGAACAATGTAATGCATACCATTGGTACAAATTGGTGGTTGTGTCTATAACAACATAAGTCTTATTTAATTATATTTTCTGGGAAGCAAAATGGATTAGAACCTAAGGGTCAGCCATCATATTTAACTCTGTCAGACTAAGCTGTGTCTCCTGTGTCACCAGAGGACAAAGCTTGAGACGTCATCTCTATGTATTTATTGCTGTGTAACAAGCGATATGAAAACTTAACTGGTGTAAAACACAACATTAATGTTTCTCTTGAGTGTTCAGCTTGGGGAAGACTGATGGTTAGTTAGTTTTCTTCTCCCTCATCTGCAATCAGAAAGGTCTTTTCTAAGGCTGAGGCCAAGATGAGCTATTTTCTTCAATTTGCTGTGTGAGTAACACAAACCCAAACTCTAACTGGGATAAGTAATAAAAATACCCTGCTCCAAAGATTAAAGACAAGATGCGCTCAAATTTTTCTTAGCATCCTAGTGACAACTCTGAAACCAAAGTGTTTTTATTTCACATCCCTTCTGATGTCTTTTCCTGTATAATTAACAGTAGACCCAAGTTTCCTTTCAAATTTTGTTTCTTTTTACCAAAGTGCATTCCATTTGTCTTTTCTAAAGTGAATCCTTGTGTTAGACTGTGGACTCAACAAAGTTAAGTTGACCATCTGTAGATTTCTATAATCTCTAGACAGGATGAAAGAATTGGTGTCAGTTCAGGATCCCTAAAACCAAGTTCTCAGCGCAGAGGAGATTTATCTCAGGGTGACAGAGGGCAAGGAATAAGAGATAAAGACAGAGATAGAGGACAAAGAAAAAGGGTACGGGAACAAGGGAGAAGGGAAAAAAGTATTTGTCCCAGAGTGGTACAAAGGATAGAGAGGGGGCAGACATGGCCTATAGAAAATGGCAGTTTATAAGGGGAAAGGTGGAGGACCTGTGTTAGGATGAGGTGTTTAATTTTAATTGGGCATGTGAATTAGGCGAGCCAAAACAGACTTTTGATGGTTGGATTTCATCCTTTGATACTGAACCTTGGCAGTCAGGAGAGAACGGACCTTGCTGGCTAGCTTTAGGAATGTAATTGCTTGGTTTTAGAAAGGCAGAGGAAATGGGAGAGAAAAGCAAGGCCTGCGAGGACTACGTTTCCATGTTGGAGATGGCTGGAGTCCCTTCACTGTGTGCTCCAAAATTATTGATCTCTATTCTCTCTGCTGTTGAAATTTCAGATGTGGTCATCTCAAACTCTATTTTTAGTGTATCGTAACGACAGAATATTCTTCTACATCAGAGGATTCTAAGATTTAATGGATCTAGTGGTGGCGGTGTGAGTACAAAGTCATGGGCATACTCCATAGAGTCTGTATCAGGTGGCAGTGTGTAATGAAAAGTTATTCAGAGCACTTTTTTTTTAAACGTAGAGTTGAGTCATCTGCAGCTAGTCCCCTAGTAACTCAGAGGACACTGAAGGATAGGTTTTGCTCCTTGATGTTACTGTGTTGGTTAATCAGCCACAGAGTTTGGATAAGTGTTAGAATTCTCACATCTCATAGATAATGAGGATAAATAACAGTGGAACATGTCCACAAATTCACCCTGGAAGAAATCATTTTAGATAGATGCTGGCCATAATTCTTAAAAAGTTATTTTCCCTTATAAATAGGTCTTCAAAGTCCCGAATCAGGCCTAACAGGCAAAGCATTTCCCAAATCAGCCTCTAGCATTCTTTAGAATCTTGAAATCATGCAAAAGGGTAAGACATTGACTGCTGTGTTCCAAGCTGATTTCTCCACTGTGTGGTCCAGCAAAGCCCATGAACTCCCATTTTAACAGTGCAGTTGGCCCAACTTTGAGAACTAACGATCCAGGAGAAAAGATAAAGGCCTATTGTGCGGAGCCTTTCCTAACCACTGATCTCTGAGATATACTCTAGATTTCAAACATCGTTCAAGTCACCACATGACAAAGCAGTTTCAGTTCAGATAGAGGTTGGCTAGGCATTTTTCTTAGCCACAATCCATCCCTTAGCGGGGCAGAGTGCAGAAGGAGATAAGCGTGAGGGCTGTCAAGTTCTAAGTGGGCTCTAAAACTGAGTGTGTGTCATGAGAGAGCTGTGGGAAGCATTTCTCACCGACAACAACTAGAGAATTTGGTTAGCTCTGCCCGCTTGGTTAGAAAAAAGTCAGAAATTTATCCCTAAGATAAGCATTGAAAGGCACTATAAGCGCAATTACATTATTTGTGGGGCCTCAGAGACTAGCATTGCTCTGGTTTAGACACTGGCCATGATTCCCACGAAGACTTCAGTATTCTCAAGAAAAGCGTGAAAGGACTTGAATAGCTCCTAACAGACAGACGCAACACCTGACGGTTTCTTCCCATGTTTTAGATATTTTCCTGCTTCCTGGACCTAAAGGACTGGCCTGGCGAGCAATGCTGCTGGCCTAGTTTGGAATGCCTGAGGTCGAGTTGCGTATTTTCTCCTGAGCCTTTCTGTTCTTAGTGTAGAATTGTTTTCTAGTTCAACTCTTTCACATTTGGGGAATTATTTTTTTCTTTTTTACAAACTACATTGCATATTCACTTATTTGGCATATGTGCTCGCGTGTGCATTCATGTACCCAAACATGTGACAGGATGCCCGTGGAGATCAGAGGTCAACTTGCAGGGCTTGTTTCTCTCTTCCACCGCTTGGGTCTTGGGATAGAATGTAAGCTTTCAGGCTTGACAGCAAGCCTCTTTACCCCTGTGCTTGCCTGCCGGCCCAGAATTGTATTCTCTACTTTCTATTGTTGACCAGCTTGTGTTATCTTATGACAGGGCACCTCACAGTAGTGCTTTGTTAAATACTTCGTTGCTCTTAAGGTTTCTTTCTAATTATCAAAACACAGTAGATGTTTCTACTCAATTTTTGATGGTAAATAATTTTATTAAAGGAAAATAATATTTTAGAACATATTATAACAGATATCTAGTAACTATGATAAATATCTTCATAATGTATACTTTAGGTATATTTGGAATATTCCAAAGTAACAATTAAAAGTCATGTTTTAATTTGTAAGAGAAAGTTAGTGGTTTAGAAAAGGTAGATGGAACTGAAGTTACAGTCGTGGCACGATCCGTGGTCGTGGTTATGCACTGAATTGGAAGAAGGAAGCCCTTTGAGCGTTAGCAGTCCTCCCTTTGCTGGTTGACTATGGATGTAATGTGACCAGCTGCTGGACAAACCAGCCACCATGACTTTCCGGCCATGATGGAATGCGCCATCAAACCCTGAGCCAAACTAAGCCTTCAACCCTTTAAATTGCTTTTGTAAGGTAGTTTGTTACGTAAGAGAAAATATAACTGATGCATAGACTTAAATTAAGCTTTAAAATAGGAAATGAGATGAGGAACTATATAACAAACATTCTTAAAAATGAAATATCAAGATTTAAATGTAATCAATACATAGCCATGTTACGTACACACAGAATATGGGAATCATATTAAATAAAAAGGAAAACATCTACTTGAATGAAATTTATTTTGAATGTGAAAATGTAACCATTTTGTAGGGAAAATTGTGAGAAAAGATATGCAGTGTTACACTAATCAAAAGGAAGATAGAATGGCTATATTAGAATTGGAATTATATCTCAAAGTAAAGAGTTTCAGGAATAAAGAAGTCAGTATACAGTGATTAAGTGGCTAATTCATCAAGAAGACATACAGGTCAGAACATTTAGTGAACTTATTAACATATTTTCAAAATACATAAGACAAGTTGGTAGAATTGTAAAGATAGACAAATCCATTATTATAGTTTTATACATTAATATTGTCCTCTAATAAGTGATAGAATGATAAAATAAAAAAACAAGTTAGGCTACAAAAGGCTTACAGTGTCAGGTATATGTAGTCAGAGGCTGTTCATCATTCCTGGCTGCCCTGACCCGAAATAGTCACACAGAAACTGTATTAATTATAACACTTTTTGGTCAATGACACTAGTGTATTCTTAGCAAGCTCTTACATATTAAATTAACCCATTTCTATTATTTTTAATTTTACCACGAGGCTCGTGGTTTTCTCTGGAAGGTTCTGGCTGGCAGCTCATATCTTTCTCCTGTGGTGACTAAATGGCTTCTTACTGACTCTGCCTACTTTCTCTCAGCATTCAGCTTAGCTTTCCTGCCTAGCTCTACTCTGCCCTATCACAGGCGAAAGCAGTTTCTTTATTCATTAACCAATAAAAGCAACACATATACAAAAGGACTTCCCATACCAGGTATCAAATAATGCTGTTTGCTCACCAAAAGACTAGTCTGTTGATGTTGGGCAGAATCCTTTATTTTCATGAACTTGATAGTATTGTCTTTGTAGCCTTATTTAATTTACAGCAGAAAATATGACAAACCAAATTTTAACAAATTTAAAGGGATTCAAAGTACACAGGGTAAGTTATTTTACCATATGAGGATTAAGCTAGGAAATAGTGATAGGAAAAGATTCTAAATTCACAACCAGTTTTGACCTAAAATCTGTATTTCTTTCACAACTTACAAGTCTCATGTTCACAAAAGAAATTAAAAAGTGATTTGAAATTCAAGAAAGAGGGAGTATATTAAACATGAAGTAAACCAAGGGAAGAAGTAGTACAGTCAAAGCAGATATCAATGAAACAGATAGAAAAACTTATGGGGGGTGGCAAGCTTTCCATGTTCATTCTCAAGGAGTTAAGAAGTAGTCTGTCTTGGCTCTTGGGTCACCCTCAGCAAAGCTTACTCCTCTCTGGAACTTAATTCTTCCTCCTCCTCCTCCTCCTCCTCCTCCTCCTCCTCCTCTTCCTCCTCCTCCTCCTTTTTTCTCTACCTCTTCTTTCTCCTCCTCTTCCTCTTCTTTTGTAAGAGATCAAGTGTGAACCATCTTTGTTCTAAGACTGTTGCCTCCCCCTCCCCCTGGATCCTCATGATATTCCCCTTTGTTCTCCAGGAGTTCCCCTTCTGTTTTCATACTACGTGTATTATTTTACTCACCCATCTCCAGTCAACACTGCTTACTCCTCTCTCAATGTTGTCGTTCCATTTTATGATCATTTCATATATGCTTGTATATGTCAAGATCTTTATCATTTATACCTATCAAAAATTATATCTAGTTTTACATTTGAGGGACATGAGATTTTGTCTTACAGAGTTTGGCTGATTTTACTTATGATTGGGACCTAGTTTCTTTAAGTTGCTTCCTGTTCCTATTCCCTGACTTTGCTCATACTTATCCTGGAAAACTACCCAACAAAAGAAGAAAGACTAGAAATATACAACATAGCCGAGTCTCAATAGTTCTAGAAGAAGCCAGGCATGACTCATTGTGGAAACCTGTGTATTTCCACTAATAAAAAATTTAAGAAACAGATCAGTCTTCAGTGTCAAGACGGATCAATGGTTTCTTAGGAAAATGGAAAATACAGAGGGCAGACCATAGATTGTAAAAGAGTGTCAGCGTTTTTCAGGGTTTGTGTGAGCATAAACATATGTCTCGTTTACAGTAAATAGCTGAAGTCCTTTTATGTCAATTGTACCTTAGGAAAGGTATTAGACTCTTCCATGCCTTCTGGCTACGATGTAGCCCCTACATCCAAGGCTCAGAGAGGATCAGGAAAGAGGTGTCAGAAAGATTTTAAGACCAAAACTCTTGATCCTAGATAATGTCTTTCAAACACCATCAGGATGTTATATACATGAAATCACAATAATTTGGTTGCCTAAACAAGACCCGCATATTGATAGCACCTGTCAATATGGCAAAGTGGCTAGAAGGCATTCCACAAGCCCTAGATGCAAGCTAATGACAGTCAGTGGCTGCTGAGAAAACGAGGCTCCATCTTCTCGAGGAGCAAGCTCCTCAGTTATCCAATCCCAAGTAGCCAGCCTTAAACACATGTGAGTAGGGACAACACAAAATAGACTCAGTAAGGTGTGTGTTTGTGTGTGTGTGTGTGTGAGAGAGAGAGAGAGAGAGAGAGAGAGAGAGAGAAAGAGAGGGAGAGAGAGAGAGAAAGAGAGGGAGAGAGAGAGAGAAAGAGAGAGAGAGAGAGAGAGAGAAGAGATACCCACTCTCAATAAACTATAAAACATTAGCAAGTTGGTGGGTGGTCCGAAGTAACTTTCTACTCTTGTTACGTATCCACTTCTATTTCTAGTGGGTATGATTTTCCCAAAAGTTTTTCTTTAGTGACTATCACACTTACCTCAACAGGAACAATGATTTTTGGGGGGATTTTATTTTTAACTTTAATAAAATTTGTCTTAGGAAATCCTCGAAACTTTAACCCCAGAAAGCGTATGTCATGGTAACTGTTTACTCTTTTATCTGCTCAGCCACAAGCATTTGCCAGGCTTTTATTAAATAGCCTTTGCTATGTAGCCAGTCTTTTATTGATGGACATTTAAATGGTTCCCAACGTTTTGCTATTACAAGCAACCTGCAGAGAACATTTGTGTGTGTAGTCTTTGCTTGTCTGCAGTTTTTACAGTAAACTTGCTGGGTGAATGAATATAAATATTTTAAATTTGTATAGGTGTTGCCAGAGTTTGGTTTTGCATTGGGTTGTTTTAACCGTGGGCTGTTGTCTTGGTCTTGGCTAGAGTAGTTCCAGTGGAGATGCAGTCGGAGGTCAGGTTGTAGGGATTTGGGGAGGGGAGGAAGAGAAGGCAGTCAGTTGAAGCAAGTCTGCAGACATTCAGCAATGATAGTGGGCTTAGACAGGTTGTCTTACAGTGGCAAAATTACTGTGTTACAGGCCAAGTAGCTCTCGGTGCCTCAGCCTCTGAGAAGACTTGAGGCAATAAACTCTGCATGCTAATCTCCACCTCAGAGCTGCTTGCCTGAAGAATGCAAACATCTCAACTCCATATGCAGCACTCCCAGTAAGAAAGCACAGGCTCCTTTTCAAAGGCTCAGGCGATTCATACTATTAGATCTATTCTATGGGGACATGAAAAGAAATCTGTCTGACAAAGGGACATGATTTATACTGTCCACTGTCTTTTGCGATAACAACAATCACAATACTTGGTTCTTTGTGAAAAGAAAGAGGGAGTATTTATTGACTTACTCTACAGTTTGACAAACCGGTGTTCTAGCATCAAGTGACTGCCTTGTTTCAGATATTGGGGAGGCCCCCTGCCTGTTTCACGATATCATAGCAGGAGCAGGGGAAGGAGAAAGCAAGATCTCAGAATGAGGGGCAGGAAGTCAGAGATAGAGAAATTCGGGAAGCAGGGTGACTCTCTCATAGCAATTCAACCCTCCTAGGAATTAACCATTAGTCAAGGTCTCAAGAGAATCGCCTGTATCCCTTCTGATGGTAGCTCCTAATGACCTGACCATCTTCCCCTAGGTTCCATCTCTTCAAGTTTCTACCTCAGCACCACCACACTGAGATCCTGATCCTAGGATGAGGATTCCTGGGGGGTAAAGTCACATCTCAACTAACCATGATCTTATCAGAGCACAGGTCACCTGGTAGGAAGAGGGGGTACCAGAAAGGATACATCTAAGGAGGAGCAAAAGTGACCTAATTTTTTAAGGCAAAAAAACAAGGTGAATATTCATCTTAGGGTTAAACACGTAGATGCGTAATATGTGAAAATGATAACAAAAGGCAGAGGGAGGGAGGAAAACTTTTAATAATGCGTTTTGAGTGGATCTTTCATTTGCAGAATAACAATTAAAAACAATACAAAAATATAGCTAAAAGCCAGTAAGGGGAGTGTGATAGCTAATAAAAGTATGTGCTTAATTAAAAACAAATAAGGAACAGAATAATATATGATCAAAGAGAAGATTATGCAAAGAGAAAATGAAAGGCAAGCTGGTTAAAATGACCTCAGCTGTAACACTAATCACATTTAATGTAAAAGTAGCAAACACTCAAATTAAAAGACAGTATCATAATGCATACACACACACACACATACACACACACGAGTGTAATACTTAAGACAGAACAGAACATTTTTACTATGTAGATAAGTTAATGGGGCTGGAGAGATAGCTCACTGGTTAAGGGCACTTGCTGTTCTTCCAGAAGAGCCACGTTCAGTCCCCAGCACCCATCTAGATGACGCACAGTCACTTGTAGGTTCCATCTCCACTGGACTGAGCACCCTCCTCTTGGTCAAGCCAGTACCCAGATTCACACTCTTCCTCAGCTTTCCAGAGGCTATTGACTTTACAGAATCTTGTACATTCCATAAATTTTCACCACTTGTCGCCTTTGTCTTCAGTAACATCTTCCTTACATGAGGCTGGAAGTGACATCCCATAAACCCTTTCCAGCCAGCATTGCTAGTACCCTTGTCAGATCTACGCGCCAACTCAGGCTTATTCATGACTGGGCTAAGCACCTTAGCCTTGACTCTGATGACTGACAAGGAACTCAGGAGTGGAATTTGGTTTTATAGCCACAGTCCTTCCTGTGATGCGAGATGCCAGGTTTGTGCACAATGCCCTTGGTGCCTCATCCCTTTGCACTATGCTGTTTGGGTCTTGTTTTACTAAGCATCACTTAGAGCTTGGCTGTTAGAGCCTATTGCCTCCAACTGAACTATATGACATGTCTAAGGGTCTTTTGTCCAAGCTCCATGGTGTCTCTCTTCATTGGGGCAACAAACCTTTTATATTTCAATAACTTCCCCTCTGGGAAAACACAGCCCCTTTGAAGGGCCAATGTCCATAGAGCACAGAGTCTCCCTGTTGTGTGGACTATGCAGGCTCTACTGAGCCCATTCAGGGGATAATAGCAGCTAAGAAGTGCTGTTCTGGCCTTGGCACAAGCCCTTCCTGTAATGTGATAATCCCAGCAGGCCGGGGCTGAGGTGGAGACCAGCACAGAAACCTCGGGGATCAACTTCCGACCTCCTGGCTTTTCTTCCACTCCCCAAAATGATTTTGTTTAAAACGCTCGCTGCTTTGTTATAAAGTATTCTTCCCTTAGGGGTTTTGGCTCCTGTGTGGATCTTTTGTGGTTTGAAAAGAAAAAGGGTGGGGGGCAAGCAAGAACATCTTAGTTTAGCCATGACACAAAATCTAACCAAGGTAAGGGGGAAATGGGCCAGGAAAAGGGATGGAAACCCAGGAAAAGGAGCCATTTTCAGTGTGCCATCTGAGGTTGTGAAGGTCACCATTTGTTGCTAAGCTAATTTCTAGAAGCGCCCCTATGTCTTCTCTCCTCTGGGGAGCAGGACACTAAGAACATGCCTTTGGCAATGGTTTCCCTCACATTTTTTGGAATCCGAGAGTGGCTAGAAGGATTCCCATGGACCCTTGTCTTATGATGTGTACCCCAACTATCCAGAAAGAGGCCAGAAATCAGAATCTACAAGCAGAGGCTTTCCTGAGGTTCATGGAGATACAGTTGATAGCAGCCCAAGGGAAAGGGGCTTGGCTCAGTGATATCCATCAGGGGTTCTGGCTCTTCCCCTTGGCTTTCCAGAAAGAACTTTTGTTCATGCCTTAGCCCTTGTGCCATCATTGTGGTTTAGCAGTAAAGGAAAAATTTGCTCAATGTACGTTCTAGCATAATATTGTACTTTTATCACAAATCATTTGACCTTCCTTTTAGGTATGGATACAGTCCCTTGAATCAATCCCACAATCACTCCTGCATGTCTTCCTCTCCACTTTTCTATCTTGTCCGGCCTCTTGTTGTGATGCACACGGGGTAGCAGGGTCTCGGCCTGGAGTATAGGTGCTCACAGCAACTCTTCTTCTTGCCCCCCATGCTGTACCTCTAAGTATGCTGGCTTTAGCTTATCATTCGCAGCAGGTAAAGGTCGCTCTCATCTCTTGGGCCAGAATATTCTGCAGAGCCTCAGCCACCTTAGCATGGCTGGTTTGGCATTCCACGGCTCCTATTCAATGTATGAAAACACTCTTTGAGGGGCTGGAGAGATGACTCGGTGGTTAAGAGCACTGATAGCTCATTCAGAGGCCCAGAGTTCAATTCCCAGCACCCACATAGTGGCTCACAACCATTTTTAATGGCATCTAATGACTTCTTCTGGCATAAAGGCAAACATGCAGATAGAACACACATATACATAAAATAAATAAATACATCTTTTTTAAAAACCACTTTGCTTCAACCTCTCCACTAGCTTGGTAAGGCCACATGATCTGGCTTCGGTAGGCCTATCCTTCCAACTCAGTATATATATATGAGCCAAACGAGACTTGGGGATCAGCTTGGGAGTAAAGTTTAGGACCTTTGTCTTAAACAAATGTGATGTATCTTGTAGCTGTGTGTGGGTTTCCTGGTAGCCCAGGGGCAGCCTCTATTAGAAACCAGAGTGGGTGGACAGTCAAGAGCTCCTTTCTTCCTGTTTCTTTTCCAGGCTGTCCTCTACTAGACAGCCAGAGGCAGTATACACGGTTGCAAACCATTGCTGTTCTTGTGTAGGAAGAGATTCAGAAAGGGCTTTCTCTAATGTCTCCTTTCTCTTTCTCTTCATTCTAGTTAAGCCTTAAACAGGGGATTCTGCCCCAGAGGGGGTCTCTGAAGCAGAATTCATCTGTCAAGGGCCGTCCAGGATTGCTCTCCATGTACTACAAGAGTGGGACAGAGGAACTAGATACGGCTTCTCCTTCCACTGACCCTGCTTTTGAAGGTGGGGGTTCTCACTGCCTGGGTTGGATGCCCACTCCCTCCTTATATGTGGCCTTAGTTCTCATCCCTGGACCTCCTCAATAAGGGCTGACAGTGAACTATCTAGTCAGGGAGAAAGCAAGAGTGATTGTTTAATATTTGTTGAAGTACTTGAATGATTTTGATCTTGGGAGGCCAGAACTCCTCTCTTCCTAGTTCTGGGAGAAGGGGTGGGTGCTCCTGGAATGGTGCCATATGTCACAGTGATCTGCTCCAGCTGGTAAATACATGCCCTTCTGGGGTCAAGGCAGAGATGAAAGAACGGGATGTCAGAATACAGAAACCATTTGAAATGAGCAGGGAGTCGAATTCTGAGCCCTGTCTTGTCTTCTTTGATTTGTTCAGAAAATGGGAGTGTTCCCTTCAAGTTGAGCAGTGAGAAGCTCAAAGGGAGACATAACACTCTTGCCTAATTTTTTGACCTCTGTCATGGAGCATGGTGACCACAACCACGGACATCCAGTGCCCATCCCATAAGGCTGTGTTTTCACACGGTGAGAGCCCAAGGCCTCAGAGCTTCCCTCTTGTGCATAGAGAGGCAGCATTTTGGTGCCCTAGGCTTCTGCTGGTAGTTTCCCATGAGAGCATAAAAAATGATTGTTAAAATAAATGGCATGCTGAATCGTGTGCTTTGAAAAGATGAATTGTGTCAATAAAACTGCTATTTTTAAAAACACGCAATCATCCACACACTATTATTTTATCTTCTTCTTTATTAAAAAGGGCTCCATCACATGAAGTCTCTGAGTCTTGGCTTCCTTGCTAAGCCATAAGCGGGTTTAATTGATTAGTTCACATCATCTAGCCTGTCCTTTCTAATATAGCCAAATATGGTTTTTTGGTTTAATGACACGTATTTAAACATTTCTTGTTTGATAAATACTAATTTTCCCACTGGAATGATTTCAAATGGTTTGTTAATACATCTTTTTTACATATTGTTGCTATTATTTCTATGAAATAAATTTATAAAAGTGAAATTGTGTGAACTATAATAGATCCTCACTTTTATAGATGTTGCCAGATTGTCTTGCAACCAAGACTCACAGTTCCAATTTACAGGAGCAATATATTCAAAGTTTTCATTTATCTCTGCCAAAAGTAGCTATTGTGCTTCTTATTTGGCAGTCTTGGGGACATACATTATGGTGTTGTGGCTTCAGCTGGATTGAACACCTTTTGATAGCTTTCTGCCAACTGCATTTACTGTCACAGCATCTATGGAATCATTCTCCTCATTGTTGCTCACTTATAATAGCTCTTTACATCATAAACTTATCAACCATTTCTCTGCCATATGTTTTATAAATATTTTTCCTAGTGTAATCGCTTTTCCAAACACATTTTAAAGTTTTAGAGAATTAAATATAGTTACACTTTCTTTTGTGTGTCTGGATTTCCAGAATTGGTTAAGACAGTCTCCCTTGCTTTGGGGCATTTTAAAAAGATTTTTTATTATTTTAAAATTTTTTGCACAAGTCTCTAATCCATATGGAACTAATTTTTACATTTGGTGGTAATTAAAGGGCCACCTTGTTTTTCTCCCCAATGGATAACCAGATATTCAAGCTCTGTTTAAGAACGAAACCATCTTTCTTTTCAGCGATCAGCATACCATCCAGACAGAGGTAGACACAAAAACTCTGAGATTAGGAAGCTGGGGCTATGTGAACCACAATCTATAGGAAAACCCTGGAAGAGAGGAGAGAGAGAGAGAGAGAGAGAGAGAGAGAGAGAGAGAGAGAGAGAGCACGCGCTGCATCAGCGTTGACAAATATAATCCAAGTGACTTTTCAAAGGCTGGCCTGAGGTGTTACCACTTAAAGGGGAACCAGAACTTCTGCTCAGCTGTCACCCTGGATAAACTGTGGACACTCATCAGTGAGCAGACACAGGGAAGGGCTGCAAAAAAAACAAGACTGGAGCCTTCCTATCACCCACGTGGTGCAATGGGCAACCACAAAGTTCTGGGAAAGGGAAGGCTCCCGAGACACCCCATCATCATGAAGGACAAGTTGTTCAGCAGAAGAGCAGAGGAGATGAAGGGTGTTGGGGATATCCGCGTCCCACTGCTTGACATACCCCTTCATCATATCCAAAATTCAAGTTTAGGCTACTTTTCATTTTACCTCATTTGCTTTATTTCCCTAATGTATCTATTTTCAGGCTAAAACCATACCCTCTTGTCTTCAGTGTTATGCAAAATCCTTTCATTTCTACCAGGAAGAGTTTCCATCATTATTCTTCAGGGTCCAGGGAGAAATGTAAGGAGGATGTCACTCTAATTATGTTAGGCCAGGTGTTGGGGGAGAAGGTAAGACAGCATTGGAAGATGGGGAAGATAGCAATTAGAAAGAAAGCCTTTGCTTTTCAATAAAAGCTGTGTAGGAGAAACATAGTATGTCAAAAAAAAATAATTCCAGTCAGAGATTGTCCACCCAACTCCACAGAAGATGGTAGTGTGGATGCATGCAGAGGATGCATGGTCAACATCACGGTCATGTACAAACGAGCCCCATGGTACCGGTTAGTAAAGACCATGGGAAAGTGGCTGCAATCTTTGCCCTTGGGGAGAAGATGAGGCTGTGCATCCAGAAATGAATACAGTTGGCAAACTCTGACCTCTGTGAGAAGAACCACCCTTTTCTTCAGGACGTGCAACTATTCTAAATTATTAACATTGGAGCTGGACGGTGCTTTGGAAGCTAAAACTCCTGATGGGCCCAACTCGTCATTGCTCATTTGCGCTGCTCTATAAAAATGGCTATTAACACAAAGAGGAGGCTGTTTCAGTGAGGAGCCTGGGACATTCCCCTCGTGTACAGGGATCCCTCTGGTCTCTGAGGTTTTCATTTTACGGCAGCTCTCCCACGGTCCTTGCCATCTGCCCACGCTTTCTCAAGGCCATGGTTAACATACTATGTTAAAATGACAGATTTACATAATTGGCTCTTCCTGGTTAGAATAGATGTATTTTAACTCACGTTGGAAAGGAGTGGTAAGAAAGAAAATACAGTGTAGATATTTGGAAGCCTGGTAGTTTATCCTTCCTTTATATTCTTCTTCAACCCTCGATTGTGATGCTACTTCAGTCTTTAGGTTTTCTTTGTTTAGTTAGCTTAATTATATTCTCTATGCAATCATTATAGACTTACCCTTTGTCCTATTGCCAAGGAGAATGAATAACGACAAACATCTTCATATTACATAGCTTTGTGCTAAAGAAGTAAGATGGGTGATTTTACTGGAGGTATTTGGTACATGAAGTTCATTGGGTTATTGAGGGAGAGCTGTGGAAGCTGAGGGAGAGAAAATTTAAATATCTACTAACTCCTTTCCTTTTGTCATCATCTATTAGGATACGATAGTTATATTCCTTCTGTTATAGTGGGTAGTTTATGTGTAGTTCTCTTTGAAGGAAGAGAAAGCCAGTTAAATCTCTTGGTAATTACTATTTTTATTTTTAAAATTATTTTTAACCTTTGAGATTATAATATAATTACAAGATCTCCTCCTTGCCTTTCCTCTTTCCAAACCCTCCCATACACTACTCTTGATTCTCTCTCAAATACATGGCCTCTCCTCTCATTAACTGTTGTCAATGCTTACATGTAAATACATAAAGTTCTAAATGCATAAGTACACCTTGCTCACCCTATGAAATATTAGTTGCATGTATATTTTCAGGAATAATTATTTGATATTTCATAAGCAGTTGATGTTCTCTTCCCTGCGGTAGACAATTTCTCCAGTTCTTGACATTCTTCTGTTGCCTGTAATATTTTGTATAGAACTGAGGCCTCCTGGACTTTTTTTGACTAGCATGACACAATAACCTTAATGGTGCACTAGTGGCACACGTATCATTGTAGTAACCAACACGTCCATAATTGGGCTTGAGATTTGCTCAAGAGAAAAATCATGCATAGAACTGGATATCTCCAATGTCCCAGGGCTACTGAAGTCATAGATCTTGCAGTATAATATACAACTACCACTTTACTAAACCATCCCAATCCCAACTACATTCTAAATATGTGTCCTTATACCCACAGAAAAATGTAGCGATCACCGATTATCAATGAAACATCTCTTTGCTACAGACAGAGAGACCAGGGCAGAAAATCACAATCATTCAAAATGCAGAGTTGTGGAGCCCAGTCCCAACAGATATATCTGCAGCATAACTCTGCAACCTAAGGCTTAGGGAACACTGTGAAAAAGGAGGCAGAAGGATTAGAAGAGCCAGAGGATCACAAAGTTTTCCGAGGGATTGTGTCTCTTAGGAATGCCAGAAGCTATACACTCAAATTCTCACTAATACAGCCTCCTAAGCATCAGCTGAACAGGAACAACAATAATAGAAATAATAATTAGTATTGAATGTCTAAATTAAAATCATCAAAAAGATTTACATGGCCCAGAGTTTGGGATTGTTCATTTGAAGAAGACACATCAGGGATATTATATGGGTTGATAGTTTTAAATGTTAAGCATTCAGATTTTAATTGGAACTTCTGTTGTCCTCTGAAGCAACAAAAGATGTCCCAAGTCTCTTTGGCCAGTTTTTCACAGGAGGTTGATAATAAAAGCTTCTTAGTTGGTTGTCAGTGAGCAACACATAATTCTTTTCTATTCTGAAGATGAGGGGGAAACAGAAGAAGCAATCTGGCATTGTTGGAAGTTATCTGATAGACACAGCTTTGATTTCACATCTGTAGACTTGCTACTGAAGGAGAAGCTTCCCCACCCCATCCCCTCACCATTATTCTAATGTGGTCTCAATTCAAGATAAAAAGAATGTTCTAAAATTTAAGATTATTTAATGTCAAAGGGAAGTAATGAAAACCACATTTTCATCAAAAGTTTGAGCTTATGCTTTCTTTTAAAATGGAACACATTTGAAAAGCCAACCCCTAAATTCTTACACAGAAGCTCAGAAATGGCAAAGGCCATCATTATTTAGCTGGAGACAGTCATAATTAAGTATCGTGACAATCTGATCTTGTTGACTGGCATTTTAAGTAAAAGAAAAAAAAAAGAAGACGAACGAGAAGTGATACTTTTTCAAGAGCTAAAAGTAAGAATAAAGAGTATCCTTTGAACTTGATTTTGAGACTGGAAAGTGTGGTCATGGTGGTGAGGCTGGGAGAGAAGAACTGTAGACCAGAAACATATTTTTAAGACCCTTACCAGTGTTTGGCATCTACCACTCCACTGCTGCTTTGTTGGGCTATTCTTCAGATTTGCTCCAGTGCCTGATTATCCAAACACTTTTTTGCTTTGGATTCCAAAGACTTATGTTTTGAGGAAAGTCAGGGTGTGATAATGAGGAAAGGGGAATGTCTTTGAAAAACACTGTTCCTGAGAAGGACACAGAGGATGTGTGCTGGAAGGGGGAGCTGGGCATGGCCTTCCAGGTGGCTCTGCACTAGCAGAGGAGAGCTTGAGATTCATTATACACACATTTCAATAGTTTTTAGATGGTCACTTCCACACCAGTGCCTTCTAATGGATCCCTTACTCTGGAGTAGAGCTTCCTGGAAGCAGCAGAGGTGCCAGAGTACTGAAAAGGCAAGCAGACAGCAAAGAAGGTCATCCCTAGTACCCCAGGTTCAAATCAAGTCCCCGTTTTCATGAGGTACATATTGCATTGAACTTCAATGCTGACACGGATAGCAGAAGAAAACAAATGGCAAATTCATCTAACTTACCGGTACTGGTATAGAGCTTTAAATAAAATTAAATGCCATATAACAGACTCCATTGATACTTAGAGAAGTACAAACCAGTGAGATTTACTCAAGTAATATGGAGATGGTTTAATATTAGGAAAACACAATAAATGTCCGTTATATAAATAAAAATACAATAAAAGATCTTGGTTTCTTTTCCCATTTGCAGGGAAACCAAGCACAGAATCCAACAATGTTAATTTGAGAACAGTTTCTAAAATAGAACTGATGTAGCCTTCCTCAATATTGCAGTCTATGTCTATAAGATAACTGCCGCTCATATCCATAAGCTTCACTCTAGAAACTATCACACAGAGGCTCAAAAGTGTGCTTTATAGCACTGTTTATGAAAGAATAAAAACTAGAAATAATCATTGACATATTGCAAAACATTTATTCCATAAAATGTAAATTCTAATTAAGTAACCCTAAATATACTGTTCATGGACTTATTTGCTCATTTCATTCAACTCTGTGAATTTGATAAGTCTACTTAAATTCCATGAGCTTTTAGTGGTTCTAACTGTAATATGAACCTCATGCTATCTGCCTGTGCTGTAGCAATAATAATTGGCATATACACAAAGCTCTTTGTGCAGTGTAACAGTGACCCTTAGAGATGCTCACATCAGAAGCACAGGAAGGAACAGTGCCAAGATTGAAAACTAGGTTATCACCAGGAGACTAAGAAGAACTTTAATACTCAGGTGGAAGTGGCTAGCTCCTCTACACCATGCCACCCTTGCTGAGTACCACATGGCACGTTTAAATTATTATAGCAGCCTACATGTCATCTTCTTGAACCCAGTCTGTGTTAATGTGTTACTGAGAATTCAAGTGAGGGATGTTCTGAGAAGCTATTGCCACTACCATGCACATGTGGTGTTGTGTATATCCACATGTGGTGCGACAAGAGCCTTTACTCTGGAGGACAAAGTTTGATCATCTATGATTATGGTACCAGTACCTTCTCTACAAATAAAATGGTGTGATCTACCAATACACAAATCTGATTATGTCCCTTTCTGATTTCTTCTTTAATGGCTTTCAGTAGCTTTCATGAAGAAGTATAACTTCTTTAGCACATAAGGTTGTGTATGATATTAAGCTGTCCTCTTCTTCTCTCCCCTTCTATGATCCCAAACTACCCTAGTGTACATAACGGCCATGCATTTTGTGGTTCATTGGGCATGTTACACCATTGGCTATGCTGCCATTGGGCATACATACAAATCTTTCTGTTTGGTAGCAGTCTGTCTAGAAGTGAGCAGTGTCTCCTGTTTATGCTCCAAGGCCAGGTTATTAGCCTTTTCATCTAGGAAACCTTCCTTGATATTCTGTTTCTTCAAGATGTAAATAGAAACTATGCTTTTTTGTTTGTTTATAAATGTTTCTGGATTCATATATATAATTGGAAATATATTACCTTGACTTCAAAATTTAAGTCAAAAGATATGTTACTTTGGAGAAGAGGTTTTGCTTATGTTTCCACAGGAAATCAGAGGCTGTGGATTCATTGTGGGTTAAGAAAAATAAGATTTGACCAAGGCAGACCCCCTGAAAAATCTTCAATAGGAACAGATAGCCCAGATGGTCCTTCATTTCAGAGCATCTCTGTTGCAGTTTGCTCTGAGTTCTACATCCAGATCAGCCTCAAGACTTCTGACTGAGATGATCCAGGCTTGCAGAATACTCTAGTCAGGGCTTGACCATAATCCTAAACTTTCTTTAGGTCTCCATAAGATTATCAGCCCCTCCAATCAGCAGGAAGTAGCCTAGAAAACTACACTCGCATTCCCCAAAATGGATTATGGATGTTTGTCTTTGTTTAGAGTGTTGGTTACAAGTTGTTCTTGATAATGGTCATGGAAAACGCTAAACAAAGGAGATTAGATTCAGAGTTCTTGTTTTGAAAAGAAAAAATAAAGAAGTGGTGTGGGATAATGTTCTTGTACCCTGTAAAGATTTGTCACTTGTACTGGCTTAATAAAATGCTGATTGGCATGTTTGTCTCTGTTTCTTTCTTGGTTTTTCGAGACATGGTTTCTCCACATAGCTCTGACTGTCCTGGAACTCACTATGTTGACCAGGATGGTCTTGAATCAGAGATCTGCCTGCCTCTGCCTCCCATGTTCTCTTTCATGAAGATATATAGATATACTATTTGTATATGTATGTGTATGAATGGTATAGGAGGTCCTTTTGTCTATGTGTCATTTTCATTGGTTAATAAAGGAACTGCTTTGGGTCTATAACAGAGCTGTCGGGGAACAAACCTAGGCAGAGAAAACTAAACAGAATGCTGGGAGGAAGAAGACAGAATCAGAGAGATGCCCTAGATCCATGGCCAGAGGCAAACATGCTGAATCTTTGCCAGTAAGCCCCTGCCACATGGTGATATACAAATTAATAGAAATTGGTTAAATTAATATAAGAGTTGGCCAATAAGAAGCTAGAGCTAATGGGCCAAGCAGTGATTTAATTAATAGAGTTTCTGTGTGATTAGTTTTGTTCTGGACAGCTGGTAAATGAACAAGTGGCCTCCTCCTTGCAACATATGATGATAGTCTGGCAGTGTTGTAAGCAGTTAATAAAGAAGGCACCGGACATGCTAAATGTGGTGACTTATATGAGAATGTCCTCTTTGGAGTATTTGTACTCTTGTATTTAAATATTAGGTTCCCAGTTGGTAACACTGTTTAGAGAGGTGATATGGCCTTGCTGGAGGAAGTAAATCATTTCAGGTGGGCTTTGAGAATTCACAGCTTCACTGTATTTCCAGCTTGCTCTCTGTTTCATGCTTGTGGTTGAAGATGTAATCTCTCAGCTTCCTCCTCTGGGCCCATGCTGCTGAGCCTCTCTTAGACATTATGGACTCTCCCTCTAGAACTGGAAATTAACATAAACTCATCATTCTCTAAGTTGCATCTGATCGTGGTGTCTTATCATGGCAACAAACAGCACCTAAATACTAGAGGAACACCCTACATCTGAGCCGTATCTGAGTATGAGAGTTTAATGACATTCTTAAGGATAAATTTGCTTTGCTTTTCCTGATGTACCACTGACCTTTTGTGGATACAGACATTGCATTTTTTTATAACAAGGCAGAAATAAAGGACCGGTTGGCTCACTCATCGAAAAGTATATATAAATGTGACCACTTTTGATAGCCTTTTTCCTATTAATTTTAGCAAAAAAAAAAAAAACCCTACAAGTGTAAAACTAAGCATTTAACCAAAATCTTCAGTGTTCCCTCCCTCATGGAGATGTGAGGATGTGATGTCTGTGCATGCATGCATGTGAACAATGGGTGCTGATGCTGGACAACTGCAAGGGGCTCCTCTTCCAGGCTGCTTCTATGGCAGGCTGCCCCAGAAACTCCTTATTAGGGTGATAAGTCTTTTCAGCTGGGAGATGTGTCAGGCCCTCCGCTTTCAAAGAAGTGACATATTGTGAGTAAATGCCCCTTCTGCAAGGACTGCATGTGGATCTGATAGAAATCAAATATATTAGGACTCTTCAAAGATGAATTTTCTGGTTTTAGGCCGCTTTTCTTTCACAATTTCCCTCTCATTTCCTGCCTTCTGATGATTTCTTTATAGTTAACAGCTTTGTAAGAATAGAGATATAGGGATAACAATGGACAAATCAAACTAATGTCAGCTTTGTAATGTCCTTAAAAATGGCAGATAAGTGAGATTTGATACTTAGTATGTGTTGGGCATTATAAAAAAAATTACACTGCCACGTACAGTGTTCAGTATCCTTGGAAACTGGCATACCAATCCTATAAGCCTTATTTGGGAAAAATTAAAGTTAGGCAAAGGAAAGGAAACTTGCACATTCATACAATTTAAATGGGTTCCTTATATTTAAAATAGTAAAAGTGTAACCAGAGAGATGACAGAAATGATGGACCAAATTGAGAACTCAAGTTGGTCATTGTACTTAATTTCTACTCTTGTCAAGTATTACCATCAGCAATACTATCATTGGTAGGTTATGACGAACACTTAGGCCAATGGGTATCATACAATGTTGCATAAAGTTAATGCTGTTGGTGTATTTTACTGAATTATTAAGAAATTAATAAACTAAGAAACAAATTGCATTCATTCATCTATTCATGCTTCAGAAGCACTGAATTACCTGCCAGCCTAAAATAGTCAAAGAGGAAAGCCATAGTCCATTAAGTATTTTGACTTGCAAATAAAAGTCATGCCTTATGGTTAGAGATGCATTATTGATGAACATTAACAATTAAAGGGAAAGCCAAGTACTATTTAAGTGCTTGATTCCTCCTGATGGCATGAGGGGAAAGCTCTACAAAGAGGTGGTACTTGAACTGAAGTTTTTAAAGACGAGAAAGAGGCTAGCAATTGAATTAGACGTAAAGGCATGTTGGAATGCTTAGAGCCTGTGTCAGCCAGCAATAGTCACAGACAACAGCTACAAGCACTGACCATCTAGAAATCAGTAAAAAGCGGTAGCAGAGGGACCAGGAGCAGCACTGTGACTGCTGGATGCTTCCCATCCCCAAGATTTTTCATTTGCTAAAGGGACGGGGGATGAACTTGCTTTATGAGTATGTCATGGAAGTTGGATGGTGGCGAATGAAGGAGGTCTCAGGGTTAACTGGTTCACGGCTGCTCGAAGACTCTCTACCTCAGCATGTCTTCCCTTTTTCCTCTTACTGTGTTCTCCTCTGCTGAGTGAAGCATCATCGCAACACTTTTACTACCTGAGCACTGACAATCCATTTTCAGATAACAGGATCATCCTATCCTCTGGCCTTTGCCCCTCATTCAACTGCTTTTGAATTCTAGACAATAACATTGATCAGAAGACCAAAGGGGTATAAGAACTCACCCTGACCTTCTTGGAAGTACTGATTTGGGAGGCTAAGTTGAGAGGAAAGCTTAGGGATCTTTCAGATATTGTTTGGGTGCGCACAGAGTGCTGGAAGAGAGTAGAATTGAGCAGAGGGTGTGTTTTAGCTTTCCAGATCTGCTTGGCACAAGTGTAAAGGAAACCGCAGATGGGAGCTCGCAGACGGAAGCCTGTTGCTCATACAGCTGTTTCTTTGTTGGTAGAGAAAACCAATTGTGGGTGGGAGCAAGGGAGGGAGAGACAATATTAGAATGCAAAGGCATTTTAATTATACCTACAGTAATTCTAATGGTCTGTTCTGTGGTGGGTTGTTTGGGGAGTTGTCTTGAAATTAGAATCCAGTCCTGTAAACTCGGATCAATTAAAGCAGCAGTGTTTGGAAATACACAGAGAAACGGTTTGAAAAAAAAAATTCCCAGGGATCTTGCTTGGTGGTGCTTGGACCGCCTCTGAGGACTCTTGGGCAGTTAGAAGGATGGGAGAAGGCCAAGAGATTAAGTGTCACATTGCTGTCCCCTGGGGATGCTCCACTGGACAACAGCCTTAGCTCCTTCAACTATTTAAAGTGCCTCTGAAGCCACAGAAGACAGCCGGGCATGAGTCCTTATTAGCCTGAAGAAATGTAACCTGACGCTAAGCCTGTGCTAATGTCCCTAATTTCCAGGAATGAAAGCCTAAGTGAACTAAGTAGGTTACCTACTAAATGTCACACTGAGTTTCGTTTCATAAGTGTTTATGAGCCTGCAATGTTCTAGGCACAGGAGTCATTAAGAGGGGACACTGTTTATGCCTTCCTGGGGATTTTTGTCTGGTAGAAAAAAATTTATACATTCCATTGAAATTAGTACAGGATGATAAATTTAAAATACGCAGAGACCCAAAATGTGAAGAAAGAATATAAGAAGTGAGACTTGGAATAATTTGTGGCATTGATATGGGCTCTGAGCCATGAGCTTGTGTTTGTGGATTATAAGCAGAACTGTGTAGAATAATATGGAAGATAAAAAGAGTTCCAAAAAAGTGGGGACAGTGGTTGGAAGGCTCAGTGACAGAAAGGAATGGCGACTCACTGAGAAACAGAGAGAAAACTAGTATGACCGTAGACTAAGTATTAGCACAAGAGGCCACAAGGATTTGACAGAGAGCCATGGAAGCCATATGAACCATATTTCAGCATCTTCTTAGACAAATGACAAATCAATAAAGGACAGAAATGCCATGATCTGGCATGAGCACTTTCTGATGGTGTTTTTGGTAAATATGTGTGATGCCTGTCCAGTAGACATTTATTGTCACTATAGTGACAAACTACCAGACCAAAACCCTTAAGGACAGAAGGGGTCATCTTAGTCAGGGTCACTGCTGCTGTGATAAACCCCATGACCAAAGCAGCTAGAAGAGGACAGTGTTTACTTGCCTTGTACTTCCCCAGCACTGTTCATCATCAAAGGGAGTCAGGACAGGAACTCAAGCAGGGCAGGACTCTAGAGCCAGGAGCTGATGCAGAGGCCATGGAGGGGTGCTGCTTACTGGCTTTCTTTTTGCTCAGCCTGCTTCCTTATAGACCCCAGGACCACCATCCCAGGGATGACCCCACCCACAATGGGCTGGACCCTCCTCTGTCAATCACTAATTAAGAAAATGCCCTACAGGCTTGCCTGCAAGCCCGACCTTATGGAGACATTTTCTTAATTTCCCTCAGATGACTTTAGCTTGGGTCAAGTCGACGTAAAACTATCCAGCATGTGGTTCATGTTGGCTCATGGTCAGAAGGAACAGTACATGATGACTGGCAGAGCTTGGCCACATCACATGAAGAGTCGTGTCATTGTGCATCCTCAGTCAGGGAGCAGTTAGCCTTGAACTCTCATGCTCGGGTCATCACTTTCTTTCTCTTAAGTCTGGGACATGAGCTCACGGAAGAGTGATGCCCATATTTAGGGTGGGTCTTTCCACCTCAGTTAGTCCTCTACAGATTCTCCCACAGATAAGCCCAGAAGTTTGTTTCCATGGTGATCCTACATTCTATCCAGCTGCCAATCAAGATTAAACACGGCAGGTTGGTTTGGTGGGTGACAAATGTGGAGCCAGATGTTGAGCCTGTGGTGATGGGGATTTATGGATCACATAGGCAAAATTTGGGGGCTGATTAGATACAAATCATGAAAGATGAAGTGGTGTTTAAGGCGAGCCCATGTTTTGTCAGGGAATAAATGTACTTTTATAGCAATTAAAAATACCCATGTGTATACGAGCAGCTCTAATTTGACTCACAGGTTTATTTGTAAAAAAAGAAAAGTACAAGGAGACCATGAACTTGAGAGAGAGGTAGGGCTCTAGGAAGAGTCAGAGAGAGGTAGTAGTATCTGAACCTAATCAGTATACAATGTATAAATACATGGGACATTCAGCTACTTTAAAAAATGTAAACAACATTGATTGGTAAAATTGCTCAGCAGTTAAGAATACTGGTTGTTCTAGCAGAGGACCTCGGTTCAATTCCCAGCACCAACTTGGTGGTTTGAAATTATCCATAACTCCATAGGAACCAGGCATGCACATGGGAGACATACGTGCATTCAGGCAAAGCATTCAAATACATACATTAAAAATTTTAAATCTCTTCCACAAAACTCCAGGTAATTCTGAAGAAAATAATAAAACCAATGAGCCAACCAAATGACCAACCAGAACAGAGAGGCCAGGGACCATGCTTTGTGAATGGTGAATGGGTGTGAGACAAGAAAATGGTGAGCTTAGGTTTAGGTAATTGAACTTGGGGTACAGCCAAGAGGTATGAAGAAATGTGACAAAAGAAAAATAAAAAAGAGGTGCAAATGTAAACTTGACCTAAGCATCTCAAAATTCTCATCCTTGTTACCTAAGGCACTCTAGACAGAGTTTTCAATATCTATGCATAGCAAGTAAATGTACTGGGCTGGTATGAAAATTAAGTAAGATTACCAGATTGGTAAAAATAGGTCCTTTCTTGGTGATGCAATGCAATAAAAGAGGTAGTGAAGGAGGGAGAACTGGAAAACGGCTGAAATGATTATGTTTTATTAGTAAAACCTTTATAAGGATTTGCTATTATTTGAATATCAGAATAAAAAAATAAATAAAAAGCCACACATGGATAGCCTGTAACATAGTACATGCAAGAACAATGGAACAATGTAAAAGTTAGCATAGAGATCCAGTATTCAGAGACAGGTCTGCACTGGAAGCATGCGCTGAAGAGTCATTGGGACTTCGATAGGCAAAAAAGAGAGCCAGTGGAATGGGCTAGAGGGAGAGCGGTGGGTAAAATCTGTTTGGGCGATGAGCTTGGAGTAAACCCAAGTGTTAAAGATGAAGCAGAGAAGACCGAATCATTTCTGGATCTGTTGGAGTAGCAAGGGAAACAGGAGGGAAATTCGGCCCACGTGGTCCAGAGGAGCCATCTTTGAGGAAGAGAAAAGTGCTGTGGCATGGTGATATACACTCCAATGCTGGAGAACCATGGAGCAAGCTTTAGAAACAATAGGCATCCTCCTGGATATTAACGTTCATCAGGCGCTGAAAGGAGACAGAGACAGAGACCCACATTGGAGCACCGGACTGAAATCCCAAGGTCCAAATCAGGAGCAGATGGAGAGAGAGCACGAGCAAGGAACTCAGGACCACGAGGGGTACACCCACATACTGAGACAATGGGGATGTTCTATTGGGAACTCACCAAGGCCAGCTGGCCTGGGTCTGAAAAAGCATGGGATAAAACCGGACTCGCTGAACATAGCAGACAATGAGGACTACTGAGAACTCAAGAACAATGGCACTGGGTTTTGATCCTACAGCACATACTGGCTTTGTGGGAGCCTAGGCTGTTTGGATGTTCACCTTACTAGAACTGGATGGAGGTGGGTGGTCCTTGGACTTCCCACAGGGCAGGGAACCCTGATTGCTCTTTGGGCTGATGAGGGAGGGGGACTTGATTGGGGGAGGGGGAGGGAAATGGGAGGCGGTGGAGGGGAGGAGGCAGAAATCTTTAATAAATAAAGAAAGAAAGAAAGAAAGAAAGAAAGAAAATCAGACAGCAAGCTTTGAACTCACCTGTCTCGTTTTTATTTCAATATAGTTGTTGAGTTTTGTTCTGGAACCTGAGCTATACTCTTAGCCATGCAAAAAGAAAACCCAAGCTTATTGTGGATTCTCATTATATAGTATTAAGGGCCACTTAATACTAAGCTGACTTAAACTAAATTGAAAGATATTGCTGATGCCATAAAAGAAACAATCACCACCACAACAAAAAAACTCATCTTTTCCACTTCTTTTTAATGCTGGGTTATTTAAAAATCTTTAATTTTTTTTCAGTAAAGATATTCCCCCAAATTATCATCTTGTAGACAGTCAAGTCTTATCCTTGTTTTTTTTTTTTAAAATGTTGATCTGCTTGCTTTCCTTTATTGTTTAAAAACTGATGGTTTGTGACCCTCATAAAAAAGAGATGATTTCTGAGCTGGGTGGTGGTGGTGCATGCCTTTAATTCCAGCACTCAGGGGGCAGAGGCAAAGTAGATCTCTGTGAGTTCAAGGTCAGACTGGTCTACAGAGTGAGCTCCAGGATAGCTAGGGCCTTTATACAAAGAAACCCTGTCTCAAAAACAAAACAAAACAAAAGGAGGATTCTTGTCCATAGTTTTCAATGGAATGTAGAGACACTTCGTAGGCAAGGTACTTGATTTGATGTGGCCAAGGCAAACCTCAGAGTTGTGTCCCTCATGAGGATTAGAAGACACCTTAAAGTTAAACATTCTTCAAGTTACATTGGTTGCTCCCACTATATCAGAAACTAGGGTACTGGGATACTTTTCCAGCTCTCAACAGCTTTACTAATAAAGGATCTGCATCCTCAAAAGACCCTAGTTTTAATATAAGATCACTCATGTTGTGGGCTGACCACCCCTTTTTGTGGCCTTCCCTAAAAGATTATGAAAGGAAATACCCTAAGTGGGAGCTCAGGGCCACCCAAATTTTAGAAGGAAAAAGGATCATGTTACCCTTACCCTACAAATATGCCACCAACTTTCATAAGTATTCATCAAAATGTCTTTAAAATTAATCATGTAGAATCTAGACTGTTCCCCCTCTCTGGAGCAGCCCACTGCCATCTCTCTTTGGAGTCTACACTTTGTATTGCTCAATAAACTTCTACTTAAACCATCTCTCCACTAAATTCTTTCTCTTGAAAAGACAAGAATCAAGAATTTCCTCATTTAAAAAAATGTATTTCATTTCATATTATTAGAAAACTCCCAAAAGGAGAGAGAGTTTTTTATCTGAACTCTGTTTTCCAGTTACATTTTACTTGAATTCCCTCGAAAACACTAGATTGCATTAAGAAATAAAATAATCAACCCTAATCAAACCACAGGGAGACTTGAGAGTAAAAGAAATGATGATGTGCATGCCCTGTGCACCTGAGGCCCTGTTGAGGTCCATGCCCATGCTGCTGCAGGAGGCCACGTGGATGCCCACGGTCTGTGCAGAAGGTCATGTTGATGTCCATTGTAGATGCTACCACCAAAGGTCATGTTGATGTCCATTTTTGTCCTGTGCTGTCACCAGAGTCTGTGCTGAGGTTCATGGTCTTTCTGATGCCTGAGGCCATGTGGATGTCTGTGGTCCACGCTGTCGCCAGAAATCATTTGGAAGTCTATGATCCACACTGCTGCCAACTGTAAAAAGCAAGGAAGCTTCTTTTGCATTAGCATCGATGACTGTAGACTCACAGTTGAGAACAAAAGACATAGAAGGTTTCTTTGACAATATCTTTCCCTTCCTCCAACTGTCCCCACAAAAAGAAACAGTCTTGACAGGAAGCCATTGAAGAGAATCCTAAAAATTGTGACAAGGGACCCTGAAGTGTAGTTCTTCATAGTTGATGATTTCTGGTGGGAAAGGACTGAGTTTGCTTTAATAGGCTAGCCACTGTGCATTTGACCATGCTCCATTGAGTATATGGGCAACACAAATTGGACTTGGTATTTTTTTTTTGTCTTTTTTTTTCCTTTTCTTTTTTTGGGAGGAGGAGGTCACAAGAGTGGGAGGGTGGCCTGGGAAGACTGGGAAGTGAATGTGATTGAGGTGAATTATGTGTAACTCCCAAATAATCAATAAAAATATTATGTTGGTGTAAAAAAAAGAAAGAAGTGGATGTGTTTCAATGAATTTGAGATTTATGTTTGCATTCTGAAAGTCAAAACGCGAAGTTCCAAACTCTGCTTAGAATCTGAAGCACAGTGATGGAGGAAGGGAGGCAGGAAATTCAGTAGTTATGACCTGCCATGAACAAACTCAAGCTTGCAAGTAGATTTTTAATTTTTCTAAAGCTGATTTTTATTTCCATTTTGAGACCCTATTTGTCCCGAGAAGGCAGGAACGTGGTAACTATCGAGTTGGATATTCCTCTTGCCTTTCCTCCCTCCTTCCCTAGCTTTACAAGTGTGTGAAATGGTTATAATGCAAACCTTTACAAAGAGCATTGTCTGGTACTGTGGCTGTAGCTTCAGGGGAAGAGCACTTGCCTAGTGTGTGAGGGCTCTTGGGTTCACCCCCCAGTATTTTAAGTATAAATAATGAAGTAACCAAATCAGTAATGACTAGCAGGTGTATTTGCCCTCAAATATGCAAGGCGTGGCTTTAGGGTCCATGTTCTCATCCAGTCTTGATCACCCACATCATCAGCCCTAGGGGGAAGCCATGATTCTTTTCTGTCTGGTCCCATCTGGTCTGATAGTTTTGGAATGGCAGAGTCTGAACACAGGAGTCCTTCCTTCTGGTAGAGAAGCCATGTTTTCTGGCCACTTTGTCCAAGTGGTTTATCTTCTGAGGCTCCAGAATCTCTGATGACCTGAAGGATTTGGAATATAAATCCTGAGAATCTACACATTGTTTCTGCTTCCCATTTCTCTTTTTTTTATTTTATTTATTTATTTATTTATTTATTTATTTATTTATTTAGGATTTCTGCCTCCTCCCCGCAACCGCTTCCCATTTCCCTCCCCCTCCCCCGATCAAGTCCCCCTCCCTCATCTGCTCTAAGAGCAATCAGGGTTCCCTGCCCTGTGGGAAGCCCAAGGACCGCCCACCTCTATCCAGGTCTCATAAGGTGAGCATCCAAACTGCCTAGGCTCCCCCAAAGCCAGTACGTGCAGTAGGATCAAAAACCCATTGCGATTGTCCCATTTCTCTTATGTTCCCTTTGGAGAGGCGATTGTGAATCCGGTGACCTGCTTGGGGAGGGAAAAGAGAGGGGAGCTACAAGACACGGGACACCCAAGGCCAGAGTCTCAGATGACTGCCAGGCCCTTTGAGTTTGCATATATATTACTGACGTTAATGTTCTCCACTGTGGCATGCTCCGAGGTCATATGCAGTAAATGAAATGTCTTGCTGAATTTATCACGTATATGCAACTCAGCAGAGCGAGACTTGAAAAGTGTGAGTTTTGTTTTTCTTGGAACTGACCAGCGCTCTATTTATTGACTTAATGAATTTTCAAATCTCCCTAAAGTAATAAAAGAAGGCTCATTACACAACCCAGCTAGAGGAATCCTGAAGTTTAAAACTGACACACCTCTCTCAGAGAGATACACAAGGCCCAAACATCATGCATCTTTGGAAAAATAAACCATCTCGTGTTTATGCTTTGGCAGAAGGCCCAACTCATACTTCAACATTATATTTCCTTTACTTTTTCTGGACAAAATAATTCTGAATCTAGGATCTAGCAAGAGAGAAAAATGTTTACCTTCGTCCCTGTGCTCTGCTCTTATAAAATGCATCTTTCTAGTTTCCTGTTTACGTCCTGCATTAACAGTAACTGGAGGGAAAAGAATTCAGAATCTGGCTTACAGAGGGGACAAAAGGGCTGGGAAGCATTATTTACCTACTCGACTGAAGCAGACCTTGGGGGCCATCTGGTGCACCATGTTTTTGGGTAATTAGCATGTAGCCACATTTCTATTTAGTTTTCCTTCTGAAGGGATTCTGAAAATGTGTGCTAACAGACCGCCTGTTCCACAAAGAAGCCAATGTTAAAAAATGATGATACTCATCCCCTTTCAAAAAAAAAAAAACAATGAAAAATAAAAACCCAAACTTTGTTTTGCCACCAATGACAGAAGCTCCCTTGAGAGCTGCCAGGGCCTCTGGGTCCCAGACAAAACGGCTTGTTCTCTTCAGTCAGCACATTTGGTGTACAATGTTGTCTGGCCCCAGCTATCTCCTTCCCTCCCGTCAGGTTTGTCAAGCACAGCCTTTGGGGGGAACATTTACATGATCAAATATTCACAGCAACCACGGTGCAGCCCATTCATGGACTGACTTGAATATGGGATTGTCAGCCCTAAACAGCTTGAATTTGTTTTTTTACAAATGACTTTATCATAAGTATAAATTCCAGTGAGTCAGTCTATTGGCTGGTGGGTATGAGTATCTGTGTATTGGCAATGCATATTTGATTTATTCTATAGAGAGAAGAAATTATTCTTCCTGTCATAAGGTCTTGCAAGAAAAATCAGCAAATAGTTCACATAAACAACTTTAAACATTTCTTGATGAGAATTCTTACTTTACAACACGTCAATGCAATTGCATCATCCACAAGCTATCTGGGTGTATTTTAAGTCAACCTGAACAAACCGGTGAGAAAATGCAGGCTGTCATGTCAAGTTAAGTGAAAATATGTGTTACATGAATATAGATTTGAAAAAAATGGTAAAAGGGTGGGAATTAAATGAAATCTCATGATAGAACACTCCTCTTACAGCATGCACTTTGAAACAAACGAAATCCGTGGCTTCTAATAGAAATTCATCATTAATCGTTTTATTTTTGAAAATGTAGAAAGGTTTGTTTTGCTTGAATACATTTTTGTTTTACTTAAAAGTAACTGTTCAGATTTTATATAGAATTCTATGGAGTGGGAAATATTCTAAAGGCTTTATTGCAAAGTTTTTTTTTTTAACCTATAATTGAACTGCTCTTTAGAAACATTGACTTACTTCTTCCTGTATCTTTGTCTAGTTGAACCTGAACCAAAATGGGGAGCGACAATCTTATTCCCTCCCCTCTTCCTTCCTTTCTCCTCAAATTGTTTCACATGCCATGATGCTGCTGTGAAGATGGGTACCCTGAACACAAAGATGCCTGGGGACAAGAGCCAACTATGATGTCAGTACATCTGGAAAAGAGAGATGAAAAACCACAAAACCATGACGCTGTGGGTATAGAGACAAATGAGGAAGAGTGGCCCCATGCCTATGCGGGAGGTTGGGCTAATTCACTGAACAAGGTGAGGCATAGCTAATTGGTGCATCCTCACTGTGTACACCCCCACCCCTTTATCAACTCACTCCTTTCCAGTGGGACCTGAGAAAATGCCATGATTGGAACTAATGCTTAAAATAGCAGTTCTCTACCACCCCTTGATGAAATCCTTCAAGGAGAAAAAGACTCCGAGTTCACACTCAGAATGCCTGTGCCACACCCCCAGAACAGCTTGAATTTATATCACCATGAAGAAGAGGCTGTGAGGAGACCGCTTAGTTCTTCCAGTTGGGTTGCCGTAGATGCCTGAGCTGTCCCAAAGCCATCAGGAGTGACGTGTAGAGCCTCTTCCATACAGGAGGTGATTCATTTGACTTACATAGCTAATTTTCATACGAGGAAGAAATTTCCCTGGTAGGTAATGATATTAATTCTTCAAGTTTGAACCACTGAAACCATTGACTCAGGAGAGAAGAAACAGCATTTTCCCCTTAACCTGTAATAGCTGCTCACTGTTTTTATGGACACGGAAGTGACCCAGTTACCTTTAACTCTATATAGTGCCCAATTTTTAATGACAAATATGCATGATATAGTATAAGCTATTAGTGTAGTATACAGTGTATATAGTATAACCATTTCTATTATAAATATATGTTCCAGCCACATGTCAGGTGTGCATGCGTGTGCGCACACACACACACACACACACACACACACACACCTACACCTCTTGAAATTCTGGAATTACTTTGATATTAGAAAATTCTGGAAGATGGAAGCTCTGGGTTAGCGATTATCCCAAAGTTCATTGAAAAGCTAAGTTGTGAAGATGAATGCACATGTGGCCTGAACCAGCTGTGTCATCGGGCAGCACATGGTGAGTTTCCTCTGTAAGATGAACAGCTCGAGTGAGTCCTTCCCTGTCTCCAGTCCTATCCTTGGCTTCCAGATGTCAAGACCTGGATCTACAGGGTTTCATGGAGACATCACTAGACGGGGAAAAGGCACCCGAAGGAGATACCCACGCAAGCCATGACCTAGGTTTCCCAGTTTCTGCCCCAGGTGCAGATTTTATCTGCTTTACTTGTTGAGTCTCAATGTTTGACATTTCTAAGCCCTTAAATTTTACAAACATCTTTCTGGTAAAAGGAAGGATTTAACTAAATCACAGGTATAATCCAATCAGATTAGATGAGTCTCATAAATATTCTGGGGGGGGGGAAGAAAAAAAACCCAACCATTATTTTTGGTTAGTATACATTTCAAATATCTTCAAAGAATTTCATGAGTTTCTTTTTCGTGTGATACCTTTATTTTATTTTATTTTTTTTATTTAAATTTATTTATTTATTAAGGATTTCTGCCTCATCCCCGCAACCGCTTCCCATTTCCCTCCCCCTCCCCCGATCAAGTCCCCCTCCCTCATCTGCTCGAAGAGCAATCAGAGTTCCCTGACCTGTGGGAAGCCCAAGGACTGCCCACCTCTATCCAGGTCTCGTAAGGTGAGCATGCAAACTGCCTAGGCTCCCCCAAAGCCAGTACGTGCAGTAGGATCAAAAACCCACTGCAATTGTTCTTGAATTCTCAGTATTCCTCATTGTCCGCTATGTTCAGCTAGTCCGGATTTATCGCATGCTTGTGTGATACCTTTTAAATAACAAAAACGTTAGATCTTTCAGTTTGCCTCACTACCGAAATTTACGTTTTCTTGAAGAATTCTCTGTAGATCGTCAAACGTTTAAATACAAATAGAAAACCCCTTCACTTGTGGGAGGACGTTTGTCCAAACCCATATCTAGCACCAGATCTGATGGTGGAATACTCAATGCTTTCACTTCAAAATTAGGAAGAACATTAACATGTTTGTATCTGCCTGGTCTAGGCTCTAGCTAAGGGTTATCGGCAAAAGAATATAAACAACAAAACGGGAAAAAAAAACTTGATGAGTAGTTTTGAAGACTGTAACAATATACAAGACAGATGCATCTTAAAGGGAGACAGATCAATTTTGGCTCATGGTTTCATTCTATCAAGACGCGGGAACCGTCACAGGAGTGAGACCATGCAGCAGAAGCTCCCCACAGTTTGGCACATCAGGGAGCAGAGTTGAGACTGGAAGTAGGATTGGGACATTGTCCTAAAAGTGCTGCGCCACGGATCCACCTTTACTAGCTGTGTGTCCCTCTAAAAATGGCTACAAGCTGGAAAGCAGCTGTGCAAACACACGGGCTGGTAGGAGACCTTTTGCACTCAAACCACAATAGCACTGAAATTTGAAATGAACAAACAAATAAGCAAAGCCATCACTTTCTACAAATAAGACAATCTCACATGTTCAAAATCACAAGAGTTTGGAAATAAACAAATACATTGGATATTGGGAGTTGGAAATAAATACATAAAGAAAGTCATTGCCTTTTGCCAACAAGACACTCTCTAATATACAAAATTACCAGAAATGCTTTAAAAACCCAATGAGACAAGCTGAGACAGCAAGGTTTCCGAATAGAGAAGCCATATCGTAAATGATTCCTTTTCAATGAGCAATCCGAAATAGGATTAAGAAAACAATCATATTACATTAGGGATTTATTTGAGAAAAGCAGTGTAAGGCATGCATAATTATACACAAATTTACTGAAAGAATTTTTAGAAGATATATGCGAAAGTAGAATGGTAGCCTGCCAGTTGGGTGCACATGCCTTTGATTCCTGCACTTGAGAAGCAGAGGTAGGCTGATCTCTATGTGTTCAAAGCCAGCCTGGTGGATAAAGTGAGTTCCAGGACTGCCAAAGCTAAAGAGAGAAACCCTGCCTTAAAAAACAAAAACTAAAACAATGTAACAAACAAATAGCAAATAAAACAAGCCAAAAAAAAATAGGATGGTATTCCAAGGTCGTGGGCTAGATGACTTAATATAGTTAAGTGGTATGTTTTCCTGAAATGGTCTACAAGCTGAAGGAAATTTCTACCAAAATTCAAGTTGACTTTCCAGTAGGGATTGGAAACCTGATCCTATAATTTCAATAAACTCAAATAGCCAAAATAATTTTAAAAATGAAGACGATCGTTGAAGATCTTGGTCTTTTCAGTTTCCAAACACCTTAACACCACATTGATGCCGCAATATACTACAGCAGAGTCCTGCCGTGATAATGGACACACAGCTAATAAGTGGGGTTTAAAGCACAGAGATTAATTTTAATATTGATGCCCATTTCATGTTCAACAGGGTGTCAGAATTATTCAGTGAAGGCAACAGACTTGCCAACAAATGACTCTGAAACCTGGTCAGCCTCCTTTAAAAGCCCAAGCTTCCACCGTATGCAGACATCAACTCCAGAGAGGATGAAGCTCTCAGAACCACGCCTCCAAAGCTCTCAGACAGGAATCTGGGGGTAAACCTTTGTGCCCCTTGCTCAGGCACTGGTTTCTTGGACACAATACAGCAAGTACCAAGACAGGGGAAATCATACTTCATCAGAATTCAAAATTTCTGTGCATCATTGAACACAATCATAAGAAATGGCTAGAAGAGGCAGAAAATGGAGGGGAAATGTGAAGGCTGTATATTTAATAACGAGTCTTATCTTTTGTAATAAAGATAAAAGGGCCACCCAACGTTGAAATGGGGGCGAAGGATTTGAATCGCACTTCTGCCGAGATGATGACCATTAAGGAGGTGAATGATGCTCTCTATCCTTCCACATCAGAAAATACAAATCAAAGCAACGGGAGACGGTTCCACCTTCACCGTCACTGACTAAAACATCTAACAAGGCTTAAGAAGACAGACAGCCTACAAATGTTGACAGGTCTATGGGGACAGTGAAAGCCTCATATTTTGTGGGTAGAAAAATTGATTAACACAGTTCAGCAGCTCTTCTTAGGTTACCATATGATAAAACCCAGGGCTTGGAGAGATGGGTCAGGAATTAAGAACACTTGTTATTCTTGCAGAGGAACAAGGTTCAATTCCCAGCTCCCACATAATGGTTCGCCATCATCTGTAACTCCAGTTTCAGGGGCACTGACACCCTATTCTGGCAGGCATACATGCGGTACACAGACAAAACACCCATACATATAAAATAAAATAAACATCAAACAAATAAATAAAAGCCCAGCTGGGGGGAAATAGTTAATAGTAGGAGACATATCTTGGGGGTTACATGTATCTGGTCCATTCTGTCTCCTCTGTTTCCTGGTTACTACAAGGTGAGGAATTCTCCATTATCACATTCTTCCACTGTGATTCTTGCTTCATCTACATAGCACGGAACCTGCAGACCCTGGAATAAACCACTGGAAGCGTGAACTAAAACGAACCTTTCTCTCTCTGATTGTTGCTGTCAGGTATCTGTCTCAACGATGAGACTTCTAACTAATACAATTACTGCTGCATGCTGCAGCATGGATAAACGTCAGAAACAGTGCCAAAGGCAAGAAGGACGTCCCAAACCACCAACTATTGGACACTTCTCTGAAATGAGATCCTTCAGAGGTTCACATCCGAAGAAATGAACAGTCAAGGAGAGAGGCGAAGAGCCAATGGGCACCTGCCTGGAGTGTGCAAGGATTTCACTGAGTTGGAGCCGCTAATCTAATACTGAAGAGTGGAGGTGGCTGCCTCACTCTGCCCGTGCTAAACATCTGTGAGTTGCTCACTCGGAAAGTTGAGATTTGATGTCATGCTATTTATTGTGTATACAAGTTGGGATTTGGAAAGTGACTGTGAATTGGATTCAGAAATTGAAAAGTGACTCTCTCCGTGTTCTTCTCATAGAGTTTTATAGGTGGGCCTTGTGTATTTACTTTTCTATCCAGCTGAAATGGAGTTCTGAAGGTGGTACGAGGTGGCGCTGCCATTTGAATGCCTTTGCGTCATCTGGTCTTTTCATTTTTGGAAGGAGGGATTCCTCATTCTGCCTTTTTCCCCACCATCACATAAAGCAGTGATTCTCCCTGTGTATACACAAGCTGCCACATTGCTCCGGTACATTAAGAGAAGAGAAAGTATAAGAGTTTCCTAACCATAGGTATTAATAGCTTTGCAATGCTGTGGAAATGTATCCTCTCCTTCCATCCCCCACTGCCATACCAAGAGGCACCTGCGAGCAACAGCTCTGATGACGGATGAGCTGGCCGTGCCTTGCAGGGCCCATCCATCACATTCAAACTCCGGTCGGTGCTGCTTCACTGGCGCTAAATGTGGCCTCTGAGACTGGGGCTTGGCTGTGCTCCAAGGCCCCTTTCTGGCTTCTGTCTTGGTGTTTTTATATATGATCTGCAGGTGTTACTGATATAATTTGTCCAGGAATTATGTCTGTTGCCATGCTTCCTAGTCTAGATTTTTTTTCTAGTGGTCAGTATGACACAGGAGAAACTCCCTACCCCCCGAATGGACCTACTTCTGTTTGCATAATAAGTAACAACCTAGAAATAGCTTTGCGTGCCTGTTGCTGAGAGGCGAGCATATGGTTATCACTCATTTGGAATCGCCTTTGAGAACTAATTCAATTTGGAATAAGAGATCTAACCAGCATTTAGCTTCAAACATATGATTATAATTTTAGAATTATGGAGAGATGATTCAATCTCTTGTGAGTTTGAGAGGAAAATTGTTTTAAAGTATATGGGGGAAGGGCTGGACATAGGATAATAGGCAAATAGGTACCACAGGTGGAGAGGAAGGATTTTACTTGTTTCTTATTTAGAATTAATGAATTAACTAATTAACTTAGAGCCGCTATGTAGCTGACCCCACCCTTCAAGTGCTGGGACAGCAGGCCTTCCTCCTCATGCCCAGCTACCGACGGACTACAGTCGTCCTCAGTGGAAGTGTTCGTTGTGGCCATCGCACTGATTTGTACTAATGGACGAATTATTCCAAGTATCACAGACATTTCTGCTCCTTCCGCTTTTCTCTCAGAACAACTCTGGATGGTTGCTAGGCTGCACCAAGCAGCAACAGTGAGGAAGGGTATTTTCTGAAATATGCCGTGTTTCCGTGGTCATCATATTTCTCAAAGATAAAAGAGTTTCTCTTTGTAACCTGGGACTATAAACTTGCTTAATTTTGGAATTTCATTGTATTAGGCTTAGAATATGAAAAAATTCAAAAACTGACATCACTGATGTTAAGTCCATGTGTAACTATTTTTTTATGTGATTTGCTTATAGAGCAATGAAAACAGGAGGAGAAAGACTTTGAGATCTTTGAGGTTCACGAGAGACCCTTGTCTCTTCTAAAAGAGTCGTGAGGAGCCTGGTAGAAAAGGCAGTAAGGCTGAATCAAATGAAACGTTCTGGAAAACAAGCCAGGACATTAGACTGGATGTGTACACTTCTATCCCTAAAATGATTCATTTTTGTTTCCACTGATCTTATCCTTCTGTGTGGAGGAGGAAAAGCAACAACACATCTCTTTTTTATAATGCTTTACTTAGGTTTTACTCAAAACTGTTTGGATGTTTCCGGTGTAGTGGTAACATGTAAGATGTACAAGCATCTTCTTTATAGAGGACATCATCAAATGCCTTGTATACATGAATTTGAATCCTTACAGCAAATCTCCGGCTGGTTAGCTGTATTTTCCCTGTTTACAGATTGCACAGAACAGAGCACAGAGCAGGGAAGGATTTAGCTTATGTTCATGCAACTGGCAAGTAATAAAATAGGAATGTGAGCGCCATGGCTGGTTCTGGCTCCGTTTCTGCTGTGCAGGCTGCTTTCTTCCACAGTAAATAATTTTATCTTATCTCCCTATAGTAAACAAGCACAGGACACTATCTCATTCAGTCCTAAACAATCCTGAGGATAGCACTTCTGTTTTAGAGTTGGGAAATCAAGAAACTGGAGTCCAAGGGATTGAGTGGCATCTCTAAGTTCAGTCACTGAGAAAAGGCACAATTAGGCCCTGCACTGAAAAGCATCTGGATCCACGTTGCTTCCATTGTACAAACTTATTCTGGTCACCAGACTGGAACTGGAAAGGCAACTTTAGAAAAAAAAATATATGCATAAGCACTCAATGTGGCTCTTCTTTCAAAAACAAACCATTAGGAGGGGAAGCACTTTACAAATAAGTACTATTGACATCCTTATTCATTTAAAGTCAGTTAAATTTTAGTATTTGGTTCTAGTAAAAGAAGAAGAGGACGATAAAGAAGAAGAAGAAGAAGAAGAAGAAGAAGAAGAAGAAGAAGAAGAAGAGGAGGAGGAGGAGAAGGAGGAGGAGAAGGAGGAAAAAACAGCTTTTAAAGAAAGGTTTTCCTTCAAAGGCTATATTCCTACAGCATGAATTAAACATGAAGCAAAAAAGAAACCATAGCTCACATTGTTGGGGGGGGTTGTTTATGTTTAGGGGATTTGTGTTGAGGTCATTTTTTTTTATTTTTTAAATTTATTTATTTATTAAGGATTTCTGCCTCGTCCCCACAACCGCTACCCATTTCCCTCCCCCTCCCCCGATCATGTCCCCCCCCCCTCATCTGCTCGAAGAGAATCAGGGTTCCCTGACCTGTGGGAAGCCCAAGGACTGCCCACCTCTATCCAGGTCTCATAAGGTGAGCATTCAAACTGCCTAGGCTCCCCCAAAGCCAGTACGTGCAGTAGGATCAAAAACCTACTGCAATTGTTCTTGAATTCTCAGTATTCCTCATTGTCCGCTATGTTCAGCTAGTCCGGATTTATCCCATGCTTTTTCAGACCTAGGCCAGCTGGCCTTGGTGAGTTCCCAATAGAACATCCCCATTGTCTTAGTGTGTGGGTGCACCCCTCGTGGTCCTGAGTTCCTTGCTCGTGCTCCGTCTCCTTCTGCTCCTGATTAAAAGAGGAACATGGGATGTACTCACTCATATTTGGTTTCTAGCCATAAATAAAGGACATTGAGCCTATAATTCATGTTCCTAGAGAAGCTAAATAAGGTGAATCCAAAGACAAACACATCGGCATCCTCAGAAATATTAACCTTCATCAGGCGATGAAAGGAGACAGAGACAGAGACCCACACGGGAGCACCGAGGTCATTTTTTTGTAAGCCCCAAAAAGCACTGAATTAAGAAAAAATCTGGGTTAAATATGCTTGAGTTTGTCAAATACGCTGCACAGAATGAGTGGTGCATCTATGCATGTCTGCAGATGCAGGGATCTGTATTTAGGGATTGAACAGTACTGCGTAGGGCAGGCTGTTCTAGGGGATTAGCTCTGGTGATCAACAAGCCGCAGATGTTTTACAGAGAAGGAATGCTTGTTGTGTGCCCAGATTTCTCCTGATGCAAGTGTTGATAACTTTATGAGTACGTGTGGACTGGAGGAAGAAAGATGAAGTGAACAGATTGGAAGTGGAAAGGAAGAGAGAAAAGAGTATGGGAGAGGACTCTTAAGGAAATTATACCCGTCATTTGCTCTGCATCTTCCTTCTTCTTTTCTTAGTGTGGTAAAAATGTCAGGCAGTTGTTGACTTAGGAATTGAACGTCAATCCTCTCTCAATTGCTTGTGGCTTTTTAAGCTTGTTTAGCAAGCTTTATCTTTGAACACGTGCTCTATCCTTGGTCCCTTCATATCCTGTTTCTCCATGCCTAATCTCCCTGACAGGCTATGTTAATCTGTCTATTCCTCCAAAATCCCCCATCCCGTCCAATAAATTATTAATATAATAGCTTTACATTTAGCATTAGACTAACTCTTGATTGCAGAAACAAATATGAAGGACAATAACTTTCTGAATAAAAGACATGGGCTCTTAAGTTAAAATATAGCCAAAACAATAAAAACCAAAGGAAGGCAGAGCCATATCAGACAAATGCTAGGATCAAGTAGAAATGCCTGTCTTAGCATAAAAATTAGAGGCTACTAAAAATAAGCTAGGAGAGTTATGTTGTTACATTAAGGATCAAATTTATGATAATATATGGAAATCTTCACTAACAAGTATGTTTGGATGTATTTGCCTTGCTGTGTAGACTGATTACCTTATTAGAAAGGAGGAATGTTTTCTTATTTTATTAGAAATCAAGGGGATGCTGACTTAAAGTAGAGTTGTCGCAGAAGACTTTAACTTAGTCTTTGGTTGAATGGCTAAAAATTAAAAGCAAAATACCAAGAAATAGATCGGTATCATAGTTAATAAAGCTGATTTCCCAGGTGCGTCTTGGTGTCTCTTGCAACAGAGAATAGCTGATCTTTTTTTTTTTTTTTCTAGACCCATTTTGAGCACCTGCTAGCTGAAGCAACAGGATACTGATAGATGCTCTGGTTTGCTTGTTGCTGTTGTAACAAAGCATAGACTTGGGGAGGAGGGAGTTTATGTCATCTTACACTTCCAGGTAAACCTCATCACTGAGCCAAGTCAGGGCAGGAGCTCAAGCAGAAGCAGAAGCAGGACCCATGGATGATACTGCATACTTCTATCCCCAGGTTCATGTTCAGCTACCCTTCTACCCCATGTCTGCCTGTCCAAGTCTACCTTTCAAAGGATGGTATCCCTGCAGTGGGATGGCCCTGTCTACATAAATTAGCAATAAAGAAAACATTCCAGAGCCCATAGGTCATTTTGATGAAGGTTTTCACTTCCCAGGTGTGTCAAACTGACAACTAACATTATCCAGGACACCAGGGAGCCTAACTTAAAATGGAAAAAATAGAAGAATATTTGAGGGGGCTGTAGAGAAGGCTCAGTGGTTAAGAGCTCTGGCTGCTTTCCAGAGCTCCTGAGTTCAATTTCCAGCACCCACATGCCGGCTATATAGGGCCTGGCTCACAACCATCTATAATAGGACCTAATGCCTTCTTCTGGCATTAATTTATGCATACAAAGTGCTCATATGTGAAATATAAATAAACAAAAATGTATAAAAAGGAATAGTATTTGAAGAAATTTGAAGAAAAAAATTTTTTTTGAGGCAGGGTCATAACTTAGCTCTGGTTGTTTTGCTACTCACTATGTAGACCAGGCTGGCTTTGAATTTACAGAGATTCACCTGCTACTGCTTCCTGTGTGCTGAGATTAAAGGCATGTACCGTGATGCTTGACTTAAGAAATATCTTTTAATATGAGACCTGATCATTTAGCACATAAGTAAACAGTAAGAGAAGACTTTTTGAGACACAAGGAAGAATGTGTGCACTGTGAAAGAATATGGAAAGAATGAACGTAGAGTTACTTTTTTATAAACTTGGTAGTAATGGCAAACACACTTTTTACCAGATTGTCAATACCAGGTACCATTCATTCACTGCTTTCTCTAATGCATTTAGTGGTAAGATGATGAGTATAAATGTTACAAAGCAAAAAAGAAGCAAATTCCAATCAATACATAAAAGGGTTTAAGGAGTTAGCAATGCAGGTAAATGTTAATGGAAGGTATCAATTACTTAAGAGACAGGCAAGTCATCCAAACATCACAGTAAAAGGCAGATGACAACTCCATAGCTTTAGCTTGTGTTGTAATAGGGGAGCGTGGGCTGCTTTTCCTCCTGCCCTGCTCCCGGCCGCCCAGCTAGCTTTACCTGAAATAATTACATGGAAACTATATTCATTTAAACACTGCCTAGCCCATTAGTTCCAGCCTCTTATGGGCTAATTCTCACATCTTGATTAACCCATTTCTAATCATCTGTGCAACACCACGAAGTGGTGGCTTACTGGGAAGATTCTAACCTACGTCCATCTCGGGCTGGAGCTTCATGGTGTCTGTCTGACTCTGCTTTCTTTCTCCCAGCATTCTGTACGGTCTACTCCACCTATCTAAGTTTTGCTCTATCAAAAAGCCAAGACAGTTTCTTTATTAAGCAATGAAGGTAACACATAGATAAATGACCCTCCTACACCGAGCTTGAGATTCTGCTTATTAACAGTCTCTCAGCTGGTGCCAGTAATGGTGGTACAAGGAGGTCAACTGTGATGAACAGCATCCCTGGTGACTGCCAGATTTGAGAAGTACTTAGCTATAAGGACAAATGTTAGCGTCCCCCCAGCCTGTTTTTATCCACTAGCTAATCTATTTCTCCTTCTTAATTCTCATCTTACAGAAGCCCTTCAGCTCAGGAGGTGTAGACAGATACAATACAATAGTATGCCTCTAACATGGCCCAATAGCAGTTTCTTAAACTAGTTTCCAAACGCATCCTCTGGGTTCATTACCTTATCTACAGCATCCTGAACCCTCTCCAGTCACGACTTAGGATGCTCACTAGAAATCTGTGGTTTCCAACATACAGATGCCTAGGATGATCCTGATGTGGGTGGTTCTGGGACCCGAATGTATGTTTTCACCTATCACCAAGTCAGGTGCTCCACAGAGAAGCAGCACATAGCAGATAGTGAGTAAAACACTTTTTTTTCCTTTGTGTTAAAAGTTACAAACGTTCTATCTAGAAAATATGGAAATAAAAAAATACTTAGGAAAATAAAAAAGTAAAGGCTCATCCTTCCACTGAAAAGCAAACTATCAAAAATACTTCAAACTATTTTTGTCTATATATTGTTTTACTGGACTTAGTCTTAGATCATATTATGTTTATTTTACTCTAATACTTTTTTGGAGGAGGAGGAGTTGAGGAAAAGGAAGAAGAAGAGGAGAGAGAAGAGGAAGGAGAGAAGGATGAAGAAGAAGCAAGAGTGTTTTACATAGCATTTATAAATTACTAAATATTATGACTAGTTAGTTGGATTATCTTTCAAAGTTTCTACTATTAGCTCATTCTTTGATAGCAGAATAATTTATCAAAAAAGAATCATCGTCATCCATTATGGTTTAAATGTAAAATGTCCTCCGTGAACTGTGTTTGAACAACTGGTTTTCAGCTGGTGGTACTTTTTTGGCCCATTGCGAAGCCTTTGGTAGGCAGAACATGGATGGTTGAAGGTGAGTTGCTGGGCTAGATCTTTGAAATTGTAGCCCAGCTTTGCTTCTGCTTACATTCTTTGCTTCTTGATCCATGGAGCTGTAAACAAGCCATGTCACAAGCTCCTGTACTGCAAACACCCTCCATGAAGTTACCCCAGGTAGAATGAATGGGTATCTGCTGATACCATACCTTCCTTTTGCTGCTGCATCCAAACGTTTGGTCACAGTGACAAGAAAAACAGTGAATATGTTACAGGGACATTTGGTTGTTGCTCTTCATATTATTAGTTTCTATTATTTTGTTTCTCAAAATATAGTTCCAAATGTAAACAACTTCATATTTCCATGACCCTTCTGAAGTACTTAGAGAAGTATCAATTTCATTGTCATCTAGCTAAATTCAATTACTTTTCAAACTACCAAAGGTTAATATGCTCCCTTCTTGATGTTTTGTCAAAATGTGAAGATGTTTACATTTGCATAGCATAATTATAAAGAAAGTCCTGTATATTGAGCATCTAATGTTCAATCTGATGTTTAAAAAGAAGAGGAAGAAGAAGAGGAGGAAGAAGAAGAGGAGGAATAATAATAATAATAATAATAATAATAATAATAATAATAATAACAATAATAATAAGTAGTAGTACCAGAAACATCCTCTTGCACAGAGGACACGTGAGACAGGACTCTGAACCAGAAATTCTGTTTTATTGTGGGGAGCTGATAAAGTCCAAGTGAATGTATATTGTTAAGTATATGGCCATGACATGGATTCCAATGCTTCAAACCATGGCAAAACTTTCCCAAGATCAGGGAAATAACAAAGCCACATCCAGGTCCCTGTAAGGATGCCAACAGTTTGACAGTATGTTTGCAGCATAAAACTGTTCCCCTACAGAGATATCTTACCACCTTCTCCTTGTTCAGCTGTGTATAATAAACCTGCCTCCTCAATCCAGATATATAAAATAAATACTCAGCTTTAAGGCTGTTGCTGGTGCATCTCTATCAGATCACATGGCCCATGTAAACCCAGTTTTTCTGTTCATGTATTGGTGTGTCTGTCTCCTCTTCATTTCCTCCCTGCCACATTCAGGTTAACCACAAAACTGTTCAAGTTGTGATATTTTATACTCATCAATACTCTCTTAAGTATGATATTAATGTTTTATATCTTAATCTCTGTTTTTCCTATGAAAAAAATCCACAGGTCATTCATGATTCTTCTTATTATGTATAAAGAATAGATTTCAAATCCTTGGGAGTTTTAAGATTATGAGAAAGATATTGTTAATTGTAAAAAAGTACAATTGGTTTCCACCCACCTCCCCAAATAAAACTACTATGGGATAATGCTTTTGTACACTGTAAAGATTTCTCACTCATATTGGTTCAATAAAATGTTGATTAGTCAGTAGTCAAGAAGGAAGTATAGGTGGGACAAGCAGATAAAGAGAATTCTGGGAAGAAAAGCAGAGATGCAGTTGTTAGCCAAACACAGAGGACGCAAGATGAGAATGCCTCACTGATAAAAGGTACCAAGTCAGGTGGCTAAAGATAAACAAGAATTATGGGTTAATTTAAGCTGTAAAAGCTAGTTAATAATAAGCCTGAGCTAACAGGCCAAACAGTTTATAATTAATATAAGCCTCTGTGTGTTTCTTTGGGACTGAACGGCTATGGGACTAAGCAGGACAGAAACTTCTGTCTACATAAAATCCTTACTGTTTAATAATGATTATGTAGTAAAGATCCCAGTAGATTTTAGTCAATTTTTTATTGATTTGATTCTATTTCTAAAAAGTAACTCAGACCCTTAGTGAGGAAATGACTCAATGAAACACCACTTTAACAAAGTATAAAATCTATCTTCCCAGTCTTGGGGAAATTGTAGGGCCTTGTGATCATAGGTACTTGTTACTGTTCAACTCAGTAACTGTGGAGGTATTTTTCTTCTTCATCAAGGCACCAAGGAAAGAAAAGACTGAAATAGAACAAACATTTAGCTTTTACAGAACCTAGTTAGAACTCCTGGTGTTCCAAAACTATAGTCAAATTTTACATGGCCACAGAGCATTGAGTAATTATTAAGGACCTTGTGAGTGGTCACAGGGATGACTCATTCAAAATTGAGGTGGGAGGGAGTGGGCATCATTCATGTTTATCAAGCCCTTCATCTTCAAACATCATTCTTCCAGAATGCCTGAGATGACTCCCCATCTTGAATGCACATCATGACATAGTTGCCACATTCAGAATTTCAATTCTCTTAACTTTATATTTTTAAATTATGAGAGTTGAAATCAATTGAAGACTAAGGAACAAGATAATCTCAAATGGACTTTTTTTGCAGGTCATTTTAATGATATTGACTTATAATCTAGTCAGATTATATAGTTCAATAACCTCAATAAAACCTTGAAGACAGAGAGATGCTTAAATATTTCTATTAGCACCCAAAAATAGTGAAAAATGATGAGTGAATTCGTTATTGACAGTACTTTATGCTTTGAAAGATTGTTCTCCATACTTGGGACTTTGACTATCTTACTATAACAGTTCAAAGCTCATAAGTATATTCAATTTTATAGTAGGGCCCATGGATTTTTATAAGTGACATATAGCATAAAAATGTTTTCAAAACTTAAATGTGCCTTTTAGCCACCTTATGTTTGAGAAGTACTTTTATTTTTATTGTTTTGAATATTCCCAGGAGGCTACCAAACTTTTATGTCTCATCTCCAATGACAGAAATTAAAGTCAAACCTTTTCAGGAAGCTCTATTTTTAGCTTCTACCAATTAATATCACATTGTCTAAATAGGAAAGACTTTGAACTGAATGTACCCTTTTCTCCTGAGCAATACTTGTGGAGCTCTCATGGTAGAGGCAGGACTTTTTTATTGAATATGTTCTGTTATGGTAAATTACCCTATACTTGAGTTCACTGAGAAACATGGCTGGGTTAAACTGGCTTGACTCTTCTTGGAATTGTGCTTTTATTTTGAGTTTTACAAAGAAATTTCATTTAAAATTAAGCCTTACTTCCTAAAATATCCATTTGCTAAAGGATCAAAATTAGTTAAGGCTAAAAAGAGAACATCAGGGCTTATTACCTATGCTGGTGAACAGAAATCAGTTTCAGGTCCGAAGCAAGAGGGATGCAGGGAATGAGAGGTAGGATATGGCAGATGTTGAAGCATGCAATGAGAGGTGTGAAAAGAGACACAAATCTCGAGCTCTGTAGATACGGGGCAGGGATGGAATAAGAATCAGAGCACAAGGTCCCCAGAAAGAAGGAATGTAAAAGCATATACATGCCTGACAGGAGAAGAAACCACTAGCAAACTAGCAATAGCACCAGCATTTGGTAAGACAGGCTTGGATGAATAAAAACGATCTGGTTATAAATTCAGGACTAAACTTGACATTTACACTTGGGATATTAGGGGAAATGCAGAGAAGGGATGGCTTAAATGACAAGATAGAGTTATAGGAAGGAGAAATTGCTAGCAAAGGAGACAGCCATGCTTTCTCCAAATCAAGGCAGGTGATGTGTGTGGTAGCATCAGGAGAGGAAAGGCAGGTGGAGCAAGGTGCTGAAAAGGGCTGTGCTGGATTTCCCACATCTGTTGGCTACCTTCAATCTCATTCCTTTCTTTTCTCCTGAGACTTGACATGCTCTATCCTGATGCTGAAGCTTCTTTAAACAATGACAACTTTAAAGACTCCAGATGGCTTTGGAGAAATTGAAAGTCATCCAAGGTACATGGTAGGCCTTTGTAGATACCCCATGTGGAGCTAGTCCAAAAACTAATTTTTCTTTGGATTATGTCCTGGGGATGAACTGCAAGGCCAATGTCCAACACAAAACAAACAAAAAAGCCAAACAGGGAAAAAACCACAATAATAACGATAAACCATAAATCAAACAAAATAAAAAGTGAGCCAGCACTAATCTATGTTTACTCAGAAGAAAAGATGGTTCTTTTCCTGAGAGTCATTGTGGCTCCATTGGTCTTGGTGTTTACCAATCTGTACTCTACTTGTGGAAGAAGGTAGGAAACAAAGGGACCACAAGAATAATCTACTCCTGGCTCCTCAAATACTGGTTTGTAATCCTGTCCAGTAATGGATTTACGTCAACTGGAAATTTAATCCAGCCTTGCTTCATTGGGAATATAATGGATAGATTCATTGATGTCACCAATTTTTTTTGCAATTTTCTTTACTATTGTTGATAGTATAAATCATCTATGGAAAAAAATTATTGCTAGAGGGGGTTGTGTTTAAATGAGGGGAAATAGAAGATGCTTAATCTCTTAATGTGTTAATTTCTCTATAATAATATGATTTATGTTAAGTTTTCGGGTTACCAAGCCACTCTTTCATCAGTCACGTTGTTAGAACAGAATGAGGTGACTTAAGAAGACGCATGGCCAAAGAGGTCTAGGCCCTTCTTGAGCATAACATTGGCCATGCTTAAACTTAGGGAGACCTAGCTCACACCGTCTTAACAGCAGTACTTCTTGTGTTCTATCTGTGACCCTGAGGCTTGGGGAATGGATAGATACTCCAGGGAGATATTTTAATGTCACTTCAACCTCAGGAGATTTTGTGTCCCATCTCTGGACATGAAACTCAAGGGATGGGCTTGTTCAGCTGACGAACTTGACCTACTTAACAATACTTTGGCCTTGGGATGAATTTTTCAACCCCTCCTAGGACAGAATAACAGTATTGAGTATTCTAACCCTTAGCCTTTGGTGAAATCAAAACTGCAATAGCACCTTCTGATCCCCATGGAGGCTCTTTGCACTTACTTTACAAACATTATCAGTATTATCGAAAGGACAATAAAGGGGATATAATACATCATGGTTTTTATTGGGGGGGTAGTTTTCAAGAGGTTCAGGGAAGCTTGAAGGTTCAGCAAGGTCTTTAACTACATATTGGCTGATAAAAGACTAGAATTACCTTGAGGAAGAATGTAGATGCAGGCAGAAATATTCATCTATAGTATAGAGATAGAAACTAGAAAATGATGGCTTTTTGAAGAAATTCATTGTCTAGCGATAGTTATATCTAAGCCAGTCTAATGTTTACTTCAGCATTTGTGAGGCAAGGGTAATTTCTTGTCCGCAGAGGTTCAGAGTCTACCTTGACACCCCTCACATCTGACATCACCTGTTTGCTAAACAGTCTCTTTAAATCTCTCCATTTGCTTGCTTTTATGTTAAACGGGATAAATATAAGGACAACAAACCATTACTGTTCATTCCTGGCTAAGTGTGATTGTCCAAGTGTCTGACCTCAGTGCTACTCTCTGTTAGAAGGTGTCATTGAATTGAGACTCTTCTTGGACAGATTGGGAAAGATCTTGTGAGAACTCAATGGGACTGACAGTGGTGTTTGAAGCTGAAGCCCCACCTTTCTTATCAAGCACTTACACAGCACCCAGATGGCCTCTAGCACCTATGGGAAGGATGCTCACACCGTGGAAAGCCTGGGAGTTGGGGATGTTGGGAAGCCTCAAGTTGACACACAGAACTGAGACATACTGAAGGGAAGCAGGTGACCTAGCCACAGCTACCCACCACACAGCTGCTGCTGATGCCACCACAGATACATGACTAACAAAACCAGTTAGGTACTGGAGCAGGGTTGAGACTGAGACCTTAGGAAGTTAATAAACAGGCGACAGAGTAAGACATCCTTTTTATCTTAACCTAAAGCTCAAACCTAGCCCCAAGCCATCCTCTTCCAACATTTAGAGAGCCATGTGCTCTGAAGGTTTCCTAGTTCTTTTCCCTGGTCACTTTATTGAAAATGACATCACTGTCTCAATTCCTATCATATTTGTGACCTTTTAGAATTCCATAACCCTTATTGTCACCTGGAATTATCTAAGTTTACCCATATATGTGCATAAGATGATCTTATGTTTACATTGGTCTATTTGCCTGTTTATTTGTTGATTGAGTCATTCTCTCCCCTACTAGACTGTAAGGTTATTCTGTAATTCTTTGTCTGGTATGTTCACAAAGGGAGCTAAATAAATATCATTTATGAAAGAATAAAAGAACTGCCTTCAGAGAGAAGTTACTCAATAGAAATTTCAATACATCTACAAATATTTGTTGCTATAAGGATGAATGGAATTATGTTTGATACAAAATAATTTGTCTTAAAAGTCCAATAGAATATTGGCATAAAGCTTGAGGTGATTTCCCCTTTAAAGGGTGGAAGTGAAGATCTAACACTATCACCTAGTTACAGCTCTCTGGAATACATTTAGTGGCACATGTCTGTTAAGGGGCCTGTTGGACATTTGTTAAATGTCGTGGACTGGCCGTGCTTCCCAGTCACTGTTACTCCCAGTCATCTACACTGAGGTGGAAAATGTATTAACGCCCCTGATGCTGCTGATCTTCCAGGCACACGTAAGCAGAGCTTCATTTCTTGTGAAAAGCTGATCAAGTTAACCAGATGTAAAAGAAATTCCTCAGTGACGTACTTCTGTTCCACAGTATATAAAGCTGATGGATAACAGTGGGTATGTACAAAAGGGAAAGAAAGAAAACTGTGGTCAAATAAACTCCAGATACCATGGACTAAATAAAGGTAGAGTGTGAGTAGCAAAACCGCTCGTTCCCCCTATGTATTTCTTTTCTTTTTTTTTTTGAGTGTTATGCTCTATCATTCCTTTCTTTCAGACAAGGTCTCTCATTTCCCCTTTATCAGCAAAAGCACTGAGACAAAAGCAAGGCTTGAGGCTATACACATCAATGGACTCAGGGGGATGTTCAGACAGACAGCATCTCCGTGGAAGGCAAGACATTTTGTATATGGACTATCGGTTAATAAAGTACTGCTGTAATATGAAGAACTGTATGTCCACTCTCTTTATCTGTGACCTTTAATAAATAATTTTCTCCATCTCTGTTTCCTTATTTGTAAACAGAGTTGGCTCAAGCAGTCTTTGAAGACCTGTCTCACTTGAATACTTAGAAATCCAAAGGCCTTTGGCTGTGTATTCTGCTCCGTCTCCATAGGTGGTTCACTCAGAATGCCAAACAGATAAGGCATTGGGGAGGAAAGAAGAGTTAATCACTTAAAACTTGGAAGTCACTGCCTGAAGAGTGATGCTGGTGCCTGGGATACAAACCTTTAAGGAGACTCCTTTCTCCATAAGGCTGTAAATATAACAGGCCCCTGGAGAAAGCATTCAACCTCTTCCGTTTTGTGTTCTGTGTACTCAGGCTCTGGTTTAAGGTGCTTTAATTTTTGTAGCAATCTCTGGATTCTTAGAGAAGACAAAAGCAAGGCTTTTTCTTCTTCTCATTTTAGAGTTCCTTGAAACAGTACCTTTGATCTACTGCCAACAAGATTCCTGAATCTTAAATTGAGCTCCCAGTGACTCAGACTTTAATTGGACACATCTCTTGGCTCAGATGATTGATAATTAGTCCATTAAACATTAAGTAACTATATGCCCCCAAGCCCTCAAAATAAATACTACAGCATCAAGAAAGAAGATGTAATATGTTATAATAACCCTTGCAAGATTGCACAAATGCCAGGATCCCAACTTCAGTGCTCTTCTTTGCAGCAGCTCCGTGCAGACTCTCTGTGCCACAGGGTGCAAAATTCCAAGCTAGTGATATTGGCATAATGGACAACTGGTCCCTGGAAGGTAAGACAGAGACAAATCTAGGGTAAAGGCATTGTTTTCTGAGTCAGACTAGGGTGAGAATCGGGACTAGTGACTAACCAAGTGTTAACACCATTAAACTTGCCCGTATCTCAACCTTTTTTTTTTAATGTAAAAGAAAGATGTTGGAAGAGAAAACATGGACTGTCATCTCCTGTTTTAAAAGTTACAAAGATGTTTAGAGAAGGGCACCATTCTTTGAAGAAAAGCTTAACTTCCATAGGGAGACAGGACTTAAATAGAGAGAATGTGGGCTTTGGAATTAATTAAGTTTGACTTTTGACCGTGGTCTCAGTTCCTTATCTATTAATACAGGAAGGTGTACAGTCTTTAAATAACAAAAAGAGGAGCCTACGGACTGCAGTATTGCTCAAGGGATAAGGAGTAGCTTCTACCAAGCCTGATGATGCAAGTTTGGTTCAGTGAAACCAGAATGTAGAAGGAAAGGACAGACTCCTAGAAGTTGTTCTCCGGACCTGTATATGTGAGCCTTAGCACACATTTCTACACACATACACAAAGTAAATAAGTAAAAGTGTAATGAAATTTTAAGAAAAAAAGTGAATGTAGCTGAATGGCCCATGATGATAATTCCAATGATGGGAGACTTACTGTGGGAGGATAGAGTTCCAGGCCAGGAAATTTGAAGCCAGCTTGGGCTATGTGGGAACTTGTTTAAAAATAATAGAATAAATAAATAAAAACTTTGTAAATGTGAAACTTTATGGTATGCAAATTACAAACCAAAAAGAGATGACTCAGCCGTTAAGAACACTGACTGCTCTTCCAGAAGAAGGCAGGGGATAGAACCTGGAAGGACATTGCAGATAATACGAACATTTCTCAAGCTAGGGAAGTGGGGCATATGTGTACTGTGGTGATCTTTGCTTTGCCCCTATTTTACATATTCACATTTATATTATGTGGTACATCTTAAGACTAGATTAAAGGAAGGTAATTGTGAATAATAAATAAAACATATATTCTAAAAATAAAAGCATACCTTGTATTTATGGTCAAATAGAATAAGCTGGTTTGTCCATGGCCCATTCCACCAGTCTGACACATTCTTCCCGGCTTTTCATGGCCGATGCCCGTCATGCTGCCTTCACTTCTTATCACTCCCACCTCTTCTCTTCACAATAAGACATACTTTAGAGTGTAGTTGGTTGTTTTTACTCTTTTGTTCTTTACCTCTTTGGGTTCTTTTGGGGGCCCAGTACCCAGCTCCCAAATAAATCACACATGAGTGCTTATTCTTAATTATAAATGCCCAGCCATTAGCTTGGCTTATTTCTAGTTAGATTTTCTTTGTTTGTTTTTCAAGACAGGGTTTCTCTGTAGCTTTGGAGCCTGTCCTGGAATTAGCTCTTGTAGCCCAGGCTGGCCTCGAACTCACAGAGATCCGCCTGCCTCCTGAGTGCTGGGATTAAAGGTGTGTGCCACCACGGATCAGTTTAGTTAGCTTTTCTTAACTTAACCTATCTACCTTTTGCCTCTGGGCTGTTTCCTTTCTCTTTCTTCCGTCTATCCTGCTTTCACTCTTACTCTGTAGCTGGTCACTGGAGTCTTCCTCTTCTCCTCCTCCTCACTCCTTCTTTTCTCCAAAATTTGTCCTCCTATTTATTCTCTCTGCTTTCCAGACCCACCTATTTTTTCTCCTGCCTCACTATTGACCATTCAGCTCTTTATTAAACCAATCAGGTGTTTTAGACAGGCAAAGTAGCACAGCTTCACAGAGTTAAACAAATGCAACACATCTTTGCATCATTAAACAAATGTTCCACAGCATAAACAAATATAACACACCTAAAAATAATATTTCACAACAATAGAGTGTCTGTGCCAATGTTGTCTGAAATGCTCTTTCTCCACCTGACATGATTCCTACCTGTTCTGTTGCATATCAAAGGGCTCCATGGTGCTTCTTCTGCTTCTCCCAGCAGCCTTGGTACTTGAATATGTGTTGTGAATCTTTAATTGAAACAATTTTATAATATATCAGTTTGTATACTTAGTTTCTAATAGTCTCTAAACTGTGAACAAAGAACTAACCTTCGTGTGTTCAAAATCTACCTAGTCAGGTAGATTAAAATGTCTGTTTCGATCTTTCTCAGTCTCCCTTCCTCTTCATACCTCAGTTGGTTTCAAAATATGGATCATCACAAATGCTTCAGGAAATTCACATAGAATAAGCTTATGAATAGGTTGAATATTCATGAGTGCAAAGGAAAGGGATGACATGACAACACCGCCCTGCATGGGAGGCCGTTTGCTAGGCAGGTGTGAAAGAGGTACTGTTAATGGGGCCTGGATTTGATGACAGAAATGCCAAAGCTGGTGAAGGCTAGAAAAAGGCAGCTAGGTAACCTTGCTGTTCAGAAACCACTAAACATTGGCTGCAACTGTCTCTTAGCCACTCCTGGTTGTTCTTTTTGACACACTGAGTCAAAAACACAGGTCAGCTCAATCCAATCTGTCTCTAACATGTCCTAGATTGCTTTTTCAACTCAGGATCCCGTAAAGACTGAAGCAGGATTAGTAAGTGAGAAGTAAAGCCACAATGTAATGAATAATTGAGACCTAGTGACTGGAGCTGGAACATAACTATAATGAATAATCACATATATAAACATTAATATGTATCCTTTCCTCACGAAATACACATCAAGACATTTATTGTTAATATGTGTTCCCACCTCATGAAAAGGCCAGTCTGGTTTGTCTAAAATAACAAATATACTCCACTATATTTCCAGGCTGAATGCCTCCTGCTTTTCCTAGTCCAAGATCTTCTTGTTCTGTTTGAACCCCATTGCTTTCTCCCTTGACATGCCCGAGGCTATGGAAAAATCTTCCTGCCCACACATTTACTTAAAATTCACTTCAAACAAGTTTGGACAGCGTCCATTCCATTGCTATGGATATTTTATTGGTTTCAGTAAACTGTGCAAGAAGCTTGTATCAGGCTGTGTGCAAACGGAAAAGGGCTTCTTTTCTTTGTCGTGTGACCCTACACTTTTCTGGCATTTCAGAGTGAGAACACTGTGTTCTTTGCATGGCTTCTGGTTCTGACCTCGTGTGTTCCCGGTGCATAGTGGAGACAAGAGGAGTTAAATTCTGTTCTATTTAATCAAAACCATTACTTTTTCAGTGGGATTGCACTTGAAACAGGATTTCTCCATGATGTGTAAGCATGGATGTCCAATGTAAACCTGAATACCATGACCTGATCTCTTCTTCCCTGAGCACTAGCTAAACTCTGGAAAACTCTGTATTATCACTTTTGTGTCTGCCTTGCCCTCTCAGACCAATGTGCAAAGGGCTGTGTTTGCTTCACTTTACGTCTCCAAGGCCTTGATGAATAGGCACAAAATGTTTGTTAGCACATTCCTTGTTAAGCTGTCATCATATAGCTGAAATATCTAATTAGCCATTTCTGCTCCATTGGCATTTTGTTGCTTACAAGCTTCATCTCCCTCTTGTGGATTACAATTATCCAAAATGCTTCAAGTATTGATTCAATGCCAACAATGAATTTAGATGCGCTTCTATCCTATCCCATAGAAAATTTCAAGGACTTAGCTACATGTAGAAATGTGATTTGAAAACTCTAATTTGGGAACATGGTGTGACTTGTTTCGTTTCAATTAGCAAATTTATTTATGTAAGTAGATTTATTAAGCTATAAATGTTAATTTAAATCTGATATTTTTCTTGCAAATTATAGTTAAATACATATTTTATGTACAGCCAGAGAATGATCTATGATAGCTGCACCTTCGGTTTCAAATGTATGAGTTTATTTAGCATGTAGCAAGGAAACATATGAGAACAAATAGCTAGCAGCCTAGAGATGAATCAGTCAACGCCAAAACATCATCAAATTGGATGCTGGCAAAAGTCAGAGAAGATGACTGATGGAGGAGGGTCATTTGTCTATGTGTTATTTTCATTGGTTAATCAAGAACCTGCCTTGGCTTTTGATAGGGCAGCAGCTTAGATATGCGGAGTAGACAGAACAGAATGCTGGGAAGAAGGGAAGTGAGAGAGACGATATAGCTCTCCTCTCCAAGATGGATGCAGGTTAACATCCTTCCCAGTAACCACCACCTCGTGGTGCTACACTCATTAATAAAAATGGGTTAATCAAGATGTGAGAGTTAGCCAATAAGAGGATAGAGCTAATGGGCCAAGCAGTGTTTAAAATAATATAATTTGTGTGTTGTTATTTCGGGTGTAAAGCTAGCTGGTGGCTGGGAGCCGGGCGGTGGAATGCAGCCCGCTGCTCCTACTACAGATGACTGGAGCACTCTGGATTGGGAGCAAGCAAACAGAGGTGGAATCATCAAATCAGAGTATAAGGCCATCCAGCAAAGAACAACTGAGGAAGAAGCAGTCATGAGAACCTCATTGATGGGGAGACTGCCAATTAGGAATGGCATGTTTCTACAAGTGGGATTGAAAGCTTTTGTTCCATTTGTTATTAATGTTCTTTGTTTATTTACTAAAGGAAAACTAGTATTTATTGAACAATGGCAATATGCTACACTCATCACAGATATTGCTAATTTTGACTTTATAAGAAATTTTTACAAGAACTGAAGCATGGTGTACCTTATCAGATAAAGTGTAAACTACTTGCATGTAGATGGTTTTATTGATCTAAACACATAACAATGTGAATGGCCCAGCACAGGCTCACAATAAATAACTTTAAATAAATAAGTGAATAAAAAGTCACTAAAATTTCTTTTATTTATTAATTTGTCCCAAATCACAGTACTAAGCCTAATGTCTTTATATTTTATTCATTTGGTTTATTTTTAACTTGAGCTATTATTTTCCTACTATTGGATTGCTATGGTTCCGTATATACACATATCCTGTGTTGCATTCAGAGGTCATGTGACAAGCTGCCGAGTGGGCATCAGAAATAGCATGAGTAGTTCTTCAGTCTGGATGGCAAAGGAAGAAAGATAAGTCTGCCCAGCATTAAGTCAGCTGAGTAACGAAGAGGTGAGGCGTGAACACAATGGAAAGAAGGCAGTTGAAAGTGCTACATTTAAACAGAGTCAGAGGGAAACAGGAAAAGAGAGACCCGAAGATCTGCACACTGGTACAACAGGGAGATAGATGCATCCATCTAGCACACCAGAGCCTAGAGGTGCAGAAGAGGATGCAGAGGGACATATATGTTGAAGGAGTTTTATCCTCATGATGAAGATATCTAAGGTCATAGTTTATAATTGGTCCCTAGAAGCAAGAACCTGATGGCCAAGGACTTAGAACCAAGTATATTTCCTATGTACTTAGTACTTTATCTAGAGCTAAGGGGATTCATGTTTCATTTGGCAGCCCAAAAAAGTATTAAGTAAATGAATCTAAAAATACCTTGCTGTGTGGTTCTTCTCTGCATTTTTTCAGTTTTTTTTTGAGAATTGTATATATGCATGCAATTAAATGTGATCATATCTATCCCCATTTTCATTTTCAATATTCCACTCTTTGGCCTCCATGCCCTTGTCTCCTGGTCACAGACTAGCTATATTTTTTACGGCTAATATTTCATCTTTATACTGCCTCAGAATCAAGTTTCAGGGCAAAGAGCTTTTACTTTGTAGAACTTTTCTGTTCTTTCTTTTTTTTCTTCATTTTTTTTCATTCTCTAAGAAAGTCTTTTGTAAAATGCTACTCTATAGTCGAGAAGGTTTTTCTAAAATTATCCTTAAAATTTTTCATAGAGCACACCTTACATTCGAGGATGCTAAGACATGAACATCCGCTTCAGCAGATAATTTTCTCTTTTAAAAATCCACTATTCTTAAGTCAGAATAATCTATTCATACTCGGGGTAATCACTGAGATGTGAGCTCTTGGTATTGTTATTTTGTTAACTATTCTGTTGCCCTTGTTGTAATTCTTCTATGCTACTGCTTAAAAAAAAAAAAACCTCCTCCTTTATGATTCTCTGATTTCATTGTGATAAGCTCATTATTTTCATTTATCTATTTTGAGTCTACTAGTTCTTATTCATAGTTGGTATGACAGTTACATAAAACATTTTTATAAAAATATGTTCAAAAATTGTACTGTCTTGCTCCCCCTAAATGCTTTGTTATTGATATAAAAAATTGACTTTCAGCATTGGTGAACATTAACAATTTTGTGATTATAGTTATCCCTAATACTTTGCACTGTTATAGTAGAGTTAAAAATGATTTCTCCATAACAGAATATAACAGAAGAATTTCATCACATCAAATTTGTTTATTACTGAGACTGATACATCTTAATGCTCCATGCTGTTGTGCAATGGCTTCTTATTTTGACTCAGAATCTCATAGGCACTTAGGTTTAGGAAATAAACTTCCATTTTCTATATATTCTAATTGGTCTTAGTAATAGAAATCCAGATTCAGATATTAGGGGGTGAAAGCTGAGAGATCAGAAAAGCAGAGCAGCCAACCACTAGAGTTCTTCCCTCTTTAAATGTTCAGACAAAATGTGCAAGATACTAACTCTATGAATCCTCAGACTGAATGCTGTGGGCTCTGGTCTCCTCCTGCCTTAAATTCCTCCCTCTGCCCAGCCTTATTCCTTCCTGTCTCCACCTCCCTAGTGCTGGGATTAAAGGCATGTGACTCCCAAATACTGGGATTAAAGGCGTGAGCCATCACCACCTGGCTCGTTTCTCTTTTAGACTGAATCAATCTCGTGTAACCCAGAGTGGCTTTGAATTTAGGGATTCATCTACCTCTGCCTCCCAAGTGCTGGAATTAAAGATGTGTGCCACCACTGCCTGGCCTCTAGGGCTAACTATTGTGGCTAGCTCTACAGTCTGATCTTCAGGCAAGCTTTATTTGTTATAACACACCAAAATATCACCACAGGACTCTTCTTGTGTTCCTCATTTTAAAAGCCGTTTCCCAAGTATAATGTTTGGGGTGTTGTGGGGGGTTGTTGTTGTAGAAATAAACTTACTTGGAATCAGTTTGACTCTTGGTTTGATATTTATTGCCTTTGTGTTAGCATAAACTGTTCCTCAGTACTCACAGATGCCTTTCTGAGGATGCCACACAATGTTCGGTGTGTCAGCAGGTCATTAATCTCCAGATACTGGCAATAAATTTTCCAGGTTTTGGCCATTTGTGGTCACGGTAGAAACTTCCTTCTGGTGGGTGCCACTCAGTCTGAGTATTTTCCCTACATGTATTACCCAAGTCAGCATACAATCATTTTCCCTCTGTGAATGTGCAAGTCAACACTTGAGTATCTTCCCTACATGTATGCGCAGGACGACTCTCAGGCAAAGACTTCCCATTTGCTCGTTTTCCTTTAGAGCTAAATAGAATTCCATTGTATATACATCCCATACCATCTTTTCAAATTTTTCATACAGTTTTAATTTTTAATTAAATTCTTCCTCTTCTAGCACTCACTAGTTGCCCACAATTCTTTGTCTAGGGCTGGAACCATTGAAAGCCCCATTTTGTTTATGCAGTCATTTCTTGAAAAGACTCTTTCAAAGCAATCTTTCTGGTATTCAGGATCTCATAGTCCTTTTGCCCCCTTTTCAATGGTGTTTTCTGAGACACTGATGCAGGACTATGATTAAACATTTTTAGAACTGAATTGAAAGTACAGCACAGCTTGTTAGAATCCCTGGGTTATGGATAAGGCAGTTCTAAGAGGAAAGTTTATAGCTCTCTATGTTTACATTAAAAACTTAGAGAAATGAATTAAATGACCTAGGGATATGCCTTAAGGAACGGGTAAAACAAGAACAGGCTAAATCTAAATGCAATGCTGGGAGAAACAATAAAGAGGGAGGCATAAAATGATGAGACAGAAACTAAAGAAAACACATAGACCCAATAGAAAAGTTGGTTTTAAAAACATATAAATAGGAACACAAATTCCTAAGTCAAATTACACAAAGGAAAGAGTAGGCACGAGTTCATAAAATTAAAAATCTACAAAGTATACATTCCTAAACACATATGTCCTAACTAACTTAAATCAGAAAGATATAAACAATATAAAGAGACACATACCATGCAATGAGGTCAAAGCACTTATTCAAACTCTCTCCAGAGAGAAAAGCCCAGGGTATGGATTCATTATTGAATTTTAGCAAATTTTTAAGGATGAGACAATATTCCTCAAATAGTTCCACAAAAGGTATATTGTTTTTGATGTAACTTTTTATGTTCTTAGAAGGCAACATAAGAAGTTTTATTCATTTCTAGCTTTCTTAAGATAGAAGTCTAATAACAGAATTAGGCCTAGGGAAACTAAAGACCCCTTCAATTACCTACCAAGAAAAAGGTATTAGGGAAAAAATAAAAACATAATAACTCATTCCCTAGAAATTTGGTTAAAATACTCTTAGCTGACAGAAAAGGACACATTTATTCTGAATAGCAATAAATTAAAACTCCTAGCAGATAATAATTCATTTATTCTGAATATATTCCTAGGTACACCATTCAACTGTCCATTGTCAGACCTATTTTGCTTTTTTCTTTCATTTTTGAGAATTTCATTCAAGAATAACGCAAAATACAATCATATTTTCTCCCCATTTACCTCCTCTATATGTTCTAGTTTCTCCTCACTTCATGTCATTTTTAAATAGCCCACTAAATCTAGTTACTGCTGCCTATATATGTATACATGTGTATAGGATCATCTGTTGGATCAATGGAAACCTACCAATAGTCATATCCTCAACAAAGAATGATTTGCCTTCACCTATCCACTGCGAATGGAGCTCCGGAAAGGGTAGGGATGGAGATAATGTACCTCATCTATGTCTTGATTTTTGCTGACTTCATCTTGTTCAGGTAACCATGGCTGGTGTAAATTCATGTAGGCACTAGTCATGTCATGTCTAGAAGGGTAACATTACACAGTACCTTCTGGCTATTACATTTTTCATCTCCTCTTCCATGATGTTGCATGAGCCTTGGCATTTGTGGGGTTAATTTAGATGTCTCACTTACACTTAGGACTGAAACCCTGATCTCTTGTTCTTAGTATGTTGACCATTTATGCATCTCTCCACAGACAGATGTCCACTGCATAAAGTAGCTTCTTTAACCAGGATTTAGAATAGTCTTGGTCTATGGGAATAAACATACATATTCATAGGGCAATTTGACAGCATGGGCATTTAGTAAAATAGCAAATAGCAGGTTCTACCCTAGGACTCATGACCTCCCCAGCAATGGAATTTTGGCAATGGTTATAATGATAGGCATAAAATTTCTTTCCATAATAAAGCCTCAAATTCAATCAGTCAGGCATCTGCTGCCCAGCGCAGCACATCCTTACTGATCAGTATTAAGCATGTAGGTTCCAATGCTAGGTAAAGTCATTGAAGTCTCTGCTCATCTAGAAGCCTGCACAGTACCTTCTAGCATAATTAAAACTATCCAGAAGGGACAATGTTCTCTGGTCAGTTTGAAATTGATTTCTCTATGTGCTGAAGTTAAAGTCTATTGTTTCTCCAGAAATGAGCTCTTCCATGTAGAGAAATCTATTTAGTGTATGAAATAAGCTGCCTTGGAGTATTAGTGGCCCCATGACTGCTACCTAAAACATACGAGAAAGAAAATGTTTTAATTGGTGGGCAGCCAAGTGGTAAGAGCCAACACTGCGTTCATAATAAACGTTGTTGTTTAATGGCCATGATTACTATGATTAGATATGAGAGGGATTCATGCCCTCGTTTCCATGAAATGCCTAAATGACCCAGAGTCTGATGCACAGAGCGAGTGTACTGACATGCCTGGCTAATGAGTGGAGCGAGTCCGAAGTGAACACTTAACTGTGGTTTAAAGATGAGTCACATGAGTAGAATTGGAGACTTGGACATGATTTTCCTGTCCACTTTTTATCTGATGCAGAAAATGTCATGATGCTTTTAATCACTCTATGGGTTTCAAGCTAGTAATTTTTAAAGAATGGAAGCCAGCTTTCAAAGTAACTGATTTCAAACTTTTAAGGGGAAAAAGTATGGGATTCCAATAGATTTAGCACTAAAGGTTTGAGAGGAGTGAAGGAGCTATAGCAACAGAATCTGCTGTCCAGGCCACCTTAGAAAAGTTGGAAAACACAAAGAGAACTTAGAAAAGTCTAATATATTGAGAAATTAAAATGGAAATAAAAGCCATTGAGTTTAAATCTCAGGTCCCCCTGTTTGTGTCATATAATCATTGCTCATATGTATTTACTTAATATTGACTACACGGACACCGTCAGATTGCAGCTGTTTAGACTTTTGATAAATTACAGGTAGCATTTTCTCCTTCTAAATAGTAACAGATATAAGATCTGTACTTTAATGAGAGAGGCCAGGAAGAAGTGGTTCATTTATTTGGGATTTTTTTTTATAAATAGACAAAAATCAGATGGTCCCTAAGCCAGAGAGTGGCCACATCTTGTTCCCATAAACACACCCATTCTAATCATTATTGTTAAACCAATCCAAAGGTGTAGAACCAATTCACACACACACACACACACACACACACACACACACACACACACACGAAGGATTTGTAGGAAGGAGCAGCAGCTGTGTGCAGGATACTAAGAGTAAGGGAGAGAGATTAAAGAGGGGGATATGTCTTTAGAATATACTTTAGATAGGGGTAAAGTTATCAAAGAAGGAATTCAATAACAATTATTTTAAAACATCACTGGAAAAGTGCCTTAACCCTGGAGGCATGAGAGCTGGAGAGCTGGCCCCACCCCTCACAGGCTGCAGCACTCCAGAGAGCAGCCCCGTGCCCTATGCCTCACCTCCATAGCAAGGTAGAACTGGCCCTCATGGCTTGGACAAAGGAGAGATGATACTGCCTTTTACCACCTGTGACAGACGGGAGAGCTGTCTCTGTCCTCTTCCTGGGCAGTGTTTGAGAGCTGGCCCTAGTTATATGGACATTGGAGAACAGATCCCATCCCTTACTGGCATGTGTGAAAGAGCTGGCCCTGCCCCTTGTTGACTGTAGCAATTAGGAGAGTGGGCACCTCACCTAGGCAGTGTAGTAGAGGTGGCACTGGTGACATAGGCTTGAGAGAGCTGGCATTTGGGGCATGAGAATGGGAGAGATGTTCCTACCCTTTGCCAGCTGCCACAGGCAGGAGATCTGTCCTCACCCCTCACCAGGGCATGGTGGGAGAGCTGCCCTGGTGGAGTAGGTGCAGGAGAGTGGGTGGGCTGACCAACTTAGTACAACCCAGGCCCAGACCCATGGCTTTGAGTTGGCCCACCTCATCACCAAACCTCTCCATGAACTTCTAGAATGCATGAAGGGGCCAATGCTATAGAACGAAAGTTGTTGGATCTCCAAGACTGAGGGCAACCACAGGATATCCAAGAGGAGTCCTGATGAAAATCCAGTATTGGTAGTGTATTAGAAGCCCGAGGCCTCGAACTACATCCATGACTCATCGCCATGGACACTTGCAAGGAAAGTTGTTTGATCCAATAGGTATATGGTGTGACACACTGTGGCACACCACAGCTCCTGTGGTGAGATTTTCTTTTCTTTTCTCCAATTTTTACCTTTGTTTTCTTTTTTAGGAGAGTTTGCAAAGGCAGAAAGCAGATATGGTGGGATGGGGAAATGAGTGGGATTAAGGGGCAGGTCGTGAAATTCACAAAGAATCAATAAAAAGTTTTTTTTTTTACAAAAGACCTTAAAACCAGGGTTCATTAAGTAGTCTGAACCCAAGCTTTGCACTCCAGTATCTTAGAGCAAAAACAATGCAACTATGCAAAGAAATCGCTTTATATAAAAAGTAATAAAGAAATGAAAGACATGTGGACTAAAGGGCCGAAAGTCTTCTGTGTCAATTAGGACCTAGTTACTGTCATTGATGAGAGTCTGATCTCATGTCAGATGAGTAATTCTGAGCCCGTGATATGATTGTATGTCTTAAGAAGAAAATCCACTTGATGACAAGATAACAAGACCCTGTACTCATTAGTAAAAGTCATGAATTGTCCTATGTAGGATGCATCTGACTTCTAATTATGGGCTTGCCTTTCCTTAGTATGTTCCTAAGCCATCACCAAAATCAAGACACACAGAACATTTGGTTAGTTGATCTTATGTCACATCAAGAGAGCTACTTTAGGTGAAGAAGATACGGCTGTAGAATCCATGATCAACTTTCCTACTACTGTAGTTCAGAAATTGTCAGATTCTGCACAGCTAAAGCCTGGCGCAATGGCGCATAAGTGTGAGGTGGAGGCAGGAGGATTGAAATTTCAAGTTAAGATGTATAACATGAACAAATTGCCATTAAATGGCCCTGGTTATGTCTCCAACTGGTTAGAGCACGTGAATCTAGAGCAGTGCTGGGCAGTACAATTTTCTACAATGATGAAAATAAACATTTTCTTTTTTTTTCTTCTGTATATATGTTGCTTTTATTGGCTAAGGAATAAAGTTGTTTTGGCCAATCAGAACCAAGATAGAGAAAGTGACAGAGAGTAAACAGAGTCAAAGAGATGCCATGTAGCTGACAAAGGAGAAAGACAAAGGAAAATCTTAACAGTAGGCCACAGCTTTATGGTGATACATAGATTAATAGAAATTGGTTAATTTAAGATATAAGAGTTGGTCAGGAATATACCTAAGCTATTGGACAAATTGCATTCCCTTTTATAAAAACTTCTCTGTGGCACATTTCTAGATTTGAATCAACCTGCACAGCTGAGCAAATATTTCACCTAATGAATTTAATTAAAGGGTTTAAATGTGTATTAGAAATAAACTAAATGGTAAACATAGTCCTTGAAGAAATGAGATCAGACAACGCCTGCTCTTTCCATATCTTCTTCACAGAGTATGTGCAAAAGGAGGCTGATCATTCATTTCCTGACTGCTCGGACCCAAATAACCACACAGAAATAACTATATTAATTACAATGAAAACATACATTTTCTAATAAGATAAACAGGCAGCATGCTTGGCTATAGAACACTTGAAACGTGACCAATGGGACTAAGAAATAAAAGTTTAAATGTGATTAAAGGTAACTATTGACTCTTAACTATTGGTTTGCACATTAGAGCACAGCCTAGTGCGGACAGAGCTTTTGTTTCCAGAGGAGCAGTGGTTTTACCAGGGACCACAATAAAAATCCTTGTAAACAGAAAACTACAAATACTGACTTGCCAGCCTTCCCTTCCGACTTAAATAATTTGGGGTCTGATCATTCTGCTAGGTCATAAGCAAGAAAAAATGACTCTGGACCCGGGTCAAAAAGAGGAAGTCAATTTTGTTGTTGCCTAACAGAGCCAGGATTCCACAGGATCCAAAGAGACTTACTGGGTCATTAGCTGTAACTGTGGGTGGGATATTTTGTCAACGATAGAGTGACAATCATGAGTACTAGAGTTCACACAAGGATAAAGCCAGAGGTTACTGTTAAGTAAATCACTTAGACTGATACATGTGCTGTCTGAGAGGGAGGGGGATCTAGACCCTATGAGAGGAGAGAGAGAGGATGAATCGAGTTCACTGCTCACGTCAGCTTTGACAGAAGTGTGTGGTTTCCCAGATGTCTCCTTTTCTATCTGTCTCACAGACTCTAACCCCCTGAAGACACTGCACCCCCCCCCCCAACCTGTGGAAGAAACCCATGAGTGGTAAACTTCAGGTATTCCTCATGGAGTCCTAGGACTGTTGTTCCACTTGATATAGATATCGCTTACACAGGTGTGGTCACTTTATAAAAGTTTATTGACATATACATCTAGGGTATTTAAATTTTACTGCATGTATATTATATTTTAATGAAAACTATTAAGGGGCACATTTCACATAAACTTGTCACCACTATAAGTAGCAATATGTATGCCTATGTCATCATTTATTTTGAGTTCTCAAGCTCACATAAAACACTCACTAAGGTAGGCTTCTTGTTGGCCCATAAAACACACTGAATTGAAAAGAATATAAATCATAGCAAATAGAGTTTCAAGCTACCACGGAATTGAGAAAAGATGAAAAAGATGTTTAAGTAATCCCCCAAATACTTGAGGACTGAGTAATACACATTTAACAAATGTTTCAACAGTCTTAAGAGAGATTTAAAACTTCTTTAAACTACAAGAAAATTAAAGTAACTTTTGTCACCCTGCCTGTGATACTCTAAAGACGGTACTTCGAGGGAAATCACCAGCATGAAATGAGCAGATCAAAAAAGAAAAAGTGTCTAAAAATCAGATGTCTACCTCTTTTGGCGCGTGGCATAGCCCAGCCCAGCCTATCTGGGCGCTGGGTCCGAGTACCTGGGGCTCCCGGGCGGGCAGCAGTTCCTTTGTTTCTGGGGCCTGCCTGCACCAAGCGGGGTAGGCGCTTTGTCTGCGAGCTGCCCAACCAGCACGGAGGCCTGATCTCTCGTCGCCAGAGAGCCAACATTGGGGAGAGACAGCGTTTGGTAGGCAAGGAGACCTGATCCGGTAAAAGAAGATCCATAGGGAGCATTTGAAAGAAGAGATGGGCCGACGTCAAGGCAGGAATTCGCCCAACAAGCTGAAAAGCAACATGAAGCTACCAGAAACAAGCGACCTCACAACGGGAGGACAAGAACCCCTTAATCAAGAGGAAGGAGAAAAGATTGACTTCATGAAAGTGATTGACACCCTTAAACAGCATGTAAAAAACGCCCTTATAGAAATGGATGAGAAATATAACAGAAAGTTTGAAGAATTGAATAAATCAGTGAATGATACCCTAGAAAACCAAGGAAAAACAATCAAACAGATAATGGAAACAGTTCAAGACCTGAAAACTGAAATGGAGGCAAAGAAGAAAACACAAACAGAGGGCCGGCTGGACATGGAAAATCTAGGTAAACGAATAGAGACTACAGAAACAAGCATAGCCAGCAGAATACAAGAGATAGAAGAAAGACTCTCGGATTCTGAAGATACCATAGAGAAAATAAACACGCTGATCAAAGAAAACAGCAAGTCCAACAAACTCTCATCACAAAACATTCAGGAAATATGGGACACAATAAAAAGACCAAACCTAAGAATAATAGGAGTAGAAGAAGGAGAAGAAGGGCAGCTCAATGGTCCAGAAAATATATTTAATAAAATTATAGAAGAAAACTTTCCCAACCTAAAGAAAGATTTTCCTATGAAGGTGCAAGAAGCATACAGAACACCGAATAGGCTGGATCAAAAAAAAACATCCCCTCGCCATATAATTATCAAAACACAAAGCATACAGAATAAGGAAAGAATATTAAGAGCTGCAAAGGAAAAAGGCCAAATTACTTATAAAGGTAAACCTATCAGACTTACACCTGAATTCTCCATGGAAACCATGAAAGCCAGAAGGTCCTGGATAGATGTACTGCAGAAACTGAGAGACCATGGGTGCAAGCCCAGATTACTATACCCAGCCAAGCTTTCGTTCACTATAAATGGAGAAAATAAAATTTTCCAGGATAAAAACAAATTTAAACAATACGCAGCCACAAATCCAGCCTTACAGAAAGTAATAGAAGGAAAATCACTAACCAAGGAGTCCAACAATGACCATAATAACTCAGACATCTAGAGACCCTTCACCAACACAAATCAAAGAAGGGAAACACACAAACTCTACGACTAAAAAAAAATGACCGGAGTTAACGACCACTGGTCATTAATATCACTTAATGTCAATGGACTCAACTCACCTATAAAAAGGCACAGGCTAAGAGATTGGATAAAAAAACAGGATCCAACATTCTGCTGTTTACAAGAAACACACCTCAACCATAAAGACAGGCACCTACTCAGAGTAAAGGGCTGGGAAAAGGCCTATCAAGCAAATGGACCTAAGAAACAGGCAGGTGTGGCCATACTAATCTCTAGCAAAGTTGACTTTAAACTTAAATCAATCAGAAGAGATGGAGAGGGGCATTTTTTACTCATAACAGGAACAGTTCATCAGGATGAAGTCTCAATCCTGAACATCTATGCCCCTAATATAAAAGCACCCACGTACATAAAAGAAACATTGCTAAAATTCAAGGCAGCCATCAAACCGCACACACTAATAGTAGGAGACTTCAACACTCCTCTCTCACCAATGGACAGGTCAATCAGACAGAAACCTAACAGAGAAATAAGAGAATTAATGGAGGTAATGAATCAAATGGACTTAACAGACATCTATAGAACATTCCATCCAAATAGGAAAGAATATACCTTCTTCTCTGCAGCTCATGGAACCTTCTCGAAAATCGACCACATAGTCGGTAACAAAGCAAACATCCACAGTTACAAAAAAATATTAGTAACCACCTGTGTCTTATCAGATCACCACGGATTAAAGTTAGAATTCAACAATAATGCTACCCCCAGAAAGCATAAAAAGTCATGGAAACTGAACAGTCAACTATTGAACCATACCTGGATTAAGGAAGAAATAAAGAAAGAAATTAAAGTCTTCCTGGAATTCAATGAAAATAAAGAAACAACATACTCAAACTTATGGGACACTATAAAAGCAGTCCTAAGAGGAAAGTTCATAGCACTAAGTGCCCACTTAAAGAAAACAGAGAAAGCTCACATTGGAGACTTAACAGCCCACCTGAAAGCTCTAGAAAAAAAAGAAGCAGACTCACCTAGGAGGAGTAGAAGACTGGAAATAATCAAAATGAGGGCTGAAATCAACAAAATAGAAACACAGAAAACAATACAAAAAATCAATGAAACAAAAAGCTGGTTCCTGGAGAAAATCAACAAGATTGACAAACCACTATCCAAGCTAATCAAACGGCAGAGAGAGAATTTGCAAATTAATAAGATCAGAAATGAAAAGGGGACATAACCACAGACACAGAGGAAATTCAGAGAATCATTAGATCTTACTACAAAAGCCTATATGCCACAAAATTGGAAAATGTAAAGGAAATGGATACTTTTTTAGATAAATATCATATACCAAAGTTAAATCAGGACCTGGTGAACAATCTAAATAGACCTGTTAGTCGCGAAGAATTAGAAGAGGTTATCAAAAACCTCCCTACCAAAAAAAGCCCAGGACCAGATGGTTTCAATGCGGAATTCTACCAGATCTTCCAAGAAGATCTAATACCTATACTCCTTAATGTATTCCACAAGATAGAAACAGAAGGGTCATTACCAAACTCCTTTTATGAAGCCACAATTACTCTGATACCAAAACCACTCAAAGACTCAACCAGGAAAGAGAACTACAGGCCAATCTCACTCATGAATATAGACGCAAAAATCCTCAACAAAATACTGGCAAATCGAATCCAAGAACACATCCGAAAAATTATCCATTATGATCAAGTAGGCTTCATTCCTGAGATGCAGGGCTGGTTCAACATACGAAAATCTATCAATTTAATCCAGCATATAAATAAACTGAAAGAAAAAAACCATATGATCATTTCATTAGATGCTGAAAAAGCATTTGACAAAATTCAACATCCATTTATGTTAAAAGTCTTGGAGAGATTAGGGATACAAGGGTCATACCTAAGTATAATAAAAGCTATATACAGCAAGCCGACAGCTAACATCAAATTAAACGGAGAGAAACTCAAAGCCATCCCACTTAACTCAGGAACACGACAAGGCTGTCCACTCTCGCCATACCTCTTCAATATAGTGCTTGAAGTTCTAGCAATAGCAATAAGACAACATAATGGAATCAAGGGGATTCGAATTGGAAAGGAAGAAGTTAAACTTTCGTTATTTGCAGATGATATGATAGTGTACATAAGCGACCCCAAAAACTCCACCAAAGAACTTTTACAGCTGATAAACAGCTTTAGTAATGTGGCAGGATACAAGATCAACTCCAAAAAATCAGTCGCCCTCTTATACACAAAGGATATGGAAGCAGAGAGGGAAATCAGAGAAGCTTCACCATTCACAATAGCCAAAAACAGCATAAAATATCTTGGGGTACATCTAACCAAGGAAGTGAAAGATCTATTTGACAAGAACTTTAAGGCATTGAAGAAAGAAATTGAAGATGATACCAAAAAATGGATGGACCTCCCTTGCTCTTGGATTGGGAGGATCAACATAGTAAAAATGGCAATTCTACCAAAGGCAATTTATAGATTCAATGCAATCCCCATCAAGATCCCATCAAAATTCTTCACAGATATGGAGAGGACAATAATCAACTTTATATGGAAAAACAAAAAACCCAGGATAGCCAAAACAATCCTATACAATAAAGGATCTTCTGGAGGCATTACCATCCCTGACTTCAAACTCTATTACAGAGCTACAGTAATGAAAACAGTGTGGTACTGGCATAAAAACAGAGAAGTCGACCAATGGAATCGTATAGAAGACCCAGATTTTATCCCACAAACCTATGAACACCTCATTTTTGATAAAGGAGCTAAAAGTATACAATGGAAGAAAGAAAGCATCTTCAACAAATGGTGCTGGCACAACTGGATGTCATCCTGTAGAAGAATGAAAATAGACCCTTATCTATCACCGTGGACAAAACTCAAGTCCAAATGGATTAAAGACCTCAATATCAGCCCGAACACGCTGAACCTGATAGAAGAGAAAGTGGGAAGTACCCTACAGGAGATGGGCACAGGAGATCGCTTCCTATGTATAACCCCAGAAGCACAGACATGAAGGGCAACATTGAATAAATGGGACCTACTTAAACTGAGAAGCTTCTGTAAAGCAAAGGACATAGTCACTAAGACACAAAGGCAACCTACTGACTGGGAGAAGATCTTCACCAACCCCACAACAGACAAAGGTCTGATCTCCAAAATATATAAAGAACTCAAGAAACTAGACTTTAAAATGCTAATTAACCCAATTAAAAAATGGGGCACTGAACTGAACAGAGAATTCTCAGCAGAGGAAGTTCAAATGGCCAAAAGACACTTAAAGTCGTGCTCAACTTCCTTAGCAATCAGGGAAATGCAAATCAAAACAACTTTGAGATATCATCTTACACCTGTCAGAATGGCTAAAGTCAAAAACACCAAGGATAACCTTTGCTGGAGAGGCTGTGGAGGAACGGGTACCCTCATCCATTGCTGGTGGGAATGCAATCTTGTGCAACCACTGTGGAAGTCAGTGTTTCGGTTTCTCAGGAAATTCGGGATCAACTTGCCCCTGGACCCAGCAATACCACTCCTGGGAATATACCCAAGAGATGCTCTATCATATGACAAAAGCATTTGTTCAACTATGTTCATAGCAGTATTATTTGTAATAGCCAGAACCTGGAAACAACCTAGATGCCCTTCAATGGAAGAATGGATGAAGAAAGTATGGAATATATACACGCTAGAGTACTACGCTGAGGTAAAAAACAATGACTTCTCGAATTTTGCATGCAAATGGATGGAAATAGAAAACACTATCCTGAGTGAGGTGTCCCAGACCCAAAAAGATGAACATGGGATGTACTCGCTCGTAATTGGTTTCTAGCCATAAATAAGGGCCACGGAGTCTACAATAGGTGAACCTAAAGAAGCTAAGTAAGAAGGTGAACCCAAGGAAAAACATATAGTTATCCTCTTGGCTAAGGGAAGTAGACCAAATTGCCGGGGAGAAAATTAGGATCTTGGGGTTGGGGTGGGATGGGGGTAAGGGGAGATGGGGAGAGAAATGGTAGAAGGGAAGGAGGGGGGACTTGGGGAATCAGGAGAATTGGGATAAAGGAAAGGTGGATAGGGGACCACGGAACCACAATTCTTAGTTAAGGGAACCACTTTAGGGTGAGCAAGAGATTTGACCCTAGAGGGGCTCCCAAGTGCCCAACATGAGGTTCCCAGTTAGTTCCTTGGGCAGCTGAGGATTGGGAACCTGAAATGACCCTATCCTAGAGCAATACTGACGAATATCTTGCATATCATCATAGAACCTTCATCTGGTGATGGATAGAGATAGAGACAGAGACCCACACATGAGCACTGGACTGAACTCCCAAGGTCCCAATGAGGAGCAGAAGGAGGGAGAACATGAGCAAAGAAGTCGGGACCACGAGGCGTGCACCCACCCACTGAGACAGTGGAGCTGATCTACTGGGAGCTCACCAAGGCCAGCTGGACTGTGACTGAAAAAGCATGGGATAAAACCGGACTCTCTGAACATGGCGAACAATGAGGGCTGATGAGACGCCAAGGACAATGGCACGGGGTTTTGATCCTACTTAATGTGCTGGCTTTGTGGAAGCCTAGCCAGTTTGGATGTTCACCTTCCTAGATATGGACGGAGGGGGGAGGACCTAGGTCTTACCACAGGGCAGGGAACCCGGACTGCTCTGTGGACTGGAGAGGGAGGGGGAGAGGAGTGGGGGGAGGGGGAGAAGGGTGGGAGGAGGGGGAGAAGGGTGGGAGGAGGAGGAGGGAAATGGGAGGCTGGGAGGAGGTGGAAACTTGTTTTTTGTTTATGTTTTTTTTCTTTTCTTAATAAAAAAATTATAATAAAAAAAATCAGATGTCTAAGTTGCAACTTAAAAATGTAGGAGAAGATCAATTTAAATTTGATTCATACAGGGAAAAAGAAATAATTAAAATTAGAGTGGGAATCAATGAAATTAAGAATAACAAATCAACAAAGAAAGCAAACCAAACCAAAGTTAGTTCTTTCCAAAGATCAATGAAGTTGATAAGTTCTTAGCCAGGCCAGCTTAGATAAAAAACATAAACTGCTATATCAGACATGAAAAAGGTATAATAAGTATTGATTACACAGACATTAAAAGACGATGAAAGAATATTACAAATGACTCTATAACAACAAATTTAATAATCTAGATGGAATGGATCAATTTCTTGAAATTTAAAAAATATAAGAAATTTTATATGAAAAAATAGATCATTTGTTTAGGTCAATACTTATTAAAATAAATTGAAACAATAGTTAATAAGCTTTCGACAAGAAAGCACCAAACATGATAGGGTCGCTAGCGAATTCTAGCAAATAATTAAAGAAGAAACTGCATCAATCTTTATGATCTCTCTACCAGAAAAATAAGGAGAAAGACTCTCTCTGTCATCAGCCTGCCTCTAAAATCATGGCACGATACTAGAAGAAAGAAAACCACAAGTGGAATCCTGTCTCCCGAAGACACACACATGCCACAGGCAACCAAGTTTAAGAATCACCACACGCATTGCCCAAGCGACTTTATTACAGGTTTGCAAGGCTAATTCAACATTAAGAAAATTAATGTCATCCATCATGACAAAAGGCTAAAGAAAAAAAATCGTATGATCATTTTAATAGATGCAGAAAGTACATTTGCCAAAATCCAAGAGCCATTTGTGGTTTTGAAAGAGCCTAATGACACTTAAAACCTCTCAGAAAGTGAAAAGGAGAAAGCTTTGTAATGAATAACATTGGCTTAAAAACAAACTACATCATACATAACATGGGTGCTTTTCTTCTAGGATCAGAAACAGGGCTAAGAATCTGGTCTTGCTTTTTCTGTTGGGAACTGTATTTTGGATACAATAGTTGAGGCAATAAGGTAAGAGAAATATAAGGTATATAGACGGAGAAGAAAGACTGAAAGCTGCATATAATACAACTGCTAAATTTCAAGTCATAGAAAAAGCTTCCTAGAATTAACAACTGACTATAGGCTAATATATGGAAATCCATTACTTTTTTGAATACTAGCAATAAACGATTGGAATTAAACATTTTTAAATTGTATAGTTAGATTTAAAAGTAACAAATGTACAGGACGGGTGTAAGAAAAACTACAACTCCCGATTTTTTAAAAAAAATGAAAATCTGAATGAATAGAGACACCTCCTATACACATAAAATAGGGCTCATCACTATCAAAATATCGAGATTTGTTTTTCCAATTGACCTATCAATTTAAGAAACTTTCAGTCAAAACCCTAGCATGTTTCTGTGTGACCATTACCCATTTTATTTTGAAGTTTGTCAGGAAACACAAAAGATTTAGGACATCTGCATTACCTGATCTGAGTCGCTTTTGCACAGTAATTCAGAATTCAGTATTGGAAAGCAAAGATGAGTTTTTCAATGAAACTAAGCAGAGGCCTAAGAAGAAACACATGCAGACAGACCGGTCATTGATAAGAGGCAAGGGCAGCTCGGTGGAGCGGGGCTGCAGCAGAGTGGGAGGTAATCTTTATAGAGAAGTGATTTTCACAGCACGGACTCAGCATGCATCAGAGAGCCAACACACAATTTGGAGCTATAATACTTCTAAGTCCAATCAAATAAGAGAGCAGAAAGTTCTGGTGACCTTGTCAATCTTGGCCTGGTACTGGCCTTTTTGCGATGAAAGGAGACAGAGACTGAGACCCACATTGGAGCACCGGACTGAAATCTCAAGGTCCAAATCAGGAGCAGAAAGAGAGAGAGCACGAGCAAGGAACTCAGGACCGCGAGGTGTGCACCCACACACTGAGACAATGGGGATGTTCTATCGGGAACTCACTAAGGCCAGCTGGCCTGGGTCTGAAAAAGCATGGGATAAAACTGGACTCGCTGAACATAGCAGACAATGAGGACTACTGAGAACTCAAGAACAATGGCAGTGGGTTTTTGATCCTACTGCGCATACTGGCTTTGTGGGAGCCTAGGCAGTTTGGATGCTCACCTTACTAGACCTGGATGGAAGTGGGTGGTCCTTGGACTTCCCACAGGGCAGGGAACCCTGATTGCTCTTTGGGCTGACGAGGGAGGGGAACTTGACCGGGGGAGGGTGAGGGAAATGGGAGGCGGTGGCGGGGAGGACGCAGAAATCTTTAATAAATAATTAAAAAAAAAAAAAACTATATCCTGTGACCGTAAAGAAAGTCTGCCAACTGCGCTTGGTGAAAACTCAAGCCTTTGACTATGCAAAGAAGGTTTCATAAAAGAACTGGAAAACAAGCCACAGAATAGGTAAAAATGGGAGAAATTCCTTACAAAGCGCACATCTGTTAAAATGTTAAAAGCCTAGTTTCCGGTTTATATGGAACTCTTAAAAGTTTTATTGTTGTTAATGTTGTTGCATTTTCTTTTTTCTTTCTTTCTCCCTGCCCCAACCCGAGATAGAGTTTCTCTGTGCAACAGCCCTGGCGGCTCTCAAATTAGCTCTGTAAACCATGCTGGCCTCAAATTCACATAGATTCATCTGTTTCTGCCTCCCAAGTACTGGGATTAAAGGCGTGAGTCACCATGACAGTGGAACTCCTAAAACTTAACAACGAGAAAACATACCGCCTAATTAAAAACTGGGCCAAAGATTTACCGGATCCACAGAAGATAAGTAAGTCTAGTAAGCATACACATCATGCTTGGCACCAGCAGAATTCCTCATCTGATATCCTGAATCCACATGCCCAAGAGTGACACTGGCAGGAACCCAAACAGGAAATTCCATCCTTAACCTCATGTGATGGGATGGCCTTAAGATGTAGTTTTGTTCGATATGTTATATTAACTTAATTGTAGGCTAGGCCATATGGGAGTGATGATTTAAATAGATACCATATATACCATATATATACATACATGCTTGGTCCTAGTTAGTGGAACTGTAAGGATTAGGATGCATGGCCTTGCTGGAGAAAATGTGTCACTTGTCACTGGGGATTGGCTTTGAGATTTCTCCCAGTCTCTCTCTATCTCTCTCTCTCTGCCTCCCACTTGTGGATCAGATAGAAGCTCTCATGTCTGCTTGCTGCCTGCTCCCTACCATGGTGATCATGGGCTAACTCTCTGAAATTATAAGTAAGCTTCCAAGTAAATGCTTTCATATATAACTTGCCTTGGTTATGTTGTTTTAGCACAGCAATAGAACTGCTTACTAAGACAATAAATAATAAATGAATTTATGTGTGCACTTAGGCCCCATCTTCAAGGTACCTCATTACAAATTGGCAAATATTCCAAAACCAGAATAATAAATAAATAAAACAAAATTAAAGGTCTCAAGCATTTCATTTCAAATAAGGGTTCCACAGATGTAAATCACATGTGAGTTTTATTTATTTTTTTTTTTTTGCTTTTTCAAGACAGGGTTTCTCTGTGGTTTTGGACATGTGAGTTTTAAATGAGGTGTAAATTAAACAATGAACTTCTATAAACCTGTCAACATGGCAAAAATCTAAAATACTGACAGCCTAATAAATGTTGATAAGTCACATGGCAACAGAAACTCTCATTTACTGATAATAAGAATGCGAAATAGTAAGGCCATTTTGGGAGATATTTTTGTCTTTGTAAAGTAAATATGTCTTTACCATATGATCCAATATTTATTCTTCTCATTTTAACTAAATCGACTGGAAAGAAAGCACATGAATGATTTTTCCAGCTTTACTCATGACCATTAAAAATTGGAAGCAAAAAACAAATGTCCTTTAACAGACAATGGCTAACCTTGGTATCTATGCAACACAGTATATATTATTCAGCAATAAAATAAGGACCTATCAAGGCACAAAATCACATGGAAGAAACGTATGTTTCTAAATGAAAGAAACCATCCCAAAAAAGAAAGCTGCCAAATAATATCAACTATATGGCTTTTGGCGACGAATTAAAACCATGGAAATAGTAAATAGGGAAAATAAAAACAAACAAATAAATAAAAAAAATGTCAAGTGCTTTGTTGACTCCCCATGGGAAATCTTACCCTCTCTGAAGAGTGTATGGGGTATGGAATGGGAGAAGGTAGGGAGAGCAGGAGGAGGGAAGGAGTAGAGACTGGGATTGGAATGTAAAAGGAGAAAAGATTTTCTTTATAAAAATAAATAAACAAATGCAAAACAAACAAACAAAGACAAAAACAAAAGGAACAGGTCAAGTGTTGCCACCAGTCAAAGAAGGAAGGGAAGGGAGGGATGAATGGGTAGAGCATAAAAGGTTTCTAGGGTTGAAAAACTTCTATATGGTTCTATAGTGTAGGATATACCATGTCTACTTATCAAAACCCACACCATGAGAGCTTACATCTTAATCCACAAGCGCTTGGTAGAGGGAGAACACAGGGAATGAGTTGACTCTTTGGAAACTTTAAAGCCAGCATCCAGTGACAAACCTTCTCTTACAAGGCCACACCATCTAATTGTTTCCAAATGTTTCCACCAACTGAAGACCAAGTATGCAGATGCCCAAGGATTGTGGCAGATATCTCATGTAAAACACCACAGTCATAACACTCCTCTCAGGCAATAAACATTCTCTAGTGAAGCAATGAAAAGGAGAAAGGCCAATAATATTCAGTGTTTTCATAGGCAAATTGAAAGCACAGTGGAGTATTGCTATCAGTGTCCTGCAGTGCTCAGAATTTTTAAAACCTTGAATAACTGAGTTTTGGCATGGAACTTTGAAAAAATGAGTTTTCTCACATTCTTGTTGATAATGCAACATGGTGCAGTGGTGTAGGAATTCCTTCTATTTGTGTGTTGCTTTCACTGGTTAATGAAACTGCCTAGCCCTACCTGATAGGGCAGAACTTAGGTAGGTGGCAAAGACAGAACTGAATGCTGGGAGGAAGAAAGCAGAGTCAGAGAGATGCCATGGATCCATAGCCAGAGGTAGATGTGCTGAAACTTTTCTGGTAGGCCACGACCTCACGGTGATACACAGATTGATAGAAATGGGTTAAACTAATATGTAAGAGTTAGAGCTAATGGCAAAGCAGTGTTTTGTTTAAAACAATTTCTGTGTGGTTATCTTGGGTGTAAGCTAGGGGGGCAGCTGGAACAAATAAAGGGCCTGCTCCCTCCAACACTGCAGCTACTCTGGAAATCAGTTTGTTTCTGATAAAGCTCGGTATATACTTTCCGTATGTATATGCTATATATACTACCAATCCTACTCCTGAGCCTTTTGCCCTTGGTAAATGAAAACATATGCATGAAGAAAAACTGTGCAAAAATGTTTATAGTACCTTCATTCCTGATTGCTTCAAACTGAATGTACTACAAATGTTTAGATGATGTATGGATTAAAAAGCTAAAGTTTATTTATGTGTGGGTTAGTACCCAACAACAAACAGACATGCAACATGAAGGAAGTTTCCAAGCTTCACATAGTGAGAATGTCAGAAAAAAAGTCTTAAGAAAGGAAAATATTTTTAATAAATCCAATTTGTAATAGGAACAAAATATTTTTGGCATTTCTTTAAAGAAGGTATATAAATGGTCAACTGGAACATAAAACATGCTCAGTATCATCATTGATCATTAGGTGAATATAAGTGAAACCCATGGTAAAGTATGATCTGCTGTTCCCCGGAATGGCTGGAGTAAAAGGAAGGATGGCAACAACCAATTGGAGAAAAGTAGGAATCTACTTTGCTGGTGGAAAAATAAAGTGGCTCAGCACTTTTTAACTTTTGTCAGTTGTCCAAGAAAACAAACACACTCCCAAAGAAAATAAAACATTTGCTCACAACAAAATGAGTGTAAGAATGTTCAGAGACACACAATTTAACCCCCAAAGCACAAGGAACAATGTCCATCAACTGTTGTATGAATAAAACAAAATGTGTTTTCATGGAATGGAATGTCATATAACCTTTAAAGAAACAAAATGCTGATTCAAACTACAATATAGCTGAATCTGAAAGCACTGGGCAAAGTAAATGAAGATAGACATAAAAGATCATGTACTCTGGGATTCTATTTATATGAAATTTTGAGTGTAACCAAATCTTTGGTGATGGATTAGTGGGTTTTGGGGACTTGGGGAGAGGATAATGGGGTGAGTATGGATAGTCACAGAATTTGTTGTGGACTCTTGGAATTGCTCTAAACGTGCTTATCTCTGGCACCTGCTCAGTCTCGTGAATGTGCTAAGTGTTGCTGCCCAACACACATTTTCCTCTTTATTATTATCTTTTATTGAGTCTGCAATTCCAGCTGGCCTGGAGTGCCCTAAAAGTAGTCTCATCTCTAACTCACAGCATTCCTACTGCATCAGCCTCCAAATGTAGGGATTACAGATATGAGCCGCCACACCCAGTAAAGAGTGAATTTTATTTGGAGGTTTTACAAGGCTCTATACTATGTGATAACATTTATATAATGTTTTGGAAAAGAAAATTTATTTATTATTAATTACTTAATTAATTAAAATATAAGTTGCTTGTAAGTTAACATTATTAAATTCAGGAATGAATTCCCAGAGGCAGAGAGTTATCGGAGAGGAGCCGTGAAAGGGGCCAAAAAGAGGTTGTATAGTGTCAAGTTCTGTATGCTGTTGGTGGTGGAAACCTACCACTGTGTACAACATGCTTCAAATATGTAACATTTCACTGTATGTTACATATTTACAAAACAAAGGAGGAAAGGAGGGTGGAGACAGTGTGGGAAGGAAGAATGGGAAGAGGAGAGAAGGAAGACAGGAGGTGAGAGACAGGAGAGGCGAGCACAGGAGGGACAGCCTGAGAGAAAGAGAATGTGGGAAAGGTTCTATTTGCCTCCATACAGTCAGGGATAAACACAGTAAGAAAGCCAGTCTCAGAAAGACAATTCCTTATGCGTATTCTCATGAAACAATCATGCCTAGATAATATAGATAAATAAAGACACAATGTATACATAGTGTGAAAATAGAACTGAAACTATCCGGGGAAAGAAAAATAACTAATAGCAGTGGCAGGCTCTGTACCGGTTCAGATTTCTTATGTGGGGCCAATGTTTTAAAATCTACAAAGACAGAATTTATCTGTCTCATAAGCACATGAGTGTATAGGCTAGGGGTTGAAGTACCGTGTCTTCCTTAGTCACTCTCTGCCTTGTTGAATAAACAAGTTTATTTGTATATTTAGTCAAGATACAACATTGACCTCAAAGTTTCAAGAGGATTATTTTCAAAACAACTTGAAAGCCATCTGTGGACCCAGATCATGCTCACCACCCAGTCCTTCCATGGACACCCCCTACCCTGTTCCCTCTCCCCAAAAGTCCATTTTGTGTTGGCCATATATTCACTGGAGTGTAGCCAAATTCCTAGTGGCCAGCCCCCCTTAAGGACCCTGAGTCTTTCTGCATGCATCAAAGCCAAAAACCATCAACCGAGGAGAGCCCTGTGGTGGCGAGAGACAGCTCTCCGGCACCCACATCCTTGACCACCACCTTCTCGTCATTGCTGTGGGATGCTGAAGGGCAGGACCAGCTCTTCCCTCCTGCTTATATGCAGCCACCTGTGTCATAGGCAGGTGGGGTGTGAGGCCAGTTTTCTAGGGATCTGCCCGTCAGCTTCAGAGTCCATAGCATCGTCCAGGGTCAGCATTTTGGGCGGGGCCCACAGGGGTCGGCATGTGCTTTGGTGGGAACACAGACCATAGAGATCAACGCAGCCCTTGGCTGTATCAAGACCACTGACCCACTCATGGCCCTCACTGGCTGCATGGACCACAAAGCCTTGACGTGGTCTCAAACATGCACTCACTTCAGCTTGGTGCCCTGAGGCAACTAAGCCTGAGCACATCATTCAGGAGTCAGGTAGTGCCATAGACTACATACATCCACATGAATCTCAAGTTAACGCTCCCTGGGACAGCAACATGGACTGTGGACACTAATATGACCTCGAGTGGTATCTTGGGCTATTGGGGGAGGGGGATCCTTCGAGGAGTTCCAATCTGGACAGTGAGTTTTTCTTCATCAGGCCTCCATTGTTGCCCAGAGCCAGGGAGATCCCGCAGCCAGATGGCAGGTTTGCAGGTTTGGTGTGCCTCTGCATGCGCTTCAGGCTGTCACACATCATCCTGCTGACCTCCTAGATAACGCCAGCGTGTGGATCTGGGTCCTTGCTCACTAGTCACCGCCATCACGTCTCCAGTTCTCCCTCTCTCCATAGGTCGAGTGTGCTCTGTTTCTCTTCTATCTTTTTTGTCCACCTTATTTTTTTTTTTTTTTGAGACAGGATCTCTCACTGAACCTGTACCTCATAAATTCAGCTAAGCAGGCTGATCAGAGAGCTCCGGCTCCTTTCCTGGTTCTGCCCATGAAGCGCTGGGGTTACAGAAGCGAACCGTCATGCCTGATTTTTACATGTGTGCTGGTCTGAACTCAAGTCATCAAGCTGATACAGCAAAACACTTAACCGACCATGTTGTTGCCTCAGATCTGTGTTAAGATTTCTTAACCCTGTCCTACAGACCCTTCATCCACAAAGTGCGGGAGGGAAAGCCAAGGGCAAGAGTGAGGTTAACGATGCCGGGGCAATTACTACACAGCAGAGACCATGATGGAAAGAATTTTGGAGACCAAATACAGAAATTGTATTTGGTTAGGGTGAAATGGCGGGGGAAATCATAGAAATACATCATACATCATACATACATACGGTGGAGAATATCATAGAATGACTAACACATACACTGTACATAAGTGAAAGGAAAAGGATTAGACAAACACAGCCATTCTCAAGAAGCCTAGCTGGAGTTGACAATGGTGTTTTCTTGAGAAACCTCATTCTCCTCACTCACACTGATGATCAACACGAGGCTCAAGGATTCTGTGAACAGTGAAAGGCACAAAAAAAAAAAAGAAAGAAAGAAAAAGAAAGAAAGAAAGAAACAAACAACAAAAGGAAGAAAGAAAAACTGCCCAATTTCTGTTTCAGTAAAAAGGTTAATAAAGTTCAAGCCAGGTAGAACCAACAGCATTGTTAAGACTGGATATAAGACCAATTAGAGAGAGCACCAGGGAGAGCCACCAGAGCCTCAAAAAGCATCCTTCTGAGATGAAGAGGACCAAGGCCAGTGTCCCATTCAGCCGCACAGAGGAACTTGCGTCAGGATGCCCCTTTGCTTTCTTGTTCCTTGGTGGAAATCTCAGTGAGTGTTCCAAGCCCATCTCAGCTCCCCCCTTCTCCTGGCGTGGTAAGTATCTCTCTGGCCTTTTTTTTTAACACTTCTAGCCACTGATTCTTTCATGACTACAGTGTCCTAGGGTACTGTAGCTGATTCTCTTTATTACAGGCTAATTTTCCCTGCAGCTGAAATGAATATTACCAGGCATCCGAAGATATCAATTACTTATTCTTTATCCCTATCTGCACCTGGGACATTATGTTTTGAATTACATTCAGACGTATTAACCAGATTTACTTGAACCCTTGATATGAATAATCTGGTCTCTCAGATATTTTTCTCTGGGATTCTTGGTGTGGCTCACCATATGACCTTTGAACGAATTTTGTTATGATGGAACTTCTGAGATAAAGAGAGAGGCAGTTTTTAGTCAATTTCTCTAAGCCTTAATTTCACACTATAAAATTGGTGCTTAAATCAGTATCTATTTTTTTTTCCAGGTGGCATTTTAAAGCACACAGCATTGTGGGTAGTAATAGTGATTATCACTCTGTCCTCATCTGTAAACTACTGTTCACAAAGACCTGAACCTGGAAGGGCATGTCTGTGATGGGAGCAGGGAATCAACTCCCATATCTGGACAGCTTCCATGCAGGCTGGAGGAGTACCATGGATGGAGTGAGCTCGATGAAGTACACTGTGGCGGAACTGCCAAAGCCTCCCTAAGCAGCAGTACCCTGCCCTGGTTCCTTTCTTCCTTCTTATGACAAAAATACCTGGAAGGGAAACTGAGGTTTGTTGTTTGTTTGTTTGTTTGTTTGTTTGCGTTAGAGTTTCAGTACAATCCAGCAGTGTGGAGAAAGCATGACAGGAGGAGTGTGAGGGAGCTGGTCACATGATTGTCACATTCAGGAAGCAGAGAGGAGTGAATGTTGGGCCTCCACTTGCCTTCTCACTTTCATTCACTCTAGGCCCATGCAATGGTACTGCATGCATGTATGGTGAGCCGTTCCATGGCGGTTAACTCATTCTAGAAACTCCCTCACATAACGCCCAGTGGTTTGTCTCCTTGGTGAGTCTAGAGCTCCTTCTATTCAACAACCATGGCTAACAACCGTAGGCCTACTGACTTGGAAATGGGATCCACACACAGTATCTGAGGAAGTTAGTAGAGCTGGATATGGAAAGGGAAATGTACCTCTTCTTTGTGAGGGCTCAACCTCCCCGTTGGTATTTGTCATTTCGCTCTAAAAAAAATGAAGTATTTCTTCAAGCTAAATTATAGCACCCACGTTGGTTTCTATGAAAAACTTCTGTTTGTGAAATAACTTTAAAAGTACAATCAGTTTTCAGAGTTCTTTTTCCTTCGAGTGTTAATAAATTTGATAGTTTTGTGTTGGTCTGGCCCTGTGAAGCAAAAAACAGGTGCTTTGCATTGGAGAAGTGATGAGAACTCAGAATGAATGGCACGCCGAGACCTCGTCTGTGTCTGCCTGAGAACAGGCTGTGTGTCTCAAACCCTTCCAGTGTCTGGGCCACTTCAGTGCCGGCATCATAGACGACAGGGCCAGGCGGAACAATTGTGCAATTGTTTCCAACACCCTCAAAGAGGATGTCAGGGTAGCGCGAGCTGCTAATGAATTTCAGGAGGCAGGTGTGAGGCGTGCAATTACTTTCCCGTCCCCGTCACCACCCCCTTTCCCGTTGAGAGCACTTGGGGATTATTCACTGATTTCCATGGAAGGGGCTTTTTGTGAGAAAGAAATATTCTATCAGAAAACAGCAATTAGTCGTCGTTCAAGATGTCGCAAATTGGAAGGAAAATAACACAAACAAAAGTGACAGCTTCTCCAGTCTGAGGAAATTCAGCTCGTTCTCATTAAAATTTTAAATGGTCACTTTACTTCAGTTTCCTAATATGCTTGGTCACCAGGACTCACCAGCTCTTTCTGCAGTGGGGCATTGTTTCTCCTGCAGACCCATCTGAGTGACAACTTGATTGTCTTTGGATTGTTCCCACCTCCCTCCTGTTCCTCACACCTCTGACTCTATCACAGTTTCCTGATCTCAACACCCTAGTGTACCTTATACTGATCAAAAGCCTACAGTCAAATGTATTTAAGGGACAGGTCTGGGCTCACCCCTCCTGCTCCGACTTCAGAAAGAACATCTTAAGTTCCACTGTTGTGGTAGGGAGCGTGTTTAGAAAGGGAGAGAGGGGTGATCTTCATGGGGCCTTTTAACACTCTGTATACCCTCCTTCCAGCCCACAGTGGCTGATCTGCTTTAGCTTTTTACATTTTGGAAAAATTTAAGTTAATCCCGGTTTGAATTATGAGAGCCTATAAAAAGGCACTTTCTTCTATCTACCTGGAATTTTGAGATTTCATTTTAGTATATTGAGTGAGTTAATCCACACTGAGAGAGACAAAGGCTACATAGTCTCTCACCTGGGCATAGCAGCTCTGACTCTTTCGGGTGAGTATATGACCTCCAGTAGCCATGGAAGCCAGGAAAGTGGAAAGGGACCATTTGGTGAGGAAATGAAGGGAGCTCTAGAGAGGAGCATAGGATAAAGCTCATTATGACAGGGAAGTGGGAAACCCTAGGCAGGCCACATTAACTGGAGAGGAGGAAAAGAGAGCAATACAGAGGAAGAGGGAGGAAAGAGAGATAAATAACCTTAAGACTGTATGTAAAAGTCACAGAAAAACATTATTTTATAAGCTTCATTAATATATGATATAATAACATATATGGTTTAAATGGAGTTGTGCTACATGGGATGATAATGTTGCCCCTAAGAACCATAGTATATCTATGAAAACTACAGTGACAGGCGTGGGGAATATTCCTTCAAGTTGTTGGTCAGTTAGGCCCAAGAGACTCCCAAAACAATATAGAGTATTGCTATTGCCTTTGGTCGCCTCCCAGAACTCAAAGAAAAGACTGCATTGCTGATGGTACTTTAGACACAGGACTTGGAGGGATGGAGCTGGACCTGACCTGAGGAGAAAGCCCACTCTACAGGGAATATCTCTCAGAGTATCTGAGGGTTCTACACAAGTTGCCAAGGGAGGAAAATAATCAATAGATACTCCTACCTTACAGTGAAGTCTATGAACTACAACAACAACCAGCACGGCAAGATACAAATAAGACACTATAGACATTTATACCTTTGGGGCATCTAACAGCCATTTAATTTAACTAAGGACTCACTTAGTAGGAGGGAGTTTATACCTGTAACCATGAACCCAGCGAGCTACCCATGGTTGGAGGGATCATAAGCACTAGATGAGAATCATGGATGTACACACTACTGTCATTTCCCTAAACAATATAATTCTTAACTATATTCTAAATCCTTATACCCACAGATAAGTATAGCTCACAGACGATACAATCTGTACACATAAAACTCGGGGAACATTGTGCAGGGCAAAAATGCTGCACCTATGAAACTTTAATAAGAAAGCTGATTAAATGAACCCAACACAATGGCACTACCACTTGACAGTGTGGTTGGGGAAATTTCTCAAAGCCCCACCTTGTAATGAAGATCTAAGGGCAATCAATGGCTACAGAGAAAGGGAGACCCAGTATTCTTCAGGGATGAGCCTCCTGATAGGTTATCTAATCCAAAGTAGTCAGGCCTAAACACTTACATAAGGGCAGCACTAAGTAGAGTCAGTAGATTATAAGGAGAATAGGGTGGAATACAAGTCATGAACTTTAAAGGGAGTGAGCAAGGCATAGGAGGAGCTAGAGGGGGAGGGGGAGGAGTGGAAATGATATATGGTGCTCACATATGGACTTCTCAAATAATCTCAAAAACTTAAATAAAAAGAAATGAGTTTAAAGGGGCATTATTTTGTGTTCCTGAAGTGTGGCTAAGGTTAAAATAAAGGCCAAACACACCAAGAATGTGATTTCTATAGTGAAGAAGATTGTCATCATGAGAAGCTTTCTTTCTATTCAAAAGTCTTCTTAGGAGGACCCAGAATTAGTTCTATCCAGCCAACAACATTCCTGTGACATTATAGACAGAAGGCTGGGAGGAGAGTGTAGTAAGCTACACAGTCAGTGTTTTTCTAGGGAATTCTGACCTGTCTTCACATGAAGGCAATAAGATGAATGCTTGAACTTCCTTGAACCAATGAAGGGTAGTCTGTAGTACAGCCTCCATATGAATTGGGTTCTTCTGTGTTATAGATCCCTCAGGAAGCTATATAATTAGCAGAATGGCTTGTTTTCCCCAGGCTATACGTTACAAAGACAAAGAACTGGAAAGTGATAGTTAACAAAGTCCCTTGGGGTCCATCCCCGAGGCCCTCTTCAGGATTCAGACTGGATGCTACCACAAGCAAAAGGAACTTTTTTCTTAGAGTATCTGAGGATGAACTCACAGTTTCACTCCGTGCTTTTCTGAATCAGTCGCTTTATTGTTCTGCTTTTATTCTAATTCTCCTGCCCTAGTTTTAATTCCTCATAGGTTCTTCTTTTTCAAGTCTCCAAACTTTCTCTCTATCTAGGAGGCTTTGAAGGAGAGAGAGCACGAGCAAGGAACTCAGGACCGCAAGAGGTGCACCCACACACTGAGACAATGGGGATGTTCTATCGGGAACTCACCAAGGCCAGCTGGCCTGGGTCTGAAAAAGCCTGGGATAAAACCAGACTCGCTGAACATTGCGCACAATGAGGACTACTGAGAACTCAAGAACAATGGCAATGGGTTTTTGATTTTACTGCACGTACTGGCTTTGTGGGAGCCTAGGCAGTTTGGATGCTCACCTTACTAGACCTGGATGGAGGTGGGGGTGGTCCTTGGACTTCCCACAGGGCAGGGAACCCCTGATTGCTCTTTGGGCTGAAGAGGGAGAGGGACTTTATTGGGGGAGGGGGAGGGAAATGGGAGGCGGTGGGGGGGGGAAGAGACAGAAATCTTTAATAAATAAATAAATTAATTAAAAAAAGAAAGAAAAAAATATCACAAGAGTTATTATCTCTCATTGATCAAAAGCACATTCCTAGGGTAAGCAAATAAGGAGCCGAGACATTTACCATGGCCACACGAGGGTTTCCAGGTTTCAGGAGTAAGACAGTGGCCAGACAGGGGGTGCACAGTGCCCAATGACAAACTTTGAGACATAGGCTTATTGTTAGCAGACTTGGCAAGTGAAGAATCGGCATGCTTTTCTTAGGGTGCTTTGTGTAGCAACCTGGTTAGACACCTGTGACTCTGATCTTGTGCATAGCTGTAAGGTTTTAAAGTTATGGTCTATTTACAGAAAGCCTTTAGTCTTGTTTGAACTTGCTCTGAGCTGAAAGTGAGCTAATTGTGTGCAATTAGTCTGAGCAAAAGGAACAAAGCAAACTTTTAAGTATCTACAGTCCTTGTAGGACAAATAGGTCTAGTTATGAAGCATGTCCTAGTATATTTTCTATATATCAAATTTATATAGTGAAATGAAAAGTCATCTTCCTGACCACCTACAGATATATGTGCCCATAAGATTGAGATGTAATTGCGAGATTACATATGCACATCAAATGAGATTGCACACCACAGTGCAGGTACTGGGGAGACACCAAGCTGCTTTAGCGAAAGTGAGCAAATGTTTCCAGAGTTGATGATTCTGCAGGCCTGGCCTAGACAGGATTAACCCCCTTCAATGACATCTGAATTACCACTTGTCGTATGCTGTATATTTCCATGGCCTCTGACAGTTGGTAGAGCTAAGAAAGGTAAAGACTAAGCAGCCAGGACTTGTGCCACACAGAATGGCAAAAAGGTGAACCTCTCTTGCAGATTACCTAGGCTTGCTGGCATCTGTGCCAAGAAGTAACCTAGGCAGAAGAGTAATCATCAGTGGCTAGAGCACCCTCATTGTAGGTGCTAAAGGGATGTTGGTGAGCAAGGTTAAGTCATTACTAAATCTTTTCACCAAAAAGGCCCTGGCTATTTCCTCTTGGCATGTATGTGCTTGGCTTAGGAGTCCAGCAACCTGTAGATGCACATCTGTACTGCAAAAGTCCTAGGACTTACTTAGTACCGGCAAGACAAACAGCAGTCCTCAGCCATGGTGGTGTCCTAAGTAATACTGCCTCTTCATTTCCTTCCTCTGAGTGGATCTTGAGAAAGGGAGCTGGCAAAAGGAAGAAGTACAAAAAAAGCAACCTGATTTCCCCCTCATACAGGCTTTGCAGTGTTAGCAAAAATAAATTCTGTCTCTGCTTGAGTCTAATACTCTACATTTAACATAAAGTGGGCTAAGCAGTATAAATGGAAAGCCATTCATTCATTCCACATACATATATGCTTTTATTTGTTTCTCCTTTATCTGCACAAATCCCAGGACCTTTGGTGATTACTAAGACTCTCTTCTGTTCATCTGCCATCCTTCAACTGCTCTGCTGCATCATTGGTCATGTGCCGTGTGCCATTACTTGATGCCCCATAGTGATCTTCTGCATGAGTTCCTACACTGATATCTGCCTGTCTAGAACATTTTCCATCCTAGGCATGATGAGGGTCTATATAACACAGACCTGCTTGTTTCATTATGTAGCTTAAAACACTTGTTTTCATTTATGCTTGGGATAAAGCTCCTATCTGTAGCATGGCCTTTGAAGAACAGGACCCTGCCTAGTCCTCCTTGCTCACTTCAGAGCACATCTCTCCCATCTGCTCCCATCATGCTGACATTCTCTTCCTTGTAGCCTGTCATTATTTCCCCACATCAGGCTTTTGGCATATAGCCAGGAATCCTCTTTTTCATATTCTAGTTGCTCAGCCCCCCCACAATCTTTCAGATCTCAGCTAAGACATCTGTTTATGAAGGAAGCATTAACTCATTCTAGGCTGGGATGTGCTGGGTGGCCTAACTAACACACACACACACACACACACACACACACACACACACACACACGTACAAAGCTTTTCCTTTTACCCCAGTCAAAATGAAATGAATTCTCTGTATATGAATTCTCACCTAAAGCCCAAGCTTTTGGGGGTGAGACCATTCTCCCTAGCTAAGCACCGCCTACCCATTCCTCAGTACCACCTACCCAGTCCTCAGCACCACCTACCCAGTTCTCAACACCACCTACCTAGTTCTCAGTACCACCTACCCAATCCTCAGTACCACCTACCCAGTCCTCAGCACCACCTACCCAGTTCTCAACACCACCTACCTAGTTCTCAGTACCACCTACCCAGTTCTCAGTACCACCTACCTAGTTCTCAGTACCACCTACCCAGTCCTCAGTACCACCTACCCAGTTCTCAGCACCACCAACCCAGTCCTCAGTATCACCTACCCAGTTCTCAGTACCACCTACCCAGTCCTCAGTACCACCTACCCAGTTCTCAGTACCACCTACCCAGTCCTCAGTACCACCTACCCAGTCCTCAGTACCACCTACCCAGTCCTCAGTACCACCTACCCAGTTCTCAGCATCACCTCCCCAGTTCTCAGCACCACCTACCCAGTTCTCAGTACCACCTACCTGGTTCTCAGCATCACCTCCCCAGTTCTCAGCACCGACTACCCAGTTCTCAGTACCACCTACCCAGTTCTCAGTGCCACCTACCCAGTTCTCAGCACCACCTCCCCAGTTCTCAGTACCACCTACCCAGTTCTCAGCACCACCTCCCCAGTTCTCAGCACCACCTACCCAGTTCTCAGCACCACCTACCTAGTTCTCAGCACCACATACCCAGTTCTCCGCACCCACTACACTGTCCTCAGCATTATGCCCATTACATGATGGAGTTCAGTATTTGATGAAACATGTTCCTTTATTGATTCCTCCATCTTCTTCATGTGTCACATTTCCATACCCACTCTCATAATCTTCAGAAAAAGTTTTGTTTTTACGTGCTATTTATCCCTCGGCTTTCTTCTGTGTATTGCTGCTCTGCTTTTGTTAAAGTTTCTGCTAGCAAAGGTGGACTGGATTGATAGCCAGGAGCCCTTTTAAGAGATTCAATAAGGAAAAGCTTATTTAATTCAAGTATTGATGCCAAATCAAAACAAAAAAGGAATAAAGGGAACTAAAATTAAAAGGTTACCAACATCTATGGACTCTCCAGTATGAAAAAAAAATTATCTACTCCTCTATACTAATCCATCAGACTCTGGAAAACAATGCTGAGTAAACCATGACCCTTCTCTGTTGAAATATGAGCGGCAGGCTGCATCCCCAGCACCCGGCGGCCCCCATGGCTAGCTTTACCTGAAATAATTACACCGAAACTGTATTCTTTTAAACACCACTTGGCCCATTATATCTAGCCTTTTCTCGGCTAACTCTCGCACCTGGACTAGCCCATTTCTTATAATCTGTGTAGCCCACGAGCTGGTTTACCAGGAATGATCTTAACCTGCATCTGTCTGGAGTGGGAGAGTCATGGCGACTCATTGACTCAGCTTCTTTCTCCCAGCATTCTGTTCTGTTTTCTCTGCCTACCTAAGGGTTGGCCTATCAAATGGATCTAGGCAGTTTCTTTATTAATAAGAAATCACTCCCATATCATTTCCCCCTTTTCTGTTTAAACAAAAAAGAAAAGCTTTAACTTTAACATAGTAAAATTACATATAACAAAAACAGTTATCAAGTAAGAATTACAGTTACAATATATCTACTTTATCTTTTATCACAACAATGGAAAACTATAACTATCTATCTATTCTGCAACTCCATCAAAGACTCCAGAAGAAAACAATATTACCTAAGCAAACAAAAAGTAAGCAACTTTTAAAACTCTAGAAATGACAGAGACATCTTGCTGCCTGGACAGTCACCCAAAGTTCCTCTGTACCATTGGGGCATCCATCTTTGGCCTACAGGCCCACAGTTTCCAGCAGACATTTCCATGAAGCAGGAAATTTCAAAGGCAGTTACTATCTGCTTGTCCTGAAGAATGTCTTGCAGACTCTTTCATGAATCAGGAACCCTGAAAGATCATCTCACCTTTAGGCAAGTTCATTAGTCCTCTCTCTGCGGGTCCTCTGTGTCCAGTTTATGCAATAGTCCAAGCAAGAACAGTTTCTTGCCCAAATGGCTATCAAACTCCATAAGGATCCTCTTCTATGCCCATCTTCCTCTTGAAGTAGATTGGTGCTGCCAGGAGCAGAGTGTCTCATTGTCATGAAAAACCCTAAGTTATTAAAATATTTTAAATGCCATATTCTGCAGCCTTTGAAAGATATGAAGAATGCCTATCTGAAATATATCTCTATATATCTAGAAAATCTAAGTGACATGGCTACAAACTTGACTATTATTTATGATTATCCATCAACAACCTATATTTCCAAATTATACATTACATTTTAAATGAACTACACAATCACAATACCTTAATCAATATCAGAAATACTTATACATATAACAAAATTGACCTTAAAATCCATACCAATGCAAATTATTCATACCTATATTATTTTCCCCTTTAAATGTAAAAGAACATTTATAAACCATATTTGGGAACATGGGTGCAGTTTTTTCTCTCCAAACTGCTTCCTGCTGAATGGGGGCACTGTTAATCATATTTATCATGGGGTAACCTGTGTGCCAGGGTCATCTCAGTTGGCAGTTGAGCGAAGCAATTTTTTGAGGGTGTTACAGCAACCTTTCAGGAGGGCGTGGTCTATCATACCAAATTGGAATAGAAGAAATCTACAGGGTCTGGTCCTCTGTGAAAACAAAAGAAGACCCTTTCCAAAGCATCATATCCTTAGACCCAAATTTTGAAATCGTAATACCCTTATATCCATTCTGGTATAGCTTGGCAGCCCATGTAATGAAATGTCTCTCTGTACTTAGCTCCTTCACAGTCAAAAATTTTTAAAGAAAACACAATGTACATAATCCAGACTCTCTGTGAACTTTTCATTTTTACGTGGCTTATTTTTCTTTATTTCTTTTAATCTCTTAACTATCTGTACTCTGTCTCTTTAAAGACTTTACCTTTTTTTTAAAAAACCATTAACTTTATTCTCTATATTCTTTTTCTTCTCTCTCTCAAGCCTATGTACATTCATTCAACCATGTGGTCTTTTATGTCTGAATCTGTTTTATTGTGAATCTGTAACATTTTTTAATATCCAGGAGCATTTCTTAAAATGTTAAGCAGTTCTTAAAAACTTAAGTTGCACCATGATGGAGGAAGGTCATTGGCTAATAAAGGAACTGCCTTGGCCCATTTTATTGGTTAATAGATAGGTGGGAGGAGTAAACAGAACAGAACGCTGGGAGGAAGAGGAAGTGAGCTCAGACTGGACAGCTCTCCTCTCGGGAGCAGACGCCTGAGAGAGACACCATGCCCTGCCCCCCTCCCCCCCCAGCAGACACACACGCCATGAAGCTCCAACCCAGGATGGATTAGGCTAGAATCTTCCTGGTAAGACCGGTTCTCACAGATTATTAGAGATGGGTTGATCGGGATATCAGAATTAGCCAGTAAGGGCTAGAGCTAAAGGGCCAAGCAGTGTTTAAATGAATACAGTTTGTGTGTTGTTATTTCGAGGCATAAGCTAGCCAGGCGGCTGGGGTGCCAGGGACGCAGCCCCCCGCCACTCTTATTACTACAGCACCATGTACAGGTAATATGGTACCGCCTGTGTCCTGCCCAATCGAAACCTTAACTGCACTGTTTTTATGGTAATTACGGTAGTTCCTGCTGACCAGCCCAGTTCAGCATGGAGCAGTTGCTCCTGCCTCAGATCTATTTGGTGCCCCTGAGCTGCGCACAGTTCCAGGCACACAGCAAGTCCACATTGGAGCCGCACTCGGCCGTTTAATTCTGAGACTGAGCTTTCAGCACAGAAACTCTTTTTATCCAAGTTACAACCAAATCTGACACGCAGAGCACTGCGCAGTGTGAAAACACGTCTCTGTATGTTGGCGGGAATCCGCCATGCTCTTCTGCCTGCCTAAGCCTGATTCTGCCTTCTGCCCAGGTGCAGGCGGGGAGCGCTGAGCCATCAGCACCATCTCAGAGCACTCTTCTTCTGATCCCAAGTGGGAACACAAACATCCAGTCCCATAAAATCCATTGAAATGCTTTAAAGCCAGAGTTCACGCTGGCAGCACAGCCCCAAGAAGCTGCGCTTTAAAATGACACAGCGTTTTTTTCTGCTGCTGATGCCGAATCAGGAAATCTCTCTACAGCACTCCACCAACAAAGTTCAAAACTCTGCATTAAACTCTGTTTTTTCTCTGTTTAAAATTAAGCTCTCTCAGGTTTTTAAGTGGATTTAGTCCATCATGTCTGGGCGCCACTCTGTTGAAATATGAGCGGCAGGCTGCATCCCCAGCACCCGGCCGCCCCCATGGCTAGCTTTATCCGAAATAATTACATGGAAACTGTATTCTTTTAAACACCTCTTGGCCCATTATATCTAGCCTTTTCTCGGCTAACTCTCACACCTGGACTAGCCCATTTCTAATAATCTGTTTAGCCCACGAGCTGGCTTACCAGGAATAATCTTAAACTGCATCTGTCTGGAGTGGGAGAATCATGGCGACTCACTGACTCAGCTTCTTTCTCCCAGCATTCTATTCTGTTTTCTCCACCTACCTAAGGGTTGGCCTATCAAATGGGTCTAGGCAGTTTCTTTATTAATAAGAAATCACTCCCATATCACTTCTCCTAAGTGTAGTTCCCAGGCATGTACACTGTGTGTGTATGTGCATGATATGTGTACACCTGTGTTGTGTGTGATGTATGTTTGTTGTGTTTGTTTTGTGTGTATGTTGTATGTGTGCATGCAAGATATGTGGATGATTTGTGAGTTGCATTTGTGTCAATGATATATATTATGTGTGTACATGATGTGTATGTTTTATATGTGCGTGATGAGTGTGTTGTGTATGTGCTTGATGTGTGTGTTATGTGTGCATATTTGTGTTCAATGTTAGTGTGTGTATTATGTGTGTAAATGTTGTGTCTGTTGTCTGCATGCGTGATGTGTGAATGAATGTGTGTGGTGTGCTTGTGTGTTTGTGTGTGCTGTATGGGTGTGTGTGTTATGTATGTGTTTTGCATGTGTGTGCGCTGTGTGTGTATATCCATGATATGTGTGTGCCGTGTATATTGTGAAGTCAATATAGTTGCAGTGATCAAAATAGAGAGAACATCATGTTAAAATCCAGAACTAAGAGCCTGCATGACCTACTGGTGAGGGAAACAGGAAAAGTCCAGTTAGTGCAGAACAGAGAAAAGGGTAAGGGATTAGTGAGCTGAATGATCTGAAATATGCCTAGAGGTATATCATAACACTTGTCCAAGGCCATTTATCTTAAGAAACTGAGGAAGGATTTGAGGAAAGGCCAGGTATTTAGCAGGATCAAGTTGGATACGGTAGAGAGATTAATTTGGAATGATGAAAGAGAAAAGTAACAAAAGCAGAGGAATCTGTGGAAAGCAATTTAATCCAGTTCATAATATTTTCCCATCATGCATTTCTGCATATCCTTCAAACAAGAGGGTATTTGCAGCTCTGAATAGGCTTCCAACCATTGAAGGGGACAAACCTAGGAGCTAGGTCTCCTGATGTCTTAGGGTTTCTAATGGTGTGGTAAGACACTGTGACCACAGCCACTATTTTTTAATTTTTTTAATTTTTTATTATTAATTTATTTATTAATTAAAAATTTCTGCCTCCTCCCAGCCACCGCCTCCCATTTACCTCACTCTCCCCCAATAAAGTCCCCCTCCCTCATCAGCCCAAAGAGCAATCAGGGTTCCCTGCCCTGTGGGAAGTCCAAGGACCACCCACCTCCATCCAGGTCTAGTAAGGTGAGCATCCAAACTGCCTAGGCTCCCACAAAGCCAGTACATGAAGTAGGATCAAAAACCCATTGCCATTGTTCTTGAGTTCTCAGTAGTCCTCATTGTGCGATATGTTCAGCTAGTCCGGTTTTATCCCATGCTTTTTCAGACCCGGGCCAGCTGGCCTTGGTGAGTTCCCGATAGAACATCCCCATTGTCTCAGTGTGTGGGTGCACCCCTCGTGGTCCTGAGTTCCTTGCTCGTGCTCTCTCTCCATTTGCTCGTGATTTGGAACTTGAGACTTCAATCTGGTGCTCCAATGTGGGTCTCTGTCTCAGTCTCCTTTCATCGCCTGATGAAGGTTAATATTCAGGAGGATGCCTATATGTTTTTCTTTGGGTTCACGTTCTTATTTAGCTTCTCTAGGATCACGAATTATAGGCTCAATGTCCTTTATTCATGGCTAGAAACCAAATATGAGTGAGAACATCCCATGTTCCTCTTTTTGGGTCTGGCGTACCTCACTCAGGATAGTGTTTTCTATTTCCATCCATTTGTATGCAAAATTCAAGAAGTCCTTGTTTTTTACTGCTGAGTAGTACTCTAATATGTATATATTCCATCCTTTCTTCATCCATTATTCCATTGAAGGGCATCTAGGTTGTTTCCAGGTTCTGGCTATTACAAACAATGCTGCTATGAACATCGTAGAGCATATACTTTTGTTGTATGATAGGGCATCTCTTTGGTATATTCCCAAGAGTGGTATTGCTGGGTCTAGGGGTAGGTTGATCCCGAATTTCTTGAGAAACTGCCACACTGCTTTCCAAAGTGGTTGCACAAGTTTGCATTCCCACCAGCAGTGGATGAGTGTACGTACCCCTTTCTCCACAACCTCTCCAGCAAAGGCTATCATTGGTGATTTTTATTTTAGCCATTCTGACAGGTGTAAGATGATATCTTAAAGTTGTCTTGATTTGCATTTCCCTGATTGTTAAGGAAGTTGAGCATGACCTTAAGTGTCTTTTGGCCATTTGAACTTCTTCTGTTGAGAATTCTCTGTTCAGCTCAGTGCCCCATTTTATAATTGGGTTGATTAGCCTTTTACAGGCTAGTTTCTTGAGTTCTTTATATATTTTGGAGATCAGACCTTTGTCAGTTGTGGGGTTGGTAAAGATCTTCCCCCAGTCAGTGGGTTGCCTTTTTGTCTTTGTGACAGTGCTTTTTGCTTTACAGAAGCTTCTCATTCTCAGGAGGTCCCATTTATTCAATGATGCCCTTAGTGTCTGTGCTGCTGGGGTTATACGTAGGAAGTGGTCTCCTGTGCCCATGTGCTGTAGAGTGTTTCCCACTTTCTCTTCTATCAGGTTCAGTGTGTTCGGACTGATATTGAGGTCTTTAATCCATTTGGACTTGAGTGTTGTGCATGGTGATTGATATGGATCTATTTTCATTCTTCTACAGGTTGACATCCAGTTTTGCCAGCACAATTTGTTGAAAATGCTCTCTTTTTCTCCACTGTATATTTTTAGCTCCTTTATCGAAAATCAGGTGTTCATAGGTTTGTGGGTTAAAATCCGGGTCTTCTATTCGATTCCGTTGGTCGACGTCTCTGTTTTTATGCCAATACCAAGCTGTTTTCATTACTGTAGCTCTTTAATTGAGTTTGAAGTCAGGGATGGTAATGCCTCCAGAAGTTCCTTTATTGTATAAGATTGTTTTGGCTATCCTGGGTTTTTGTTTTTCTATATAAAGTTGATTATTGTCTTCTCCAGATCTGTGAAGAATTTTGATGGGGAGTGCATTGAATTTATAGATTGCTTTTGGTAGAATTGCCATTTTTACTATGTTGATCCTCCCAATCCAAGAACAAGGGAGATCCTTCCATTTTCTGGTGTCCTGTTCATTTTCTTTCTTCAAAGACTTAAAGTTCTTGTCAAATAGATCTTTCACTTCCTTGGTCAGAGTTACCCCAAGATATTTTATGCTATTTGTGGCTATCGTGAAAGGTGATGCGTCTCTGATTGCCCTCTCTGCTTCCTTATCCTTAGCATATAGGAAGGCAACTGATTTTTTGGAGTTGATCATGTATCCTGCCACATTACCAAAGGTGTTTATCAGCTGTAGGAGTTCTTTGGTTGAGTTTTTGGGGTCACTTATGTACACTATCATATCATCTGCAAATAACTAAAGCTTAACTTCTTCCTTTCCAATACGAATCCCCTTGATCCCCTTATGTTGCCTTATTGCTATTGCTAGAACTTCAAGCACTGTATTGAAGAGGTATGGAGAGAGTGGACATCCTTGTCCTGTTCCTGATTTTAGTGGGATGGCTTTGAGTTTTTCTCCATTTAATTTAATGCTAGCTGTTGGCTTGCTGTAAATAGCTTTTGTTATGTTTAGGTATGACCCTTGTATCCCTAATCTCTCCAAGACCTTTATCATAAAGGGGTGTTGAATTTTGTCAAATGCTTTTTCAGCATCTAATGAAATGATCTTATATTTTTTTTTCTTTCAGTTTATTTATATGGTGGATTACATTGATAGATTTGCGTATGTTGAACCAGCCCTGCATCTCTGGGATGAAGCCTACTTGATCATAATGGATAATTTTTCTAATGTGTTCTTGGATTCGGTTTGTGAGTATTTTATTGAGAATTTTTATGTCGATGTTCATGAGTCATGTAGGCCTGTAATTCTCTTTCTTTGTTGGGTCTTTGTGTGGTTTTGGTATCAGGATAACTGTAGCTTCATAAAAGGAATTTGGCAATGACTCTTCTATTTCTATATTGTGAAATACATTAAGGAGTATAGGTATTAGGTCTTCTTGGAATTTCTGGTAGAATTCTGCATTGAAACCTTCTGGTCCTGGGCTTTTTTTGGAAGGGAGATTTTTGATAACAGTTTCTAATTCTTCGTGACTAACAGGTCTATTTAGATTGTTCACCTAGTCTTGGTTTAGCTTTGGTATATCGTACTTATCTAAAAAACTGTCCATTTCTTTTGCATTTTCCAGTTTTGGACCACAGCAACTCTTATAAAGGAAAACATTTCATTGGGGCTGTCTTACAGTTTCAGAGATTTAGTCCATTACCATTATAAAGGGAAGTATGGTATCATGCTGGTAGACCTGGTCCTGGAGAAGGAGCTGAAGCAGCAGGAAACTGTGTGCCACGCTGAGCATAGCTTGAGCATATAAGACCTCAAATAGTAGCCTCCATATTGACCAACAAAGCCACACCTCCAAATAGTGCCACTCCCTATGGTCCAAACATTCAAACACAAAAGTCTATTGGTGCCATACCCATTCAAACCACCACACCTGGGTCAGTAGACCATCTCAAGAACTGATGGGATTGATATTGAGGTGGTTGCCATACTTCTAGGATAGCTTCTGAATACTGGTTGGAGAATCTGGAACCTAACCATTAATCTGCTGTTCATGTCCTCCACCCGACAACATTAGTGTGAATGCAAACTTTGATGATAATAAGACTTCTGCATTGAATTCACAAGCCACCCTCTTTTAAATGTCCTTCTAGCGCCCTGTCTGCCTAGTAGGTTTTTTTCTTAATGTGTGCCTTCTGAATAGCTCAAGGCTTCTAGATCATTGTGGTTTCTAGAGAGCTTTCCCCAGCTTCTTTCAACTCTGCAAATTGGCCTTAGTGTATTTCCTCAGAAATCTACACCAAGAAGCAAGAGAAGTCAAAACAAGAACAAAATCCATTAGTTCACCAATCAGCACTGCATTATCCCACCAGGATAATAGCACCCCATTGTTGAGGAGTTATTGGTGTGGAATTATACTAGTAGGCTTTTCTGACAAAAACACTGGAACAGTTGTTTTTTTAAAAATATATCTAGATATTTTATTTAATTTTCTTCAAAGTTTAAAAATCTTGAGAAAGAATATACAATTTTTCTTAGTTTTACACATGTATGATATTTCTAACATATCAAATGTGTCTGCAATTATATTTCCCCATGTCACAAATTTATTAAAAGGTTAGGAAAAAAAGGACAATAGGGAGTAATTTCGAAGAAGCAGTAGGACAATTCTGACCCTGCATTCTTCTTTCTCAGTAATTTGTCAGGTGAACCAAGGTGCTTCTACATATATATATATATATATATATATATATATATATATATATATATAACAAGAAGTGTTTGGTTTCAGTTTTTGTCTTTATTTTTGAAAATGTATTACATATATGCAATACAATGTGATCATTTATACCCCAGTTCCTCTTCTCCAACTCTCTCTATCTCTTCTCAATTAACACCCTCCCAATTTACGTCTTTTCTTAGATAATTTACTACATCGAGTTAGTGTTGTCTCTATGTTCGTGAGTGTGGCACCCACTAAAGCTTGAGGAATCCAACAGTGTCTATATCACTATATAAAACAGAAACCACAGTTCTCTCCTTCTTCCCCCCACCAGCAACTGTTGACTAACAGTGGCTCTTCAGTAAGGTTGTAGCCAACCTACACTGGAATTCCAATTTGCTTTCTGTGGTGGTGATAAATGCTATAACTAAGAGCTACTTGCGAGAGGAAAGCGTTTATTTGGTTACATTTCTGTGTCACAGTCTCTCATTGAGGTTGTCATAGCAGAAACTTAATGGGGAGCCAAGAAGAAAGAACTGAAGAGGAAATCATGATGGAAAAACACTGCTTACTGGCTTGTTTCCTCCGCCTTGTTCAATAGCTTTCTCCTATATCAGAGGTTCACACGCCTAAAGATGGTTTTACCCATCATAGACTGTGCTCTCCTACATTAACTAATAATCAAAATGCCTCGTAGACATGTCAGCAGGCCAATCTGATGTAGGCAATTAAGGTTTCCTCTTAGCAGGTGATTCTGTGTTGTGTCAAATCGACAAGTGAAGCTAACTCTGGTGCTCTATCCCTTGTCAACTCGGAAGCATAAACACATAACTTTAATCCACATTTCTATCCTTCTTCTTCCTCTAATCTTTTGTGGAGTAGCCCTCTAGATGCTGAGCACTTAGTGTATTTTCAGCCCAAAGCTCCAAAATCTTTCTATAATCCTTCCAAAAACCAACATGGCCAGGCCACACACTAATACCTCACTCTCTGGTACCACAATCTGTATTAGTCAGTGGTCTTTAAAGGATCAGAACTGAAAGGATGAGTGTGTATGTGTGTTCACTGCATATTAAAAGGGGATTTGTTGGCTTGACTTACATGTTTCTCCTATTGATGAAAGCAAATAGCACATGAGAAAACACTAAAAAGTATCATAGGTGAGTTGAAGGCTTTACAGAGCATCTCCAACACTTGTGCTATCAGATGATATTGAAAACAACTTTGAGTTGCTTTCACATAGTCTGGGCTCTAGTTTCTATCCTGTCTATCTCTTTAAAGTGCTTTGGAACAAGTCTTTGTATACACTGTATTAGTTTGTTCCAGTTGTCATAGCAAAATCCCGCAAACTGAGGAAACTTACTGTTTCACATTCAGGGGGTGAGAGGAGGGGTTGAAGATCCCAGTACAGGAGAGGATGTGTTCTCCTAAAAATCAAGCCTTACTCATAAGTAACCATCTCCCTGTTTTCTGTCTGTGATGAATCAGTGTCCAATTTTCTTATACATATAAGGACCTCAGTTACATTGAGTTAGGGTCTGTGCTAACGACCTTATTTTCCTTTAATCAATTCTGCAAGGGATCTAGCTTCAATTTGCTGCATTCTGAGGTACTGTGAATTGAGATTTCAACACAAATTTATTGGAGTGCTAAATTGAATCAGTCTATACAATAAGCAAATATTTTGACCTAGTTACTATGGTCACCTCATAAAATGACACCTCTGAAAGAAATTGTCTTTTATAAAATCCTGGACCATTATTTTATGGATAAAAAGAGTTGGAAGAGCAAAAGCTTTCCCAACAGAATGGTGATCATTAGCGTCAGGCCTTACCATCAGTCTGGGATGGCCGGTGCATCATGGGTCTTAGTCATTGTCTATCCACAAAGCACACAGTGCTTGTGGCTAAATCAGTATACCAAAAAATAAAGAGTGAATGAGTGGATAATGAATGAGTGAGAGAAGGTAGCTATCAATCCATCATTTCAGCCACTGAAGTACCTTCTCTTGTGCAATCAGAAGCGGCTGTTTCTGAGTTATGCCCAGAATGATAGAATGCAGACTCTACTAAGTGGCAGGTTGAGGAGGCTTCGTGGAGGCGGGAAGGCATTTTTTTTCTAGTGAGTTCTGTTTCATTTAAAAAAATTTTTTCTATAAAAGTATACAGGAAAACGTCATTTCATCAGAATGACCTGAAAAAGTGGGTTTCAATGTCCTCAACTATCTTGGCACACAGTTCCCATAGCACTATGAAACCATGCCTATACCTAACGACAGTGTTAGTTTCATCCGAGGCTGGAGAAGGTTCCAAACATGTTGCTGAGATTGCGGATGGGAAAGTTATAGTTTGATCTTGAAAATGCCTAATATGTGATGCACGAGTCCTCAGTAGCCAGTGCTATCAATCACTATGCAGCAGCCAGAGATAAAGGGAGAGATTGGGGCAGAAAAGAGAGCACGTGACAGCTCTCTGAGACATCGTGATATTGCTAAGTTACACCAGTGTAACTTAATCATCTTAAAGTTTGATTCAGAAGCAAAGAATTCTTTTTGGTTTTGTTTTTTAAATGTTTGTTATAAAAACATTACCAAAGACATTATATACTAAAATTAATAGAAAAACAAAAGATTCTAGAGCTTTTAATTTCCCTAGCCCTCTCTACCTTTGTTCCGTGATACTTCTCAAGATCAGAGATGCTGACCAATACTTTACCAGAGACACCTTTGGACCTTTGGACGATGATCATACTCCTCACTGTGTGGTGTGGATGGGATTTCCAACAGGCTACAAACTCGCTTCACAGAGTATGTGCTCTCTCTCTCTCTCTCTCTCTCTCTCTCTCTCTCTTTCTCCTCCCTTTTCTTTGCAGTTTTAAATGTCAATGGCTGTGAGAATTTACTTTGAATATCCCACAAGGCTTTTGAACAGATCGCATAATTTTAAAAGACCGAGACTTGTCAGCTATTAATCTCAGCTCCCACAGCCCGCACACAGGGCCAAGAATTTGCAAGATTCATGGCTTCCCTCTCAGAAGGTGGGTCACTGTGCTAACCAGGACTGCACCTCTGTCTATTGAGAAACTACAGAGGGGTCCATTTGTTCTAGACTATCCAAGACTGTCCCCATCTTCCGTAAACCTCACATCAGGGTTTATATCCGAGTTGGCATCCCACACATTTCTCTGTCTCATATGAGTTTACCTTGGTGGGGTCTGAAGCTTTGACATATGAGAGCAATTTCCTCCCTTCTATTTCTTCAACCCAATATTCTCAATAAAGAACATTTTGAATCTGTTTTTCCCAGAAGTTATTTGGAAATGTCTGGAGGACTTTTTAAATTAGACTTCCTCATGCTTTCACCTATATCCTTCCCACTCACCCCCTTCCGCTCCTCATTTAAAGGCTAACCAAGAAGGTGAAGGACTTGTATAATAAAAATTAAGACCTTGCTCTAATTTGATTTCTTTCAATGTGATAAAAAAAAACTGTAGCCAAGACAACTTGGGGTAGCAAAGTGTTTATTTGTGGTAAATGTTCCAGTCCATCATCAAGGGAAACCAAGGCAGGAGCTCAAGGAAGGAACCTAGCGGCAGGAACTGAAGCAGAGACCATGACGAAACAAAGTTAACTAGCTTGCTTTCCTTGAATTTGCTTATATTCTTTTTGTATACTGCTCAGGGTCTCCTGCCAAGGTATGGTTCTGCCTATAGGAGACTGAGCCCTCACACGTCAACCTGCGATCAAGAACATGTGTCAAAGACATGCCTGCCCTAGACCAGTCTGGAGGTGACAATTACTCAACTGGAGTTCTCTGTTCCCAGGTGACTCAGTTTGTGTCAAGTTGACTGATGCTAACCAGCATACTGAGAAAAATAATTAAAGAAGATGCCAAGAGCTAGAAAGACCCCCCCCCAACACACACACACACCTCATGGATCCCTAGACTTGATGCTGTGAAAATGGCCATTGTACCATAAGTAACTTACAGATTCAATAGAATTCTCATCAAAATCCTACCACTGTTCTTCGCTGAGATTGAAAACATAATCTTAAAATTCTTATGGAAACACAAAAGACCTAGGAGTGTCAAAAGGAACATGAACAGCCAAATCCTGTTGGAGATTATCACCTTCCCTGATTCCAAATGTCTGGAGAATTTTAGAAAACTACTACAGAAGACGTGTGACTAGCAAGAATGAGTGAGCATATAAAGGCCAAAGACACTTCTGCACTTTCTTCAGATGACAGTCCTGTACACCTCAGCATTGTCTATTCCAATGTGTCGATGGTACCCAGGTGAAGTGTCCAAACTGTAACAAATGCTTACCTGTCGCAAGGGGTTCTCATCTGCAATTGCATCCTGTAGGGCTATCTTGCCTTAAAAAAGAAAATAATAAGCTGATGTTATTCTGATAAAAATTAAAAGTTTTTTTTTCTTTCAACCAAGTTTTCTTGCCACATGGTGTTGATAACAGCTCCCAGCATCTGATGTGTGAACGCTGAATTGGCAATAGGTCTTGGGTATCAGCAAAAATCTTTTTCAACAGCATCTTTCTCAATTACAAACTGCCATCCTGATTCTGAGTCTGTTTCCTACGGCAAGATCTTGGGGCAAAGGTTCCTGCGTTCACCTTCCTGTCTGTGACAGTCACCCTCCTCCGCATACCATTGGCACATCTTGTACCTTGGGCTGTTCAATCATTAGCACAGTAACAGGTTTTATTTTTACTCAGATAAATCCATATCCACATGCTGACCTATAGCCTTTCCTCTTCCAAATAGCATAGCTATTTTTCAAGTAACCTTGTGATTAGATTATCTGACTAAACAATTGTCATGATTTCTGCGTTGTCAAGGCAGGGACGGCTACCCTGCCTACTTGATTGAATATCCCTGAAGTTTGATGATAGGACCTTTGGAGAGTACTTTGGTCTTTTGGAGTCTTTCTCTCAGCATTATCCATCTGTTTCTTGCCTCTTCCTTTCCATATTCTTATGAACTTTAGTGTCCCTCGTAGACTACACAGGACCTTCCTGGACTTGTGCATACTCTATTAAGGCTAAGTAACCAACTATTTCTGTATCAGTGGCTTCCCACCACCTTTCCAACACTGCCATTCTGTATTATACTGTGCTGTTGTCAAGCCGTAGACTGGGGTCCCTCCAAAGGGTTTGGGTTGCTCTTGACTTTGAGTAGATAGATGAAGTCGCACATGTCAATGTGAACCACCCAATTCTCCTAAAATATGCTCTCCCACACTGTTTCTCTTCTGTTGTTTTTGCCTCCATGCAGAGGTCAGGACTGTTACTGGAAGGAGAAACTGAAATATGGAGCCTTGGTTTCATTCTCAGGTTTTCTCCATCCTTTCCTCCAGTAGCAGGTCAATAGGAAGCTTTCTTGGTGTCAGCACCTAACTTGTAGAGTCAATGCAATAACCTCATACTATGCAAGTCTGACTTGATTCAGGAAACTCAAGCCTTTGATGACTGAGTAACATATATGTAATATTTCAGATTTGATTTTTATCATACAAAGATAATCATTATATTGTTAATTATGGTTTTATACAGAGTGGAAAGAGGCAAGAGAGGGAGTTAATTATCAGTAGTGAGTGAGGTTTTCAATCATATCAACCCACTGGTATTTAGAGAATCAGAAACTTGGTTACTATGAAAAAACCAACAACGAAGGAATAACTCCCTCCCAACAACAAAACAAGACAACAAACAAGCAGATGTCCCTCTTTCAGGGATATTGTGGGGAAAGAAAACCATCATATATGTTTTGGTATTCAAGGCCAAGAGTACAATAGCCATATTCATAGACCATCTGCTAATGTCAGAGAGACTACTAGATATTGACGGAGAAATGTTTTGATTATTTTGAGTTGAGAATGAAAATAAAATCAAAAATTACTTGTTCTTCTTTCTTTCCACATAGCATAATTGTATTCCCTTGGTGGCAGGGGAGGGTAACAATCTCTGTTCATCATAAATATGAGTCATAGATTCTCAGTTCATGACAGTTGATTCTGGTTCATTTTGCTTATCCGAGAACCATATGAGTGACTGAACCTTTGTCTTGGGTCTTCAGTACCCTGTCAATATTATGGGCGTGTTGGAAAAAGAAGAGGATGAAAATGTATAAAATCATCCCCAAATCATAATTTTGAATAAAACTCTGACACAGCAATTTAAAATGAAGCACCTCATTTAAAGACTATTATTGCCCAATAACCATTGTTTCTTTCCTGTTTATGATAAACTCCTTTTAAAAACTGGGTGCTGATTCAGGAATTGTTCCTCCAGAATGCACAGAAGAGAAGGCACAGCACCAAACATCTGATGTGTGTTGAATTAATTATCAGTAGGCTGGAGGTCACTCAAAATCTCCTTCCCTGGAAACCGTGTGACAGATTGTTCACTTCTGCCACGCATTTATCATTTTGATACTGCCCTAATTTTTGAAAGACGAAAGAGTGGCGATAAACCATCTTATTTATTGGAACATAGATGACTAATGTTCTTTTTTTTTCTTTTATTTACTTCTGCCATCCAGCTACATACTCCTGGGACTCCCTTCAGCTAACTCGCCAGTAATTTATGGATGGGATAAAGACAAAGGTTAACAAGGTTTGATGTAAATAATTGTACTCCAGTTTCTTCTCGGAGTCCCCCTCAGTTTGTTGGCTTCAAGTTTCTTTGAATTCATTAACAACACCACATGGTGGCCACCTGTTGTAGAAAGAGCAATTGGAAGGCTCAGCTCCATCCCAACCCCTTGTAGCAAGCTTTGCATCAGTTGAAGCTATGGGTTCCAGAACAGTGGCTTGATCACCATCTGAGAACTGGTGAGAAATTCAAATTCTTGGGCTTCTCCACACACTCTCCGAATCAGACATTTTAACAAGCCCTTGAGTAATCTGGCACCCCATCACTTTGAGAACTCCTGCTGCCCAATGGTGTGGCTCAGCCTTGTCAGCACCAAACAGCTGATAGAATCACCTCGCTCAGGGCTTATGCAGAATCCTGGGCTCTAAGTCAGGCCAGTAGAGTCAGATTCTGGACTACAAATGGTCCAGATTTGATGTCTGTACAGTAGCATTGAGAAGTCCTGCCTTATCCACCTCTGGTTCAGTAGTGACTCTGCATTGGTCTCACCTGCAGTAATTTACAAGCAAAAGCAAAAACAAAGCACCCTGAATTCCGAGAGATTTCCATTTAGAGTGTCCTCAACTTTCGATGATTTAATTTAGGACTTTTTAAAATTCTAAATAGGTTGGAGTTAACATTCTATTTCAAACTCTGAATTTGTATCTTTCTCTGAGCCTGTGACGTGAGATACAGTACTTTCTTAACATGGAGTCACACCTCTGCATCCCACGCTCATGAGGGAAACCAACCTCTGCTTTGCATTGTGCTGTACGGGCTAAGCTGTGGGGTCTGGGCAAAAATACATGGATTGAACACATTTTGGCTCAGTGTGTTTTCAACTTATATAGTGAGCTTATAGACTCAGCAGGGACCAACGAACATCTGTATGCATTATGGACTTGGCTGTTGGATTCTGAAAGTAGTTTTAATACGCAGCAAAGTTGAGAACCACTCCCTAATATCACACTAGAGAACAGGAACAAACTATTGTGTTTCCCGGCTAACTTATCTTTCCATGGTCTGGCTTTCTCCAAGCAGAGAAGTCAGCATGGTTTGGAAGACACACATGATGCATGAAAATGTGACCATAAGTAGGGACATCCTGTAGTTCAGGAGTTTTAGTAATCATCCCTGACTTATCCACAGGTGTTAAGAGGTAGCACCCCCCCTGCTCTGGGGTAGATTTCAGACAGTGTGTAGTGGAACCAGAGTCTGAGGTTGGATCAGAAGTAAACTTCTTTCCCAGAGACTTGAGGCCAGGCCTGAAGGAGAGAGCAGGTTTTGCTGTGTGGCTCAACCCCTTCCTGCAACTTGATTGGCCTACATCCCTTCTACTCATTCTGTAAACATTTAACGCTTTTTCTCATTAAAACTGCTGGAGCAGTTTTATTGTTTGGTCGAGCTTGATCCACCTTTATTAGATAAATTTATAATTTATAAATTTTTATAAATACTGTCCTTGTCAACTTTTGCTTGTTCATGAAGTAACAGAATCGAACCGTTTTGTATAGTATGAACCCCTTTCCTTCTAGTTAGAATTGGAATTTTATCATCAGAAACAAAAATTACTCATAAGAGTAATTACTACTTGGTCCAAATGCATGACCCTAGCTAATACCAGCTCTTTTTCCAAATGTTAGCCCCACCCTTTCCATTAGCACTCACCCCTCCCAAGCTTGAGTGCTCAAGTCAGATTTGTGATGATTACAAAATGCTCTGTGTTGACACTTGCCCTACCCATGTCCTAAAAACACTTCCCTTTGGGGAATGTAGGAAGAATTTCTTCATTGCCTGCTTAAGAAATATCATAAAATATTTTTTTCCACCATTCTTTTCATGGGGGTCAGAACCAAGTATGAATTTCTTCCCAACATTTCATATGACCAGCATTGTATCCAACAGAAAAGACAACCAAATTTATTTTGGAAAATATGGTTTTATTTTCAAGTGATGCTCTCTGATTATAGAAGCCTTAGAAGTCTCTAATCTACCAAAAGTATGTTCTTCTCTTGAAAGGGTAGCACAGCCTTTTGATGTCAGCAGCAACGGTGTGGCCAGAGAGCAGAGAGAAAGAGTGAAATCAAGGAAAGAGAGAGAGTGATTGGGATAGGGAAGAGAAAGAAAACCCTCGCGTGATCAAAGAATAACCACAGGTTTCATGCACATGTGAGACAGAAGTTACCTACAGACGCGTTATTCTGGGCCTGAAATACAATTTTTAATTTTTGTGTTTTAAGTATCCCCTTCTGCGCTGGTTGGAGGTTACCAAAGCCCCTGGAAAAGCTCTTTGGATGGGCTCTCGTGGTCAGTCTCTACCAGTCTTCCACACAGTGAGTGCTGGTTTAAGGAAGCGGGTCACCCTGAGCAAGAGGATGAGAAGTGATCTTTCTAGACCATCTCTATGCTTTCCCCAATCTCGATTCCACTGACCACCACCACCAACAACAACAAAAAAGCAAATGAGATTCTTGATAGCTTCTCCCTGGCTCCCTTTCTGGCAGCATGTTTCCTTCCCAATTATTTTTGCGTCCTTTCAAAGTCATCTTGAAGTCTAGTCCCACCATATCCTGGCTCTGTTTCTGGACGAAACACATCTGGTGATGTGTGGCTAGACTTGTACCTGTGAGGGAAGTGTGAGAAGGGAATTGGTGTATCACCTTTCACCGAGGCAAATGCAATCTCACTGAAGCCAAGACTCTCCCCAGATGCATGAGTATGGAAGATTATCTCTGTGTACAGAGTGTTGGATCTGAATGGAGCTTGGCACACACAGACAGACATGGTTCTACTTGCATTCTCCTCTAGTATAGGTGTTTATCACATTTAATTTATTTTTGGCTTTATGCATTTTTCTTCCACTGGTTCTGGGGATTTGTGGCTTTTCCTTTTCTTTTTGCAAAACTTTGGAACAAAGAAAGTTTTAGAATACCAAAACATTTTTCCAAATGATTTTAAAATGAACTTTATCCTCAACTAATTTGATTTGTAGGCAATAAAGAACAAAAGCCTGTTAACAGAGAGCTTTAAAATATAATATAATCATTCACACGTGCAGACATGTTGAAGCCTGGGTTCTCAGTACAGGCACACCAAGCAATACTTTCATGCTCTAACAGTTGCCTATTAAAAAAATAAATTCCGCACCATATGCAGGTGTGATTATACAACCAACTGCCAATTCTGACTGGCTCAAGAATCCTTTTAAAAATGTCCAGATGGATATGAATGTCGGATTTGGCAGTTAAATTATAGAGCCCAATCTACCCCTTTTAAGTATGAAGGCATTGAAGCCAAATATTGATATCTCCCGCTCCACATACACACTTTCAAAAGGATTGCAGAAGAACATGTTAGTTTTGAAACTAGGATTATAGTTCCTTTGACTAGCAAAAATAAACTTTTTTTTTTGATTTGTGTCATTTTTCCTTGGTTCAGATTCCTTGTTAACAATATAAAAGAACATATTTTGATAGCTAGGCAAAAAATGAGCATGAAATTAGATTTTATAATGACCTGTTATCTCTAAATGAATGTATAGTGGAAGGGAAATAAAGCATGGCATCCTAGCTGCCCTGAGCAGTTCCTTCGAAGCTGCCCTGTGTCCTCCAGAGAGATTGTTTACAAAAGAACATTTAAACAAAACAGAAGGGCAAGAAAACAACTCCTTGATCCCCGGTGCTTCAATCAACAGACACACACGTCTATCACTCACAGGAGGAAAGGCACTTAGCACCAAACTGCCACCAGCATTGTGTGAGAAACTGCCACAAATGTCATAGTCATTATTTCTGCTGGCCGTGTTTTAAAGTTCCCAGTAGTAGTCACCATTGATTACATGATCAATAGTTTTGCATACTAGCATTGTACAAAACTTCCTTTCTAAAGATCGGAACACTGAGTCATGATCTCCAGATGACCGCTGCCTCATGGAAGGGAAGCCATTAGCAGTGCCATGCTATAGGCTCAACTCAGCATATATTAGAGCTTCAGGTATAAGTGAAGAAAGGTAACAACACTTAAGAAATAGCTTATGGGATAGGGTCAGGAAGACACCATGGAGATTTCTCGTCATTTCTAAACACTGAGCATTAGAGAAGGTAGCAAGACCAAGAAAATACAAATGAATGAATGAGGGAACCCAAAATATGTTGCTTATTTACAGAATTCAGGGATGAGATGGTGAGCTATGCACCAAATCTGATAGGATGCACGCACGTGCGTGCGTGCACACACACACACACACACACACACACACACACACACACACAAGCTGATAGAACCTGTGTGTGAATTAATACATTAACAAGTGAAATTTGAAAAGCACCCACTTAAAATATCATCAATCTAGGCATAGCGGTACAGGCTCATAATCCCACTGCTTATGAGGGTGCAAAAGAGGAACATCATAAGGTCACGGCCTGCTAGGACTAACTGTAATGTGTGTTCAAGGCCAACCTGGGAATCTTGATGAGAAACTTGTCTCTAAATACAAATCTAAACAACAACAACAACAAAAGCAAAACCCCAGGTTATAAGTACAATGGAAGAGTGTTTGCCTTAATAAAGCTCTGGGTATAGCACACGTTACTTCTAAAACAAAGGAAAGCTAACATTTTGAAAAGCAACAAAATAAATACTTATAAACAAATCTAGTAAAAGATGAGAATGTTCTGTGTGCAGAGAGAAGCTGAAGCATATCTAAGTAAAGGGAGAGACACATTGTATGAACGACAATGGTCAATTTCTATCCTCATGTCAATGTTTTCCTAATTAAGCTATAGATTAATTTCTACCTCAATAAAAATATTTATACTAAAAATTTAATTTTAAAATTAATAAGTAAATACAAAATACATAGTATGCAAAACAACTTTGACAAAGCAGTTGGAAGGTTAATATGACTTAATTTCAAGCTGTAGTAATCAAGTTTAGGGCATTGTGGTAGTATTACAAAGCCTGACAAACAAACCAGTATAACAGAATAGAGAATCCAAAAGTCCATCCACAAAGACCCTCATCAAGGGAGTTTAACAAATCAAAAAAGGCAATTTAATATAAAAATAGCTTTCAATAGATCATACTAGTCTTATCAACACTTAGATATTCATATGAACAAATAAACTTTAATCTACAACTAAACCCATATATAAACTTGAGCTCAGAATTGTTCATTTACCTAGACATAAAATTCTACATTATAAAACTTGCAAAAGAAACTGTAATTGAAGGTCTTTGTAATCTTTTAGCCAAAGATTTTTGTTTTAGCCAGGACACCAGAACTCAGTCTATTAAAGAATAAATTGAAAAGTTGGACTCCATTAAATTAAAAGCTTATGTTCTTAGAAAACATCATTAAAAAGCTGAAAAACAAAGCTGAATGTGGGAGGAAACACGTGTAGATGATGTACCTGGTACACAGGACGTTTAAAGAGCTCAGAATTCAACAGGAAGGAAATTATTCAATCAATTAAACACTGGACTGAAAAGCTAAAAAGATAGTTCACCAAAATCAGAAAAGAAGTAAGAAAGGAAGCGTGTAGAAGGTCATTTGTTACCAGGTGAATCAAGTCAAAAACACAGAGATGTCACTGTACACTGAGTAGAATTAGACAGAAATTAATCATACCAAGAGCTGGAGATGATCTGTGACAAGGAGACAATCACATACCACTAGGGGACTAGACAATGGTACCACTGCTTTGGAAAAGAATGAAAGAAGTCTTTTAACTCTTTAAATAAATTTGTAGATACAACATGATGTAGCCATGGGACTCCAAGATGTTTACTCAAAAGAAATGAAAGGCCTGGGGGTGGTGGTGCATGCCTTTAATCCCAGCACTTGAGAGGCAGAGGCAGATGGATTTGCCTGGTTTACAGAGCAAATTCCAGGACATGTTCCAAAGCTACAGAAAAACTCTGTCTCAAAAATCCAAAATAATAAAAGAAGGAGAAGGAGACAGAGAAGGAGAAGGAGGAGGAGGACGAGGAGGAGAAGGGGAAGGGGAAGAAGAAGAAGAAGAAGAAGAAGAAGAAGAAGAAGAGGAGGAGGAGGAGGAGGAGGAGGAGGAGGAGGAGGAGGAAGAAGAAGAAGAAGAAGAAGAAGAAGAAGAAGAAGAAGAAGAAGAAGAAGAAGAACAAAAGAAATGAAAGCTGTCGTCAAAGAACAAGATATTAGCAGACAGTGTTTCCTGGTATAATTGCCTTCTGTGATAGTCACAGTTCCACAGCACTGCATTTATGAAAGGGAAGGTATAATTTTCTTGGGATGCCAGCCCAGGTGGAGTGTGCCCCTTTCTACTAGTTCCAGTATAATTCCTGTTTTGTTGAAGACTGGCCTATTTTTAAGTTCACTCTGAAGATGTGGCACCTGAAATGAATGATTCTGCACTAACTTGATCTGGTTTGTTGATCCTAGTGTAGGGCCCAGCACTCAACTATTAAACTGTATTTTTAAGGCGTATGGTCATGTGTGGTGGCTCATACCTGTAATAGCAATATTTGGGAAGCTAAAGCGCAAGGATCACCACGAGTTTGAAACCATCCTGCGTCATGGATTGAGACCATGTCTTAGAAAATATAAAGAACATATTCTACAGAGGCAGAAATATTAATGGTTATGAAAAAAATGGAACACAATCCAAGCATCCATAATGAATAGACAAATTGTAGTGTATCTATGCAGTGTTACTTAGCAAGGAAAGAAATAAGACTACATCACAGATTAAAATAGAGGTGAATCCTAAAATAAATAAAAGAATCCAGATATAAGATGTATGGTCCATGCATACAAACTTCAAAAAAAAAAATGGAAACTTACTTACAAGACACAACAGCACTTCCTTGAACACAGGAAGGGGAGTGTTGGGAAGGAGTGGTCACAAGCAAGAATGAGGTCACCTTTGATACCAGTGAGTGTTTGTTACTTTGTGATGATGACTTCAGAAATGATGTATGTCGGAATTTTTCAAACTATGTGTTTTGAGTATAATTTTATAGTCAGTTATATTTCAGTAAAGCTGGTATGGTTGAGGTTATTGGAGGAAAGTCTGTGCTGCTTTCAGAGGATCCATACCTCTTAAGAGATGCTCCATTTAACAAGCGGGCTCTCGCTATCTTTGTAGGTTTCAAAGTAGCCCACCTTTTCTCTCTCTACCATCTTATTATTTTACTTTTCTTTGCTCTTTCTGTATTCACCCTGCCCCTGCTGTCTTCTTTTCGAGGGCAGTTGAACCTCTTAGCCTCTTATGAATGGTAGAATATGCTTATAAAGTTGCCCTTTCACAGAGCCTTTCACAGATACATGGGATGAGACAAAAAGAATCAGATTTTCTTTACTGTGTAGCAAAGCAAGGACAAAACCTCTGGGTCTCCGTCTTTGTAGGTGGGGCCCGCACATCTGTTTCCCTGCTGCTCAGACCCGAATAATCACACAGAAACTATATTAATTACAACAGTTTGGCCAATAGCTCAGGCTTCTTATTAACTAACTCTTACATCTTAAATTAACCCGCTTCTATTATTTTGTGTATTGCTACAAGACCATGGCTGACTGGGTAAGGTTCTGGCATCTGACTCTTTCAGCAGCTACATGGCATCTCCCTGACTCTGCCTACTATCTCTATATATACCTTCCAGCCTGGCTATTCTGCCCTGCCATAGGCCAAAGCTGCTTTATTCATTAACCCATAAAAGCAACACATATACAGAAGGACATCTCACATCACCTTTTGGCTTTCTCCACATAGTTTGCTAAATCCCAAGATCTTTGGGTACTGTTCTTTGTCAAGTAAACTGTCCATCACAGAGTGGGTGCCAGTTTGGGAGAGAGCCCTCCCTCCCAGTGGAAACTTTCCACTCTGGGTACATGTACTATGATGATGGTGGGAGAGTAGTTCCTTTCCTATTCCTCTGTAGTAATATTCATTTGTTAGCCTCTGTGCTATACTATGATTAAACTGCATGGGGAATTTTGCAAAATCACCTCAAATACAGAATCAGTTCCCCAAATCTTTTCTTATTAAAATATAAAGAACTTGTGGTTATGAGCATTGATTGCTCTTCCAGAGGACCCAAGTTCCATTGCCGGCACCTATACGGTTGTTCACAACCATTTGTTAACACTGGTTCCTAAGAACCTGACATCCTTTCCTGACCTCCATGAATACTCCAAAAACACAGAGCACAGGCACACATACAGGCCAACATCCATACATTCAAAACCGTTTTTAAAAATAAAAACAAGGAAGGATTTTGTAGTTTCAAGTTTTTCCTTCATCTTGGTTGTCACTGAAGGCTTCATCAATATTATATCTTGGAGCTTTGATTTCTGTATGCCACTGGGAGAATAAAGAGCACTGTGGTTGGAAATAATCTCAGAAAAAAAAATCTTCAAAACGTCAGTTGCTACTCTGTCATGTTCTGTTCAGTGCCTTATGGAAATAATCGGAGATAAACTCTTCCTTACTTAAGAGAAGACTAAATTTAAATTTTTTATAATACCCCTTAATAAGGGAAAAGATTATATTGACTTTTTCATTGCCGTGCAAGCTGTAACAGTAAATTATGGACACAGGTCTCAGCTGCTAATACTCTCTACCAGGAAATCAGGGGTTCTGCAAGTCCTCCTGGTGGACCCAGCCCCCCCCCCCCCACTCCACCCTGACTAGGGAATCAAACGTGTGTCTTGATCAGCCATCATCAGAGAAGCTTTCTTCTTCAAGAGATGGAAACAAATACAGAGACCCAACTGGACAAGTGTTGGAACACTTAGTTCTGAATGGGATTCTCCGTCAAATTTTCCTCCCAAGTGCAGGGAACCCTGCAGAGGAAGATGTAGAAAGAGTGTAGGGTATGGAGGACACCAAGGAAAGAAGGCCCACACCTATGCATTCTCAGAGACTGTGGCAGCATGCGTAGGGCCCTCATTGGTCTGTACCAGATGGGGTCCGGCACTCAGAGGGTAGGTGAACACAAGCCCCATCCTTAACCCGGAACTATCTCCAATTGATAAGCACTGGCAAAGCGAAACAGAGTCTTCTTCAATGGAGTCTTACTGGGTATGCAAACCACACCTAAGGGCGGGCCCGGAGCCCAGCAGTAGACGGCTAACACAAAAAGAACTCAATGGCATTCTTGGAGATTTCTTGTCTCCTAATGACTTGTCCAGGCATTATTTTTTCATTTTTTTTCCTTATAGAGCTTTTGCATATACGTTATGGTTTCCAGTGTTTTCATGATTTCTGTGTGTGAACCTAAGTCTCCGAGATTACATGTGTTTCTTGTCGTCATTCATTGGATCTTTTTTCCAGTTTGCTTTATTCTATCCTGGTTTGTTTGCTTTTACTTTATCTTATTATTATTATTTAGAAACCTGTTTGTATTCTAATGAGAGAGAAAGGAAAGGTGTGAATTTGAATGTGTGGAGAACTGGGGTAGGGAGTTGAAGAAAGGGAAACCATAATCAGAATACATTGTATGAAAAGAAATTTATTTTCACTTTGAAAAAAGAATATTTTTTCAAGAAATGATTACATATTGTGTTTCCCGATTCTTTCGATGTTATTTAATTTTTAAAATGCCATTAAGCTTTATTTTAATTAATTTAATTTAAATAATTATAATTACCATTTCACATAATTTTTCATTTTTGAGCTAGACTGTATCCAATGATCTGATAAGTCATGAAGACCTCGTGGATGTTTACCTTGCCTTCTGTCGAGTAGGAATTGGGTGCTGCAGCCACAAAAGTCCGCACGGTGAACAGTGAACCGAGAATCAGGTGTTAGCCTACGGTGCGAGATGGAGACTGTAGGCCAGGTACGAGAAATAAACACCCTGGTCGCACGGGTCAGAGAAGAAGCCATGGATGTGACAATAGCCTACCTGGGCCTTGGCGTCTGTGTCTGCTGTGTGAGCAAGGCAATCAAGGGAGGCCAAGAGCAGAAATCAAGCATCCCAGTGGGAAATTGGTGAGATGGTACTGAACGTCTGGGACAGCTGACTTTGAAGCCAGAGCCATTCAGGGTGTGGGGGAACATGGGGCTACAGAGTAGCTGGGATTGGCAGCCTCTGCTCTTCCCTCTGTCTCTGCAGGGCAGTCTCCTGCTGGGAGGAGCAAAAGCTGAGTCGGCAGAGGCTTCCCAGTGCTGTGGGTTACCCTGACCCTGAGATGTCCAGTGTGACCTCACAGATTAGAGTGTGCCTGGCCAGAAGCCATGTGCTTGGCTCTCACGTCACAGGTGAGTAATGAGCTCTGGTCAGAGCTGTCCTCACAGGAGCTGTTAGAGGGCATAAGTGCCAGCTCCATTCTTTTGCTAATGGGGAGTGAGGATGTGTAGAAAGTAGAATTCCCCAAAGCATCCCGGCCGGTGCTCTCATTGCCATCCCACTATAAAAGCAAGCAACGTTTCCACTAAGTTCTGATCCCTTACAATTTTATCCTTTCTTCTGGAGGAAGGAGGGTGGGTGAAAATTCACAAGGCAGAACGATGCGTTCATTTCCTGGATTCTGAAGAACGCTTCATGTCTCAAAATTAGATTAGAGGAGTGGACTTCCCTCTACTTCTGACCTTTGCCTGGGAGGATTGCTGCCTGGTTACTGATGGCTTCTTCCCTTCGCTACTCCCGAGTCACCGAGTGACCAAGTGACTGAGGTGTATGGCTGCTTACTGAGAAAACCTGGATTCTAGGGCCTCTAGAAAAGGCACAAGGGCCTTTCCTTTGTGTCTACTCTCCCTCAGCTGGCATCTCTTCAGTTGATTCGCTAGTTAGAGTCTCAGAAAGATCACGGCTCATGGGGACGTCTTACTTTCCTGCGGTCTCTGCTCTTGGTGTGAATTCAGCCGGCCCATTCTGCTTTTCCTGTCTCCACTTTTAAAATCTAGGGCTGTGCTGTTGTAAAGGCATCCACCCGGCAGGGCTTTACAAGACGCCAGCGGAAGACAGCCACAGCTGGGCACCATGAGGCAGTGTGAGCTAGTATAGGAGGCCGGTTTCTGCCACAGCAACTTCTTACATCAAAATATCTGTTTTAGCTAAATTGGTTAATAATGAAATTAAGCAAAATCAAAAAAAAAAGTCATGAAAGAGAAACAAACACTCAAAACCCAAAGTCCTGTAGAAAATGAATGTTAAGTGAGTGTTCCAACATTCTCTCTCTGACTCCCTCCTTGTCCAACCTGGAAGGAACGACTGGCAAGTTTATACAAATGATACCCAGACACTCTAAGAGTCCTCAAATGTTTGATGTTCATGGTGTGTTTAATGTGAAAACTATACAATGAACTTAATGCCTGTTTTAACAGTTAAAATCCAGTAGCTTATCCTTAAATGGCTCATTTGGCGTGCGTGTGTGTGTGTATGGTGTATAAGTTTGTTAAGTGTGTAAGTGTGTGTTGCTGATCTCACCCACGTTTACATTTTTGGAAGTCAGGTAATAACACTGGGTCTCTTCCTCTCTTGCAGTGGCTATCAATGTGTGGGTTGCAACCATTGGAAGACACATATTTCTGATGGTCTTAGGAACTGAGACCCTGCTCAGTAGCAAAATACAGTTCTGAAGTAGCGATGAAAATAAGTTCGTGGTGCAGGGTGAAGGTGCTACAACAGGAAGAGCTGTATTAAAAGGTCGAAGCATTAGGAGGGTGGAAAACCACCGGTCTGTGGCTTTCTTCCTTATTGTTAAGACAAAGCCTCTTATTGACCAGAAGCTTGTCATTTCAGTTACACTGAGCGACCACTGAAACCACACTAGAAACTTGGGTCTGCATCTCATTCCCCAGCTAGCACCAGGGTTGCAGGGGAATCAAGTCACCGTGAGTTCTAGAGATCCAACTTGGACCATTATTTATGTTTGACTCGGGCAGCAAGTACCTTACCCACTGAGCATGCTCCCCACTTTGCTTTGCCACTTTGGCTGATAACTTCTGTAGACGATAAGCTGCTTACGTTGCAGTGTTCCTTATACAGCTAAAGGATTCCCACAGTTATTGTACCTTTGAAGTAGCATTTTTAGAAGTTCAGTTACTTACTCCTCATCCTTCTGTTTGTATTGTGCTCTGTGCCTGGCATACCATGACTTGGTGGAAGCTGAGATATCTTTCTCTGAGCTCTGCTCTGGGTTAGCAAGTGTTTTACATTGAGAGACAAACAACCAACATTTCAGAATTTCTAGGAAACACAGAGCTCTTAAATGTTGCCTCTGTGTTGGAAAAGAAAGGCAATATATACACAAACAAAAATGACATTTTTTCTGTAAAGCTATTCTCAGAAGCAAGCTACAGTTGAGTTGTGACTTGTGGAATATAGTTTGCTGACCCTGGATAGAGATGCAACACCTGCTATTAGTGCTGTCCTAAGGACACCACCCTGTCTTAGACCTGGTAATGGGGGACAGTGCTTGTCTTGAGGTTGACCAGAAGATATGATGAGGTTCCTTGTCCCTTGCCTCTGGGATCCCTATCTCTGATGTGGGGAAAGGATGTTTTTGTCATCAGGGCACCAGACCGACAGGGTTTCTTGTTGTATCCTTTTTATTACGTGCAAAACTTCATCCAAAGCTCTGAGCAGGGTATGAATGCCAATTGTTAGCTTTTCCTTCCTGGTGTCAGGGCAAAGAGAGGGAACAGTCTTCCCTAAGGAAGTGACCCTTCGGCCCAGGCTGACTCTTTCAAAACCTTCCTGCAGAACTCTGAGAAAAGCAAACCTTGCTCCATGGTATCATCTCTCCTTTGGAGGTGTGTGTGTGTGTGTGTGTGTGTTGTTTATTTGTTTTCTTATTTTGTTTTGTTTTCTGACTTTGCTTATTTTGATAAAGAGTTCTTCATTTGGATGGATAAGGTTAAGGTACGTGTAAAATATTAGCTTGAGGAAAATGTGACATGGTTGAACAATCTAAAAGCCTCATTTAGAGTATAGAACAAGTGTAGAAAAATACCTGACGCTATTAAAATAATACCAAGAGAGACAGTACAGACGGCTTGGGAATAGCTCTAAACTTAGCTGGTGCCAGGTCTACTCTGTAGGAAGCAGTATGGTTCTGTTTTAGAAAATATGAAAAATGTAGAAAAACTTATAGGAAAACGCACAAGAAAAACAGACCAACAAGAATCGGATGTCTACTCTCTTCCTTTTAAAAAAAATAATTATATATTATTACAATATAATCACATCATTTCTCCCTTGCTTTTCCCTCCAAATCCTCCCATATACTCTTTCTTGATCTTTTTCAAATTCATAGCCTCTTTTTCATGAGTTATTGTTACATACATACATATACATATATATCCTTAAATATGTATACATATTTAAATACAGATACAACCTGCTCTATCTGTATAATGTTATTTGTGTGTATGTTTGCAGGGATGTCAGAAGCTACACACACAAAGTCTCCCCAACATCGTTTCTTTTTTATATATATTTTTTTATTTATTTTTATTGTGCTCTACATTTTTCCCTGCTCTCATCGTTTCTAGACGAGAGCTGAATAAGGATAACAGTAGACAGGCTGATGTGCAGGGGGAATGGCCTCAACACTACACAAAGACCTGCAGGCAGTTTAGGAATGCCGTGAGTAGCAGAAATAGTCCTCCTCAGGGAAGAGCACACCAAAGCAACATTAGGTCTCTAAATTCATTCCATCTTTTATAACAAATAGATCCTTACCATATTTATTGTTGGTGTTCTTCCTGGAGCTCAATGAGCTGTATTTCAAAGCTGTTCTTTTTCACAATGTTTACTTTCCCATGTTTTTAAAAACCGTGTGTGATATCATTGTAATAACCATAGAAGGTTCCAGGGTTAGTGCTAATACATGGGAAAGAGGTTGATCTTTTGAGATTGCCTTTGGAGCCATCACACCTCAGAATCACCATCAAAATTAGAAAAAGAAGGGGGAAAAAGTGAGAAAGAAGTTGAAACAATTTTTCGCCCTCTCAGAATGTGCTGGAAGGGTGGCCGCAGAAGATTCCTAAGATAACAAAATCACCCTTTCCGGCCAAGCCAGCCCTAGAGTGAGGCAACCAACCATACAGGGTCTGTGTGGCAACAGGAGATTAGAATCCCCACAAGAGCTGCCAACCTGCTCCTCGGGGCATTGGCTCATCCGCAGGACGACATGGTGCCAGCTCAGGAGTTGACAGCAGCTGCTTCTATTGCATGGTCACCACATGCATGCCCTGTCTTGATTAATTGTGTTGTTTCATGGTAGATATTCTCCTGTCACAGAACATTCTGTGCCGTTCTGGTGATGGTGATTAGCCCAGGGATAACCTCCTCGGAGCTCATCAGTGGGTGTCTCTTTCAGGGCTGCACACCCTGGCAGCTTCTAAGGGCTGGAGTGTGCAGCAGGGCATTAATAATACAAAGCCTCACAGCATCTGCGGCTGGAGGGAAGGGACAGTTAGGCTTCAGCGGTTATTTCTTCTGTCCACGGCGTGGGTGAATGGGATTAGAACTGGACTTCGGGATTTGTCAAATGACAAAGTCTAGTGACCTTAATTACCAGAATGCCCTTCCTAGTCTCGTCTGACCAGCGTGAATGAGAAGGTTCTCTAGCACGTAAGAGTCACATGTTACTATCTGGTAATGCGAAAACTGCCGTTCTGATCGCTGATCTTCCAAACAGAAGAGATCAAGCAGTGACAGAATATGAACTAATTGGTGTATCAGTCTCCCCAAACGAAATTAAAAGTGAGTGCCTGAAATCTTGGCTGAATCTCCTCTCAAGGTTTTAGCATCTGTGAATCAGAATGACTTTCTTAGCCTGAGCCCTATTCCAGAAAATGTCTCCACCCATTGCAAAGACAGAATGGATAAGGGAAGTTACAAAGGCAGAAAGCAAAAGCACTCATAAATCTGACCACCCAGAGGCAACCGGTGTTCATAGTTCTCTCATATCCTTCTGGAAAATTCTATACATATATACTTGGAACTACGAATGCATTTTCCTAATGAGTGTGTAATCTTAAACACATTGTTCAGTAGCGTTCTCTTTTCCAAGCCGAGCCATGTGTCCTGAACTGATATTGCCATTCTTCCTCCCCATAGACCACAGCCACACCCTTTAGTTCCTCTCCAGAGCAGCCGGACCTCACCACTTCCCTGAACTCTCTCCCCAGGACTCAGTGCTCAAGGACACTGGTCCCTCTCCATCAGTTCGGCTCTCTCCCTGGGAGGCCCAGTGCACAGACATCAGCCAACATTTCACCACAGGTAGCCCAATAGGACACCAGAAAAACATAAAAATAAGAACCAGGTTCTGGAAATCCATTGCCTGTCCTCTTTAATCCAGGACAGAAAGCTCATCCAATGTCCCCTCCCTTTGAACTTTTTCTGTCTCAGACCTCTTCGGAACAGTGATTCTCAAGTCTCCTGTGGGGGAACACTCACCATTTTGGGGTAGAATATCTTATTTTTTCTTTTCTCGCTGAAGCTGAAGATTGAAGTTTACCTCATGCACGGTAAACTTGAACTCTACACAAGTTACACCCATCTCTGTGATTTTATCTCACCACCAACCTTTGGTTTGAAAATGCTATTTTGCATATGTCATAATGTCCATGCCCTACGGGGACTTGAATGGATGTGTCTCCTCATATATTCTGAAATGCCCGAACTTACACTTCAGTGTGGCAGTAGTAACAAGTATAGCCTTGAGATGTGATCAAGTCACAAAGGTAGAACTCTCATGAAAGAGATTCGTGACTATAAGAGGCTTGGATGAACTAGTTTTCACGATGCTCTTGTCTTTAGTCTCCTTTGCGTGCTAAGAATATAGCATTCACCCCTTATATGAGACTGTAGCAAGAAGGCGCTGCTAGACAGGCCACACCAGGGCCTTGAGCTTGTCCTTTCCAGCCTTCAGAGTTATAACAAATGAGTTATTTCTATTCTTATTAATTTCCTGGCCTGTATTATTTTTGTTGTAGCAGCCACAAGTCTAAGACACATGTGAAATAAAAAAGTCGAGTCTTGCTGCCATTTCAGTCCTGACTAGAGGTGAAGCACATCCCTTGGGCATCAGCCTGGTCAGAGTGTCACTTAGGGCCCTCAGCATGTAAAATAATATAGCAAAATCCAGCATGCAACAATGAAGATTCACACTCTCCAAAAGACGGACAGATACACGAAGAACTAGGAAGTTAAATGCAGAGATCAAAAATAGCTTATGAAATGGAACAACCGACACAAAATATAAGCCTCCCATTTCTTTCTGCTATTAAATAAAGGAGCATAAAAATTTACTTTGAAACTCCTTTGAAAACGTTTAGGTACTTACTCTCAAGCTTTAGACTGGTCACAATTCACAGGCTGTCACCTGACTGCTGGGCTGACTTCATTGCGTAGAGTGTGTTTGGGCCAGCCTCTGCCCACCTCACTGACACAGCGGGTCATCTGGATAAGCACTGTCTTTGACTGTGTGGCTGTCTGAAGTGCTGACACCCTGAGTGAGTTATGTCATCTCTGGGACACAGCCCCAGGGCCTCCTGTCACAGGGGTTTTCAGTACATTCCATACCCCATGGGAACACATGGAGTTATGACCCAAATCATTAAAGAGCAATGCACCAAGAACATTTATGGAAGACTTAGGGAGCAGTCATTTTGTATAACTGGAGGTCTGAGATAGGAGATAAAACTGTTTTGTGACTGTTCCCTGCCCCCAGTCCTGGCATGGCTGTCTTAGAAAGCTGCACTAAGTTACTAAAAATAGGTCCACAGTTCACAAAATGCTGGGAGAGAATTCTTCAGTGAATTGAATTCTGTGTATATTGTGTTTGCAAAGGATAAAGACGTGGGTAGAAGTACTTACTCCAAGTTCTCTGTTCTAAACACACTCCTGAACCCACTGCCCCAGAAGAAAACAGAATGCATAGATCATAGAGTTTAGAACAGATTGAATGTCGTCAAGTTTCACCAAGTTAAATCTTATGAAAATTTTTATAAACTGTTTCATTTTATGAAAGTGGAAAGAAAAGGAGAAAACCAACAAATATGGATTAAATAGGAATATCCAAAGTTAATTGATTCCTCTTTGTTACTTTCATATCAGAACTTTCCCGTAAGCCATCTAGTTTTTGTCTTCTTCTCTCGCTTTGCTTTTCCTCTATAGAAAAAAATACAATGAAAATATCTGTTAGTCTGCATCTGACAGGGGATTAATATTAGAATACACAAGGAGCCGGGCGGTGGTGGGGCACGCCTTTAATCCCAGCACTCGGGAGGCAGAGGCAGGCGGATCTCTGTGAGTTTGAGGCCAGCCTGGTCTAGAAGAGCTAGTTCCAGGACAAAAACCAAAAAGCTACCGAGAAACCCTGTCTCGAAAATAAAACAAAATAAATAAATAAATACAAAAAAAGAATACACAAGGAACTCAAAATGCTAGCAACAAGAAACCAAACAAGTCGATTGGCTAACGAGCCAGTAAAATGTTCTTAAAAGAGGAAACTCAAATGGCAAGCAAATATGAAAAACACGTTCAGCCATAATAAAAATTCACATTAATATTATGCTGAGACTTTTGTCAGTCATCAAGGAAAAAATAGCAAATGCTGGAGGGGATGTAAATTAGTTTGGCCATGTGGAAATCGGTGTGGAAGTTCTCAAAATATGGAAATAGACCTACAATGTGATCCAGACACACCACTCCTGGATGTTTATCCAAAGGATTTCAAGTCAACACATCACAGATACTTACTTGCATCTCACTGTTCCTGCAGAGCTAGTCAGTATAGCTAAGTTATGGGAAAAATATAGCTGTCAGACAACAGAGGAATGGGCAATGAAAACGCACAATGGTATATTTTCAGCTGTAAGAATAATGAAGCTATATTGATAGCAGAAAATTTGATACAAGTGTAGATGAATATATTAATAAATTAAACAAGTCTGAGAAAGACAAATATCATTTGTTATTGCTAAATTTATATGTATGAATAAAATCATGGATGTAGATATATACCATGAAGGTATAAGGAAAACTGTTGAAAGGAACTAAAGGATTAAGGAGATGGGGAGGAAGAGGATGGTATTGGACTATGGGGAGAACTTGCTCATTGTGCAAGGTACACTTATGAGAAAGTGTCCTTATACAGCACAGTACTGTGCACAGTTAAATGAAAATCAAGTAAAATATACTGATAAAAAGGTTTTTATGGAACACTGTATGATGAATACAATAAATGCATACAATCAAATTAAATAAAATATATAGACACAATGATAATAGAAATGGTCACTTTCTTAAAAGGTTTAAATAAGAACATGCATAAGTCAATAGGTACACAGAGAGTGCTCACTAAATACTAAATTTGTGTCTATATATCCATATCTTTTGAAGATTATTTCCCATTAGCTTCCTTTCCACGAATCCATCTACTACTTAAAGCCTACCCAACGCTGAAGCTGGGAGGTGGGAGAGCTAAGCATTTGGATCTGACTGGGGACCAAATCCCACTCTCTTTCATTTCCCAGCCACCTCATTTCACTTCTAGAGATCAAATATATTTACTTCTTCTTTCAATAAAACCCCTTTGAGAATCCTAGCGTATAGGGATCAATTATAGATGAAGTAAGTTAGACAGTTTGCATTATTTTTATGACAAAATCACCCCACACCCCAGGCAAGGAGATGAGTCCCAAGATGCTGAGGTATCCGACCTGCATGGTGGGTTACTTGACATCTTCTTCATCACCCACCAGTGTTAGTATCCATGCCCCGCTGACTATGTGCCAGAGAATTGAGTGCTACCTGCCCTGAATGGGTGTAGAAATCTTGTTGGTTCTCTGGAAAATAAGAGACCTTATCTATTCATATTCTAGGTTAGAAAAACAAGAAAGAGAGATTTTTTTTTCCTTCAGAATCATGGTGTCCAACTATCTTCTAAGTAAATCAGGATTATGGCTTATATCTGTAGGTTTTTCCTGATCTCAGCTTTGGTCAGAGAAGCTTCTTTTTATAGTGAGCAGTGGTTAATGTTGAGTCTCATTACTAGTCAAGTGCCAAGCACAAGAAACTGTGAGCCCTTAGCTGTAATGAATCATGTATGTTACTCCCCCAACTCTTCCCCCTCTCCCATCACCATGAGGGAACACTGAAGAAGAGTGGTAGAAAATGTGAGAGCTGACAGCTGATGAAGGGAGCTATGAAATGCTGACTTCTGATCGTGACATGGTTTTTGCACACATCAACATACAGTCGCTGTAGTACCTACGCAAGACCTACACAAGATGAAGCCAGGAAAAATCACAACACGAATGAAAAGGGGCCCCAGGCTCTATGCTTTACAGGGAAATATTGGCAGTTGGAAGTTTCTGAGGAAGAGAGAGTCACTCTTTTTGTGGGTTATGGGTGCCGCTAGGTTGTCCATGTCCCAGGGATTTGGGCCACATTCATGCATATACAGGCAGTACTGACTGGACTCCAGAAGTTGGTAGCAACAACAACAACCAAAAGAAGACATCAAGTTTGGAGGGAGCTAGGATGTGATGCACTAGGGAGAGTTGGAGGAAGGTAGTGTTGATGGACAGATGTGATAAAAATATGTTATATATACATATATGGAATTTTCAAAGAATAAATCAAAATATTTATAAGTGAAAAAGAAAGATTACATAGGACCCCTCATAGACACATATGTTGTGAAAACATCAGGTAGGCAATTTATAACAAAGCAGGGGCATCCCTACTGTAGGTCTCAGATGGTACCTGCTGGCTTTTTCAGACTTTGGGTTGGTGGTCTGGTAATACATTCCAAGCTCCTTTGGGCCTATTAGTTTGTCCAAAATCCATGTAACAGAGCAGATTAATAAGAATTAAAGGAAGAAAACAAACAAAATGATTGCAAGTTCATAATCTTTTATCCTAAGTTGCAAATTGAATCTTATGACCATTATTATAGGGTCAAAGAGGATGGTCCTGGGACGGCAAGAGAATGGTCCTGGAACGGACAGTGGTGGCGCACACCTTTAATCCCAGCATGTGGGAGGCAGAGGCAGGCAGATCTCTGTGAGTATGAGGCCAACCTGGCCTACAGAGCTAGTTCCAGAATAGCCAAGGCTAAACTGATAGACCCTGTCTCAAACAAAGCAAAACCAAAACAAACCAACAAAAAAGCCCCAAAGAGGTTGGTCCTCCAAGGCATGTCAAAGGGGGTTCTTGGCTTGAGCATTCACATCTGAACTCTGAAATAGTACCTGACTGGCTACAGAGTACTGGGGACAGTCTGAAGACACCGTTGCTGCCTTTTTTCATGGATTTTGGTAAGTCCTGCCTACGTGAATGAGGAAGCTTATGAGATGGCTAGTGAGTCATTAAGGATGAATGTTCTCATTATGTTTGGTGGCAGTAAATAAAGCTATTTTGAAATTAATGGTGCTCTCTTCTCACAGAAAAGACTCTTAGTTATCTTCATGCTTGGCTGAATAGGATTTCTGAAATGAGGAAATGAGAGCAATATATTCACAAGAGACACTTAGGCTGAATTATTTTCATTGTAAAGATAAGTCTTTGGTGGCTAGGAATGAGGTCTTGTCCTAAAGTAGAAGTGGAAGTGGGAGAAACCTGGTGACAGGAACATATTCCTGCTTTGCTACTTTCTGCCTTTCCTTATTGACACTCTCAGGTACTATTTGACAGTTTTTTTTTTTTTAAATACATGTTCTTTCATTGAACTTAGCCAATCTCTTGGCAATGGAAGACACCACATCTCTTCTTGCAGAGATGAGATTTCTAGTTATATGATATAATAAATCTCTCTCATAGAAGATATTTTGCTTCAGAATTTTGTTGCTTGCATCTGAAGTCATCTTCATTTTTTTTCTCTAGTCAATAATGGAAAATAATAGTTATCATCATTCATCATCATCATTATTATTATCACTTGAGATAGGGTCTTAATATGTAAGCCCTGTCTTGACCTAGAACTCACATGTAGACCAGGCTGGCCTTGAAACTTCAGAAATCACTGCTCTACCTCCTGAAGGCTGAGTTTATAAAAAAAAGTGAGGTACCATTTCCAGGTACTTTTTGGTTTGAGAATCTCTTGCAATGTGTTTGGATCATTTTCACCCCTACTTCCTCCTCTACCTCTTCCCAGATACACTTCCTACAGCTCCAAACTCTTTCAACCTCATGTTCTTTTTAATTTTTTTAAAAAGTCAGTTCATGCTCTAGGGTCAGATCCTGGTCCCACTGGTCCCACTGCTGGTGGCCCCATACACTGCCCAAGCCTCAACATTGTCACCCACATTCGGGGAGCCTAGTTCAGTCCTATGCAGGGTCCTCAGTTGTCATCTTAGAGTCAGTGAGCTCCCACTGACTTGGGTCAGCTGATTCTGTGGGTTTCTCCATCATGGTCTTGACCCCTTTGTTCCATTATTGTTTCTCCCTCTCTTTGATTGTACTTTGGGATCCGTCCACTGGTTAGTTGTGGATCTCTGCATCTGCTTCCATCTGTTTCTGCACGAGGACGCTAGCTTCTCTGGGGTTGTGGGCTGTAGGCTAGTTATCCTTTGCTTTATGTCTGATAAAACTTGTGAATGGATACATACTATATCTTTCTGCATCTAGGTTACCTTGCTCTGGACAGCTTTTTTTCTAGTTCCATCCATTTGCCAGCAAATTTCAAGGTGTCATATTTTTTTTGTTTGTTTTTTTACCACTGAGTGGTACTCCACTGTGTAAATGTACCACATTTTCATTCCCTTCTTCTTCAATGATCACCCAGCCTTGTACAGAGGCTGTAATGGACATATTCTATTTGTGTCTGAGTGCTTCATTAAAACTTATTTCCTAAATTTTAATTGGTTGTGAGTTTTTGGGTTAACTATCATCTACCATACATGGAAACTTCTCTGATGGGGTCTGAGAGCTGCACTAATCTATGGGTTTTCAAGTACCTGTGCCAAATGAATATAGGTACCTGTGTTGGCTCTCTCTTGGAGCTGGAGTTAAAAGAAATTATGAGCTACCCATCATGGGTGTTGGGAACAGAACTGGGGCCCTCAGCAAAAACACTTCACATTCTAAAGCACTAAGTGGCCCTCTTGCCCAATATTTTCTACATTTTGTTTTTATTTGTATTCAATTGTGAATCTCCTAAAGACTTTAAGATGAAAGATGAGGACCCGTGAGGAAGTGGTGAGAAGAGACCCTTGTTTCTTATTTTGGTGAATATAAATTAGTGTAGTCATTGTGGGCAACAGTGTGGAGACTTCTCCAAAGAATTGCAAAGAGACTTATTGAACTGAGTTTGGAGTGCATGCGTGCCTGAATTTCCAGCCCCTGGGAAACAGAGGGAGGAAGAGCACAGGTCTAAGGCCAGCCTGGGTTGCAGAGCAAGTTCAAGACATCCTGTGGCACATAATGGGACAGGGTCTCAAAGTAAACTTCCCCGTGACACAGTAATAGTCCTTCTGGTGTGCTTGCGGAGGAAGTGAAGCCGGTATATCAACGAGCACTCCTTCATTCCTTGCAGCGTTGTTCACAATAGCCAAGATGTGAGATCACTCAGTGTCCGTCAGCACATGAATGGACTGGACGAACAAAACTGTGGCATATACACACAATGAGGGGCTATTCAAGTTTTAAAAATAGAAGGAAATTCTGCCACTTTCAGCAACGTGAGATCAACCCAGGCAGCGCTATGCTACGTGATAAGCAGGCACAGAGAGACAGATACTGTGTGTTCTCATTTCTCAGTGGTGTCTAACGTAGTCAGAGTCACCAAAATAAAGAGTAAAAGGACGATTGCCAGGGACATGATCATGGCAAAGGAAAACTGCGAGCCTCGAAGAAGAAAGTCCCATTGGAAAGAACCAACAGTTGTGTTCCACTGCACAATCTAGTGACTACTAGTTACTACAAAAGACTTCGGGTGTTTTTACTACAAAAAAAATATTAAGTATGTGGGGAGGTGGGTATGCTAACCAGCCTTATTTACTCATTCCACAGGGTATGCATGTATCATAAGATAATATCACATTCTATAAGAATATGGAGTTGTGTTTGTCAATCACAAATAAAATAAAAATTTAAAAATGCATCTACTAAGCCCACCTCACTGCCACACAATCACATTTTGGAACCACCCAGAGATGGATAAACATGATACTTAAGTATTTTTAGGATGGAAGTGCCATCATTGACGCGGTCCTTTGCTATTAAAATCAGTGCTAATGACAGACCTCCATGGACTGCTCTGTCCTCTAAACACAAACCACCAATACCCTATGAAGAATTATGTGGCTTTATTGAATGTGATTGTGTTGTTTACTCATAAGTGTACATAAATTTAAGTAAATTCAATTTATGGAAATCTAGATTTGTCAAGCAGCAAAGCTGGTGAGAGTTAAAGAGAAGTTAGTTTAAAAACACGAATTTCCTAGCATTTCTAGATTTGCTAGCAATAAAATAGACCTATATATGCCTCAGTGTTCTAGTGGCTTCTCCAGTTTCTGAGGTTAGTGTGAGGTGGAATGACAAATAAAAGTCTGTGTGATGATGGAGCTCAAGTCCAGGATTCAATGCCAAAAAATAATATAATTGAATTCTTGTCCTATCCTTGATTTGCTGGAGTTGCTTCGGAACCCCAAACAAATCATTTTGTTTTGCTGCATAAAGAAATCATATTAAGAAGCTTATTCCACATAAAGTGGTTTGAGTTTCTGTGAAGGGAGAAAATACAATTGGCTTTGGCAGAAGAGTGGATTACATCTAGAGAAAATCAGATCTTCCGAGAACATTGGCGCTTAAGAGGGACTTAGCATTCTCCCTGTCCAGACTTTACATATTGTAGTTACAAAAGCTACAGCGGGCATTTTAGCTGTGACGGTCCAGTGTTTCTTCCCTTCTCCCCCAACCGAGATTACAGATGAGTCTGCTTCCAAGGAGCGGTGCCAAGAGTGATGACATTCTTGGCATCACAGGGCCAGGCCTTCTGAGGTGAGTTTTCACTTTATGTCACACTAGGTATGAGCTAATCTGTCACATATGTTGAGTGCCAGGGTTACTGAGTGAATTTAATGTTCCATATTCATTATGTTTTTATTGTGATAAACTGAAGAACATTTGGGTTTTGTTGCTGTGGATTCTGACTCTTTGTGCTTTGGCCCCAGAGAGGACAGAACAGGGAATGTGATTACAGAGAATGAAGCATCGTGCCGTGCATACAGAAACACTAACTCGAATACAACTTTGGGCTTGTGTTAATCTTCATGACACCCAAGCAATGATCTTCCCCCTCCCTCCTCCTTTCCCTTCTCCTTGTCTTCCTCCACATCCTCCTCTTCCTCCTCCTCCTCTTCTTTTATTTATTTTTTCTTTTTGGTTTTGCTAAACATGGTTTCTCTGTGTATCTCTGGTTGCAGTAGCCCAGGCTGGCCTCGACCTCAGAGATCCTTCTACCTCTGCCTCCTGAGTACTGGGATTAAAGGGGTGCTCCACCACTGCTCAGCCCCTTCCTTAATAGCAAACATAGAAAAGAGAGTTTCTGGGCTGCAAGCTCCCTTTCTATTCTATCTCTTATTTCCATTTAGGAAGAGGAAGGACTTGTTTCAGAGTGTCATTGTGGTGATAGGTTATATTAGAAGGAAATTTTTATTTCTGTTAAAAATAGATGTAGAGGTTGTGGTGGATAAACCTCACTGCATTTAGAATCTTAGTTGACTTGTTTTTGAAGGTTCTAGGATTCGAAAGTTTCCTGACAAGTCACAGAAATAAGCGTGGACTAAGACTTCACCTGACTCAGCAAAAAAGGCCACCTTAAAGTATTACGATAAAACAATATTTGTTTGTGTGTGTATATATATAAATATATTTGCCATTTTTAATAACAAGAATGCAAATCCACTTTTATTTATTTACTTTACATTAGGAAGGCCATTTTGGTATTTGAACCATGCCACTGTGTCCAAGGGGGTGTTTCTTTTCCCCAAATTCCTCTGGCTTTGTTCTGCTGGCATCTAGGAGTCACTGTGTTGTCTTGTTGTGGTGGTAGCTTTGTTGTTGCTGTTGTTTTAAACACATAAACACAACTCTTGGCAAAGTAGAATTCAGTTTTATCTTGGGCATAAACACCTTCAATGTTTCAGAAGATCTATGAGTTCTCTGTGGCTCTAGAGACTTCACTTATTATCAGCAAAAATGGCTTTGCAGCACAGCCTTCTGGTCTTTTTTGCCTTTTAGAAGTCCCGTTCCCAGTAGGTCTCCACAGGCACCGAATGGGCAGAAATAACTACTCGCACTTTTAATCCTGGAAGACAGGAATAGCTAATAGGGCTGGAAATCCACAGAAGTGCACCTTCTGATGTTACGTGGACAAAGAGGGTTCAATCCCAGCAGAAGCTTACTACAGTAAGTAACTCCAATAGGAAGAGCACAAGACAGTTCTCTGTGGCTGCATGGATAACCAGCCAGCATTGTGAGTGAGCAGAGAGACAAGATTATCTGAGATTCAATCCTACTCCTCCTCCTTTAGGAACAGTGTGTCCTGTTTATGATATTCTACATCAGAGGTTCCAATTTCTCCAACTTAGAGGAAAATAGGGTAACAGTTTGAAGGCAGAATTTCGACTATAAAGTAAGCTGTGAAGCCATGCTGAATTGTGCGCGTGTGTGTTGTGTGTATTTATGTGCGTACGTGTTTCTATGAATGTGAAGGCATATATACATGCATGTGTTTGGAGGCCAGAGGTTGACAGGAGATATCTTCTTCCATCACTCTTATCTTTTGAGACAGAGTCTGTCAATCAAGCAAAGTTCAAGGACCTGGCTAGACTGATTAGTTAGCAAGCAACAGGGATTTTCCTGTCTTTGCCTCCCCGGTGCTGGAATTACAGGCATGTGCTCTATTATACATATCTGGCTTTATATGAGTACAGGAGATTCAAACTCAGAACATCGTGTTTAGGTGGTGAGCATTTTGCCAACTATCTTCCCAGCCTCAAATGCTAATTTTTAGAAAAGAAAACAAAAGGAAGCTGCAATCTCCACTCATGCTGATAGTTGAAGAAAGGCCCCTACCACAGAAGGGAGAGCTGCTTCCTTGTGCTGGGTCATGTGGTTCCCCAAGCAGCAGTTATTAGTGGGCGATGACCCAGGTAGAGCAGGAACACTGAACAGACGTCACTACTTGCTGGGCATCTTATCTTACTCATGAATTTACTGACCTTGAAAAACTCAATATGTTTAGCTGAGCTTTTGTTTTGTATCTCCCCCAGATGTGTCTCCCCCCAGATGCATTGGTCAGTACCCTAACTTCCAGTGAGGTGGTACTCTCAGGAGACTAAGAGAGTCAGACAAAGCCATGGAGCTGGAGTACCCATCCTGGAGTTGGGACCCTTATACAAAGAGGGAGAGTGTGCCGGTCTCTTCAGCGTGTGAGAAAACACACTGTGAGAGGGCACTTGCTTGAAAGTCAGGAAGTAGATCTCACCAGGGATGAATCGGATGATATTCTGCTCTTCAGTTTCTCATCCTCTCGAAGAGTGAGAAGTAAATGTTAAACCAACAGCTTCTTACCCGTAGGTCGTAATCCCATATGCAGTAGCTGGATATGGAGATGGCCACAAAAATTGGCAACAGTGCAAGATTTCTGAACATAGAACAGCAAAATGTATTTGTAAAGCACATGTGTGGCAACGCCAAGATGTTTTGACAACACTCAGCAATGTTGAATGGCTTTGCTGTAGCCTTGGTTCTGGGGGGAAAAGGCAAGTGTACTTCCTACTGGGACATATGCTGTGATTCATGTAACATGAGCAAACACTGCCTGAAGTGCTGGGTCAGCCTGGAGTTTGCGCTAAGGAATGAATTGCAGTGTTTTTACTGTACACAGGAAGTTGTCTGTGACTATGAAAGCATGGTCCTTTATGGAAACAAAGAGTTTTAACATTTTTCCTAGCATCATTCACCTACGTATAAGTTCCACACTAGTTCATCTTTGAATGAGATTGTATTAGATTCTTTGATTTAAAACCTTGTTGTTTCAGGCCTGGAGATCTAGCTTGCTCAGAGACTGAAAATGTATACTGTTTTTGCAGAATACCACTGTTTAGTTCCCAGCACCCATGTCAGGCAGCTGTGAGCTGCCTGTAACTCCAGTTCTAGGGAATTTGATACCCTCTTCTGGCCTATGAGGACACTGTACTCTTATAAACACGCCCACACTTAGACACATACATCTAATTATTTGGGAAATCTTTAAACATTGTTTTTGAGTTGAATTTAATTTAAAAATATTAAATAGCGCTGGGATTAGGATGGGACAGAATTTCCATCAACTTTGTAATGCTTCTAAGCACACTTCTGTTGTTTTGTACATGGAGCAGGAATCCTAGACCTGATTATTTATAAAAGCCAAAATACCCATCAATTCCAAATTGCTTTCGACCCTGTAGGATCAAATATGCAGCCTATAATTAATCATTTATGCAAAAAAGTAAACAAGCATATCCATATCATTAGCATGAAGTTTCGTTTTCATTGTAATACGTGATAAATTATATGGATACCAAAAATTATCTTGAAATAAATTTCTTCACAACTTATTGTTAGTTAATGCTTGATTTGTGAACTATTGCATATACCTGCCTTGATAGTTAATATTGATTGTCGAGATGACATGATCTAGAACCATCTGTGGGACAAACCTCTGTGTTGACCTGTGATGTCTGGGCAAGCCTGTGAGGGCTTATCTTGATTAGGTTAAAGACAATAGGAAGGTGAGCGCTAAATACAGGTGTCATCATTTCTGTGGGCTAGGGTTCTGAATCAAACATAAAGAGGGAAGCAATCTGAGCACATTCAGCTCCTTCTGCTTCCTGGCTGCAGACGCTCTGTGACCAGATAGTTAGAGCTCCTGTTGCCGTGGCTTCTAAGCTATGATGGACTGTTTTCTGGAACTACAAGGCAAGTGAACTGTTTATCATTGAAGTTGCTTTTGCCAAGATATTTGTCCTAGCAATGGGTAAAGTGACCCATTGGTAAGATATGGGTAAGATATCCCGATAGCTGGGATATCTTAAAATTTTTTTTTGGGGGGGGGAATAAAAAAGGTGGGTATTGCTAGTGGGAAGAGCTTAAGAAGCCTTGGCTAAAGACCCTAAGCTTATGGTCCTGCTGAATTGCACAAAAATAAAAGTTCCATCACATTTAATACTGATACAAGTCACAAATAAAATACTGTATTTAGCAAAATGCCTATAGATCCACAATCACCAGACAAAAATCTAAGTATTATGTAATGACCTACAGATATGTAAACCTGAATTAATTACTCAGATAACAACAAAAAATAGAAGTCTCCTGATTGTGTAGAACTTCCATCTGAGCCAGATAAATCTATAATGGGAGTAAAGGTATAACCCAGGGGTAGAGAATGTGCCTGTCAGGTTTAATGCCCAGAACTATAAAATAAGGAGAAGACAGCAAAACAAATATATAATATTAAATAATATGCCTAGAGGTAAGAAGTGCCCTAAAGAAAAATAGGTAAAATGTGATAGGGTGCGGGGGCAGTTTGTGCAAAGCAACAAAGAAAGGTCCAGCATCTTTAGCAATAGGGATTTAACTTGTACCTCAGAGGGATAGCCAGGAGGCAGAAAACCACAATCCCGCCTGGCTGTGACTCTTATAAACCACAACAATGACTAGCATGATGCAATAACCCTAAGGTGCAGTACTGGCAAGCACCCCTTGGCAGCAACCAGTATCTCTCTTTTTGGACTTTAGACCTGCTCACCAGAAGGGCAATCGTGTCTGGTACTTGAAATCTAGCCAGCTACCCAGGGCTAGTGATGTCATAGACCTGGGAGGAGAACCTACAACTCCCGTTTTACTAAAGCAGCATAACCCATATCTGCATTCTAAATGCTTGCCTTTATTGACCCAGATCAGCATAGTCCTCACCCCCTCATCAATGAAACTTCTCTGAAACAGGGACAACAACCAATCAAAATGAAGAGTTGTACAGCCTAGTCCCAGCCGATACATCTGAAATACAACTCCCACACTGAAGGCTCAGCTAACTTTGAGGAACAGGAGGCAAACGTACTTTAAGAGCTGGATAGCCGGGGGGTTCGCTGTGAAACTTTGTCTCCCAGTAAAGACAGAAGTTACATCCACAAAGTCCCACCACCATGACTGCCTAAACAGAAGCTGAACAAGGACAAAAACACTAGACATGTTAATGTGGACTGGGGTGGGGTGGGTCACTTAATGGGGGCTCGAATCTATACAGGAATCTCAATTCTCTCTCTCTCTCTCTCTCTCTCTCTCTCTCTCTCTCTCTCTTCTCCTCATCTGGTTGCGGCTGTAATATGACCAGTTACCTCAGGCCACTCACTGGGTCTTGCCTGCCGATGGACTGAAACTGTAAACTAGAAGAAATCACTTCACCCCCAAGTAACCTTTGTGAATATATTTTATCAAACAAATAAACACAAGTTAATCAGGATTTGGGGAGGATAATGTTCTAGGCAGAGGTGCAGCCAAAGGTCCCAGGCAAGAGACTGGCTCATAAAATGATCTTTCCAAAGGACTCTGGGAATTCAGAGCTGAGGTTATATCAGGAAGGGGTGATAGTGACATAGCTCTTGGGCCACTTCAGAGGAGATGGGCCCTGTTAGCAAAGAGGATTGTAAAAAGACACTATGTTTTCACCCAGCGTTTTACATTTTTACTGGATTGTTGCTTAGGGCAGTAAATATCTATCCATAGATATATATTTGTAACGCTTATCTAACCCTCAAAGCAAAGCCTGTGTGGTGGCTAATCTTCATTTTAACTTGTTTGGATTTGAAATTCCTGGCTGACACACCTCTACATGTGTCTGTCGACGGCATTTTCAGAGACCTATGACTGAAGAAGGTGTAACCACCCTAAATGTAGGCAGTGTAATCCATTAGGCTGGAGTCAGAGACTGAATGCAAAAGAGAAAAGGAGGGGCTGGAGAGATGGCTCAGAGGTTAAAAGCATTGCCTGTTCTTCCAAAGGTCCTGAATTCAATTCCCAGCAACCACATGGTAGCTCACAACCATCTGTAATGGGGTCTGGTGCCCTCTTCTGGCCTGCAGGCATACACACAAATGGAATAAATAAATAAATAAAAATAATTTTTTTTTTTTTTTTTTTTTTTTTTAAGAAAAGGAGAGAGCAAGCACGCCGGCATTCATCTCTCTGCTTCCTGGCTGGATGACCTTATGCCTGCCTCATGCTTTCTGCCATGAAGCCTTCCTGACATGATGGATCATACCCCTTCTTAAACGATCGGCAAACATAAATCCATCTTCCCCTGTGTTGATTTTGTCAGTCATTCTTCACAGTGATAGGACAGTAACAGCTACAACCAGAAACTAGCACATGCCAGTTTCTCATGAACATAGTGAGTGTCTCCTGTCTGTATTCCAAATTAGTAATGTGCTCCTAATTTCTACACTGAGAGGATTGTAGTTAAGAAACTACTCTTTGAAGTCAAGTAGAGAGTAGTTCAAATTGAGAGCCTCCTAGGTCTCCAACCCTGGGAGCACCACACACTGCATAGGTCCTTAGAAAGACAGTTTCATTCATCACATTTAAGGCCCTTCATGGACGTGGGGTAAGAAATGTTTCCCTGGTGCTATTCTTTTCTACCCCCCCCCCTTTATTGAAGCATTTATAAACATGGGCTATACAGGAAGACAAACTGAAAAATTTCACAGGAAATTTTGTCTAAAACACAAAAAAGTAAAATTACGGGATGCAACATAAATAAACATGTCTTCTGTGCACAAAGGGGCTTCTGTGCGCATTGTTCAATTCATGTCTGAACGACAAACTTATAGCTTGAATAGTCTTCATCTTCACCCTTTTCCAGACAAAAGTATGGCTGAGGCTAGATGAGTGAGCTTAGCTAAGATTACATGGCTTGTCAGAGGCAAAGATGGAGCTGGCATTCAGCTCTTTTCCTTGTAATTCCCTGGGGAGGGGGTGGGTGTATTGGGACAATTTCAGCCCCTGATATCTCAGCAGGAGAAGGACAAGTTCAAGTGATTAACCCAGTGGCTGCATTGTAAGCCTCCCTCTTCCTTTCTGCTTTTGATTCCTTATTGAGGATTGGTAATGGAAATTATTGAACTCTTATGACAAAGCTTCAAAAATTTCTGATTCTGTGTCAGCTAATAAGGACATATGAAAAAAGTTATTCTGAATGGATTCTGGAGAGTGTAGGATACATGAGGACAGTCAGCCTTCTGTACCCTGTAGCCTCATTTGGGAAGGAAAGGTTCCCTTTCTGACTTGTCTTTGAATCCAAGGACCACCACAGAGCTGGCACGTGCCAAGCCCCTGTGTGGGTTCTTGAAGCATCATGTCAACAGGCCCTGTGATGACGGATCGCCATTTTCATAACCAGTTAAGCTCCAACAGGGACTAAACCAGACCTCAACTGTCATAAGAAAATACATCATCCAACAACTTTGGGCTTTCCATTCTTGATCCACATGGGTCACCTGGGAAATGAGAGGACAGAACCCCGAAGCCTCTCCATCGCTCATGGGGAACCCCTCCACTTGATACTCCTGTCAGGGACAGCTTCTTCTGCAGACTCTGAAACATGAGCCAGAGCTTCTGGCCTAGTTTCACCTCCATGGGCAAAATGCTTTTATAATACTTACATCTATTTATGTGATTATGTGTGGGAATTTATATGAATCGCATGTCTCCAGGTGCCCAGAGAGGTCAAAGAGAGAATCAAATCTCAAAGAGCTGAATTTTCTGGTGGTTCCAGCCATCTTCTGTAGGTAATGAGAACAGAAGCTGGTCCTTGGCAACTGGAGTAAGTACTCTTAACAACTGAGCCACCTCTCTTATTTTGGAGAAGTACATTTCAGAAAGGATACACAACTTCTCTTCCAAGACCCCGGTTGCCTTCCACCTTGCCATAGAGAACACAGAGAAAGAGAATGCCTTCCAGAGACGACAGCAGCAGCTGCTAAGGAAGGAGCCACACATGTCTGTGGTCTGTCTGGTGGCTGGACGGGCTCACCCTCTGCTCCTGCGATCATTTTACATCCTCACGATTCTGTGTGAGAATCGGCAAAGGATTTCTCTTACGATTTCTATTTTTCAGGGGGAGGAAACGGGAGCAGAGAGAGGAAGCGACTTGCTCTAGATCACCGAGAGCACAATACACATGTCAGAATTCACAGCTACTGCTGTGAGCCATGCTACTGTGCCCAGGAGAATGATGCTCGGTACGTCTGTTTCCTTGTAGGAGAAGCAGAGGAGAAAAAAGTTCTTCCTTAGATTATGGGGAAAGGTAATGGGGGATACATGAAAACCTTGATTTCTCGGAGTAGTTCTGTACCTTCTGTTCTTTCTTGTTCTTCACATAACCTGGCAGGGTCGGAGGGGGTAGGGCATCGTCTCTTAAGCAATCCTGTAGAAATATAAAGATGAAAAGAATATTGTTCCTGCCAGAGCCAACGATAATATGACTGATTTGTTCAGACTTATTATTTTGTTTCAATAAAAGATCTGTCTCTAGAGTTTCCCCAGCGGTCCCACAGAGCCAACCCAAACTGAAAACACACGCAGCACAGAGTGCAAACTCATTGTGGAAACATGACAAGAGACTTCAAGAATCAGGGAATTTCTCCTTGTAATGAACAGCTCCTCAGCCAGCACAGTCACAGGTGTAACAAGGCAGCAGCGCAGCTGCGGCCTGTGGGGCACACACTAGGGCTTCATGCCCCTATAGGGAATGGATACCCGAGGCTGCATTCGCCAGCTGGCGCCCATGGTCGGTGGATAAGACATGCATGGCCTGGCCTTCCAAGTTGGAGCAATTGCTGGCAGAACACCGTGAGCATGTCAAAGGAAGGGTAATTCTTTTTAAGGCCCATCACTGTTTTTCTTGCTTTAAATGGTAGCCACTGGAAAGTTGTGCAAACACTTCAGCTGTGGAATATTTAATCTGACATTTGGCACGGCTCCTTTGTTGATCCAAGATGCGAGGAATGCAATGAGGGCGTGCTCATCGCTCTTTCTTCGCTTGCTCAAAAGAGATCAAGCAGATATGGCAGGTTCATGTTCCTCCTCCTGGCTTTGAACCTGGTCTGTACCTGCACGCGTCCCTGATTTTGGAACAATAACTACAGACCACGAGACATGAGATGAATAGTCATTTAACCAGCTGAGCATGCGAAATGCCTTTTTTTGGTGTGGGGGGGGGATAGAAGCTTTAAGGGTCACTATGGCTGTGCCTTTGGAAAGAGATGGGCAGTTCTTCTTCTAGGATCTGTGTTTCAGGACTTTGGAGACTCTCTTGGAAACATTGCCCAAAAGAGCCTTCCATTCCTCCCTGTTTTTTTATGAGGAAAAACCAAACCAAACCAAACCAAAACTAAAATAAGAAAGAACCTTGTGGGAGTCTCTTCCCCCACCCCTTCACTGATGACACACGGGCTCGCAGTCTCCACTCTTCAGTTCCAGCGGGGAGTTACCCATTCTGTTCCTTCATTGTCTCACATTGTTTCCGTAGAAAAGGCACATCGGCCCCGTTTCCTTCCTTTAAGACGAAACAGTTTCTGTCTCGACACAGGTGAGGACAACACTGCCCATCTAGAACGTTCAGGATTCCCAGAAAGATGAGGCAGCAGGCAGTTCTTTCTCACCATGCAAAGAGGGACAGAGGAAGTCCTGACCAACGTTCTAGAACAAAGCGCGCACTGAAGAGAGGCTGTTCCACTGGAGAATGTGAGCAGGTGACCGATGTCAGAAAACACAGCTCCTAAAGTCTCGCCCTCTGCAGGCAAGCGAGTCATGCTAAAATGTAGCAGCATCATAGAGAGGGACGGCCTGTTCATTCTCCCCCACGGAATTATCAGCAGCAGCAATGCAGACACGGAGCGGAAGCTAATATGAAACATGTCGGAGCCAATAATAAGGCTCATTGCTGTTAGCTGGCTACCGATGATGTAATTCTGTTTCAACAAATTCCTAAAACATCATTCTATTTTTTATGGCAGGATGGATGAAGATGTACAGGCAGAGAAAGAACACCGGGCAATATTCAACAAAAGAGGAGAACAAAGAGACAACAAAAGACATTTTTCTGACATTGCAGAGAAGACTGGAGACTGATGAAGCTGGGCATTTCTTTTGTTCTAGTTCGAGTTTCCAAGCCTCATTCCAAACAAAAATTTATCTTTGTTTCTCATGGAATTTTTTTTTTTTAAAAAATCAAATCTGTTTTAAAAATAATGTCCTAATTTTGCTTTTATGGTTTTAGAGTTTGAATAGGTTTGGTAAGAAAGAAACTTCTAGGCCTCAGAAAACTTTAGTCAGTAGGCAAAATGGGCTCCAGAGCAGGAAATGACTATAAAAAATGGAACTTTGGGGCAAATACAATTTGGATTTAAAATAGATATGCACAAATACTACTAACTTTCTTCCCCTATTTTGGAGTCTTGACATTGAATATTTGTTTTATATGTAGCAGGAAAAGTGAGAAAAAATGCATTCTTCCAAACACTCTCTATTTTGGATATAAGAAATAGTGCATGATACAGTCTGCAGAATTTACTATGTTTCCAAATGACTAGAAGAGAATTTAAGATGCTTAATTCAAAGAAATGATTTCTGTTTGAGAAGCTGGAAAGCCTGACTACTCAACTTGATCATTACTGTGCATATTAAATTATAATAATGTATGTCATAGGTCTATGCAAATATTATGCATCAATTGCAGATGAAAATCTATGCATCCTTTACCAAGAACCTAGAAGTGTTTTTTTTTTTTCTAGCAAGGTGTTCTTAAGTCCTGATGTGAGGTAAACTTGACTGTCCTCAATATCACAAGTTAGAGCAAGTCAGAGAAGGGACACGGAGTGTTTTCAGAAGTCCTTCTCAAAACCGCTTAAATGCCTTCTTCATCCACCTTTCCCAAGTGTCACTCGTGTAAAAAAAAATTTAGTGTTCTATCTCAATAATGAACCAGTTGTAATTAAAACTAAGAGTAATTAAAACAAGTCAAGAATGTTTCATAGAAGTTATGCCTTGAAGTTTCTCGAGGTGTTCTTATTAGTCTCGTGTCCTCAAGGATGATGTCAGGGCATCCATCACTAAACAACTGGGGGGCACCACAGGGCCTGACAAATCCTCTTAGGTATTTCAGCTTTAACACACTGTAGGTACTGAGCAACCATTTAGGGCATAGGCTGCAGAATAATGATATCTTACATGTTGACTCTACTTGACTGGAAGCAGCTTCTAGAATGTTCTATTGAGAGGTAGAATTGCACACAAATTGATTAACGATGGGTGTCATATGTACAGTTGGTGTGGGAAGTCCTTCTGTATATGTATTGCTTTTATTGGTTAATGAATAAAGAATCTATTTTGGCCAGTGACTTAGCAGAGTAGAGCTCTCGGCAGAAAAACTAAACTGAATGCTGGGAGAAAAAATGTGGAGTCAGAGAGATGCCATGAAGCCAGCAGAGGAGAAAGATGTGAGCTGCCAGCTGGAATCTTGCTGATAGGCCATGAATCCCATGGTAAAATATAAAATAATGGAAATGGGTTAACCAATGACATAAGTGCTACCTAGCAATATGCTTAAGCTATTGACTAAACAGTATTGCAAATAATATAGTTTCTGAGTGATTATTTCATGATCTGGGTAACTGGGAATGAACAAGTGGCCCCTTACTACATACAGTGCAATAATGTTGATAGCACAATTGGTTTTAGATTACCAACTGTATCCCAGAATTGAACTGAATGAGTTTCCCCTGGTTATATAAGGATCAACATATCTTCCCTACAGTGTTCTCAGAAGCAACTGGCATTATTTCAGCTTTCATTTTCATAGGCTATCCATGTCTAGAAGGTCCAGGGTCATTTGGCAAAGCTGTAGAAAGACTTGAGTCTATGCTGGGAGCTGCACTGTATCAGTTAAGTTATTATGATACAACCATTACTCCCTTAGCTATGATACTCCATTACTCCTTAGTTTTGTAGTTGAGCATTAGAAAACTAAAAACGATGGGGAAAGAATGTGTCTTTTAATGACCTATCTTCACTGTCACCTTTTCCTAGTCCTATATTTTCCCCTCCATGAAAGAGATGGCTTAAAGGAAGACAATGTTATGAACATAGTGTATCTTCCAGAAAGTATCTTCCAGCATCCTAGTTCCCATTCAGTTTCAGTAGATTTCTTATGTGTGTATATTCAATGTATGCAGTGGAAACCTTAGAGGAATGCACTCACTTCCAGTGGAAAACGCTAAAATTACTTCCTGCCATAGTGCTGCAACAGAAATTTTATTGGCAAAGTAAGTTGCAATATTATTCCCATGAGAAGATTTCTGCATATGTGAAAAGGTATAATTGCTTAATTCAAGACAAGAAAAGGAAGAAAAAAGTGAGCAAGTTGGGAAGTGTATTGCTATAGCTGTAGTTAAGCTCCATATTTATTAAAATCTAACTTATGAAAAGCCACATTTATTAAACACATAAAGAAAGTGATGAATTGTCTAAGGATATCACACCCAATAAAGTTCGGGTCCATGGAGGTTTCATTAAAATAAAAACTGACTCATAATCTTTAATATCAAAAATATAAGAACCTGAGAGTTTGTTTAGAGGTTCTAGTGATGGAAGACCGGTCCTCCTCCACCAAGGAAGGTCATCCTATTTAACCAAGTTTGCAACTTTAGCAGGGATTCACATGGTGCAGAAAGGGAGGAAGTGGAGAATACCCCAGTCATCCGTATCAACAGAATCAACCATAGAGATCAATGGGACAACAGATGTTGCAGCCAGATCGCCGTCACATTCTAGAACAAGAAAGTTTAAATAGGGTTGAGGATAGAAGGGCAGACTAGAGGAGGGAGTGGCAGAAGGATGACTGACAACCTTATAAAATGCCATATGGACATCAACTAAAATATGTGTATGTGTATACACACACACTCATATATATACATACATACATACAGTGGAAATCTTAGAGGAATGCACTCACTTCCAGTGGAAAACGCTAAAATTACTTCCTGCCATATATATATATATATATATATATATATATATATATAGAGAGAGAGAGAGAGAGAGAGAGAGAGAGAGATACATGGAGGTGCTTTATAGTGGTAAAATAATGCTTTCCTGAGATACCACCAGGTCAGGCCAGGTATGAGTCTTTTGAATTGTTGGTTAGTAGGATCCCAAAGATACCCCTCTCCCAAAAATACTATAGGCCTTTCCTATTGCTCTTAGCTACTCTCCTGAGTTTGATGGTAAGACCCTTTTGCTAAAGGTATCACATACTTAAGTCCTAGGATATGGAAAATTCGAGCTGGTGTCAAACTGAAATTTTCATTCCTACTAGATGGCTCTCAGAGTGCTAGAAAATAATATGTACTCTACTAGAAGAGAGAGGTTATCAAGAGTTTGACTCAACTGTGCACCCTGTGGTCTAAAATAATGACTAGACTAGCAACATATACCCACTAGTGTAATAGTGGCACAAATGTGGAAGCAAACATTAACTTATAATTTGATATAAGGTCTGTTCCATAAGATGGAACTCATGGCTGGAATCATCAAAAGGACAAAAAACAAAATTTATGACTTCCTGGGCCATAGGCCCTAAGGAAAAACTTAATACTACTCTTATGATAAATACACATAGTTACAAATTGCCCCCTAGGTTCGTATCTTTTTATCCATTGGTGAATACATCTCCCAATTCTCACCAGAGAGGCTTTTCTTATAGTTAATTGGTTGTGATTAGCACAGAGACCCAAAATTGATCAAGTGCAAAGAGTAACAAGACTCTTGAGTTCTAAGATGTAAATAGATTGGTTACACCCCATCTCCTTGAAAGGCTCGTGGAGTATCACAAAGGGTGGGAGGAAACTGTAATGGCTGGGAGTAGTGGGCACCTGTGGCAAAAGAGTATTGCCAGGTATGACAAGTGCCACTCCAGTGTGGACTCACAGCAGGCTGAGAACAGGTCAGCCAAAATCTCAACACAGATGGGAGAGAGTATGAATTCCTACCCCATCCCAAGGAGGTACTGGCAATTGGTAGATGCTGGGGACAGAAGATCAATTTTATTCAAGTATGTGGCCCCTGTAAAGCTACCCATGTACCTGTAGATGATCATACTGATAGTACTAGTTAAAATCAATGTTTTTCTAAGCACATGAAATTGGAAAAAGTGGTGGAGTGATAGAAGAATTGGAGGGAAGCGTAAATGGGTAGACCTGGTTAAAACTCATTATACACATGTATGAAATTCTCAAATAATAAAAAATAAAATAGATTGCAATTTTATGAGATACTTGCATATTTTAAAAAGGGACACATGTGCATAGGAGCTATAGGCAAATTAATAAGCATATATTTGACAAAATATCTCTGGAATTGGCACACAGCAAAAATAATTTAAATAGGAATAAAAGAGATGGAGAAAAACAACAAAACAAAACTTCAAGAATTTAGCAAAGAAAAGCAGAGCAATTTCAGTGGTCTTCCCCCATTACCTATCAAAATCTACTTAAAACAGCTAAACAGAAGCAGCAGCATCTAGAAAAATCACCTCAGTACTGAGTTACAGTGATGACATCAATATTGGATGTAAAGCTTCCATCATTCCTATCAGAAAAAAAATGAACCTAAGCAAAGAAAAACCCACCACAAATCTGAGAGAACAATGATGTAGCAAATGTCCTGATGCCTGAAATGAATTCTGGAAAATTCTCCTACATAAGCTTTGAAAAAGACTTGGACTAAAGCCCTGGGAGGCACTACAGCATCTGGGATCCACTGAGTTGGATATCACACAGGCCTTGAAGAAGTTCAGGTGTCTTTTACTGCACCAATCTCTGCTAGGAAAGGTCTTGATGGTGATGTCAGAAAAATAATTTCTAGAAAATGGTTGCTGAAGAGATGAGACTCAACCCCCATGGAAGAATGTCTGCTACTTAGAGTATGACAGCCACAAATGCAATGAAGGATGTGGAGAGGAAGTGGTGGCCGAAAGGGTAAAAAATGACACATTCTCTCACCACATGAAAGGGAAGGATAATGGGAGTTTGTTTAAATTTGAACCATTATGTTGAGACCTCAGAGTCTACTGAATACAAGAGAACAGTCTCTCAACTCAGTGGAACTGGAGCCAAAGTAATAGTTTTAGGAATGTGTGGGAAAGATGCATAACCATAAAGTTGTTTGATTAAAGCAACTCAGTATTCCCAGCTATGTCTCAATCAAAGGCTGCACAATATTTGGGGTGGAGAATAGTTTGTGCTTGTGTGACCTTCAGTCTAAACTGTACAGAAAGACAGGAAGCCCACCCTAGGAAAGGGAAAGGAAATGTAAGAATACTCCATCCATGTTTTCATTTGTTATTTTTATGTTGGGTACCTTTGTTTGGGTTTCTATTGCTGTGAAGAGACAACATTACCATGGCAACTCTTACAACGGAAAGCATCTCATTAGGGCTGGCTTACGGTTTCAGAGGTTTAGCCCATTATCATCGTGTAGGGCCATGGCAGAGTAAAGGCAGACATGGTGCCGGAGAAGGAGCTGGGAATTGTTGATATTCAGGCAGCAGAAGGAGGCACTCTGTACTGGGTACAGCTTGAACATACGTGGCTTTCAAGTCTGCCCCCACAGTGATGCACTTCCTCCAGCAAGGCCACACCTCCTCTAATAAGACCATACCTCCTAATACTGCTGCTCTCTGTGGGTCAAGCATTCAAACACATGAGTCTGTAGACCACCACATTGGGATAGGACACTTATAGTTGTAGTTATGAGTCTATAGGGGCCATTCCTATTCAAACCACCACATTGAGATAGGACACTTACATTATAGTTATCTGCTTTCTTAGTAAATGGAAAAAGTGAGATTTCTGAAAAAAATATATAAGATCAAAGAATAAAAAGTACTATATTCAAAAAACAGTTTTAGGAAAAATTTACTCTTAGAAAATAAAAAAAATCTATAATAAATGCTTTTATTTTAAGAAAATAATAGAAAAAAGAAAAACATTAATTCTAACAAAAGATATTAAACATAAAATTAGATAAATAATCAGTATTTTCATTTAGGAAGTAGAATGTAAACTATCTAAAATAACCAATCTTACACAAATTAAGAGTAGTGTGGCAGTCCCTGGGGGCAGAGGAGAAAGAAGGTTTGTCAGGGGATACAAAATGGGGGGGAGTCAACTGTGTATTTCAGAACATCAACGCTAGGTATCTGAGGTGGTGGACATATTAATTAATACTTAATGGCAATATCCCTTTGTACATCATAATTCCATAAATTATAATTTGTCAGAGAATTTTTAAATGCCCACAGAGCTTGCTCCTCACCTGAGGTCTGAGAAAATCTAAAATTATCTCTGAGCCTTTCTGTGGGGATTATCTTGATTACATTAGTTGGGGTAAGAAAATCCACCGTGTGTGGGAAGCACCATTCCCTAGGCAGGAAATCAGGGGCTATATAAGAGTGGAGAAAGGAGGTTGACTACTAACATGCACACATTCATTGCTCTCTGCAACTGGCGGTGAATGTAACGCCACTGGCTCTCAACCTCCTGTCAGTCATCATGGCTTCCCTGTCTGGATGGATTGTCACCCAGAGTCATGAGCCAAATTAAGTTCTTTTCTCCCTTAACTTATATTGGTCAGGGTAATTTAATCATAGAAATAATAACAAAAAAAAACAAAAAGATACTAAGATAGGAGATAAATATTTGGAATGATATAAGTGAATAATGATAATTGTTTTGTGGAATTTCACAAGGAGAAAATTTTTTAAAAGGACACCTAGTTGACAGGTAAGGGTGATATAATATTAGTACTAAAATCTGATGGGAGGGGGATAAGGAAAATCATCTAATCTCATTATTCTCATAAAGGTGGATGAAAAAAAGTTAGTCAACTGAGCCCAGAATGTGCACGTGAGCCCACATTTCGTCAACACTATGGCAAAAGTAGAAATTGAGCCAGCAACGATGCTGTAACCCGCCCCTGATCTTAACATGGCTGAGATGTCACAGTAGAAGCGCCATTCTGACCTTAACCCAGAACACAGTCCCTGATATCTGCCAGAATGGGAACAAAGACCTACTCCATCAAAGACCTTGTCGGGAGCTCCAGGAACGCACTCTCCCTTTCTAAGTCCCTTCCTTCAGTGTTCCATTGTTCTTTCCAGTTCTCTTAGGACCTCTTGTAATGTTCATGGGAGAATCTGTGCTATGGATAGGTTTTAATCTCAAAGTTTTAACATCTGCTGTTTTTAATTATGCATTTAGTCCACTTCCATTTTACTGTGAAGACTTAACACTTTTAGACGAGTTTCCATCATGCCCAACTCTGGACTTGGTAGAAGAGTCGGTTATCTGAAAAATAGCCAACTGTTTTTTCCATAACTGTTTATGTTTCACTTTGCTTTTTATTTGTTTGTTTGTTTTGTCTAACATCACAGTCTCAGAAACCCTGTTTCTAGGTTTCATAGTCTGTCTTCCTTTGTTACTTTCTGTTGTATGACCTTGGGCAAACCTTTCACTAGTAAGATTTGAATCTTGAATCTTCCCCACAAACTTTCAGCACCCTATTGTGACAGCTGTGGGGTCTTTAGCAGGTGAGGTCTGGCTGAGTTAGGTCACCAAGTGGGGAGGGGTTTGAAGGTGCCAGCCCCTGCTTCCTGCTTCCTGTCTACAGCCCTGGGAGGGAGCCTTTTCCTTATGCTTCTGTGGCCATACTTTCCTCACAGCGGAAGATAGAAATCTCTCTCCAAGTTCAAGTTCCATTTCCTCCTTTAGGTTTGTTTCTGTCAGTAGCTTTTATTAGTGACAAACACACACACACACACACACACACACACACACACACACACACACACACAATCTGGTTATAATTACTTTTAGATGAGTCTAATTTTCCTCATTTGCAAACGTTCCCGTTGAGTTGAATGAGATGACATACACCGAGTATTTAGAAGAGTATCTGGAATTAGGGAAGTGCTCAATAGTGGGGCTTAGTATGCAATAATTAATTTCCTTGGTGTTTTGTTAACACACTCTAGGACAATGCTATTTAAAGATCTGGTTTTCTTTCAATAAATGCCACCCTGTTTCCTAAATCATTAAAAGCCTGTGGGCCTGGAATCTGAAATAACTGATACAAGCTGATTATAATTCAAGAGTTTAAAATCAGATTTAAAAATAGTTTTTGTTTCAGTGCCGAAGTGAAAAATCTTTTAATTTTGCCTTATGCCTTAAGAGCTCATCCCATGGGCAGCTGTTGTGCGGGATTCCACTGTGGGTGGGCTCAACAAGACCTGCCTGCCATGGATTGCTGTTCCCCTTCTTCTAAAATGGTACAGTCTCAGTCCCTCTGAAGAGAGAGAGCCTCTGAGCAAAGACTGGCTCCTGTGTGGATGACCACAGGAAGCAGACATTACTGTTCCACTGACCTGGCCTGATAGATATGCATAGCAATTCATTCAAATAACACCATGTAGGCTATTGCCGAGTACTGTTAGAGTTTAAGTTCAGTGTGAGTCACATTCAATGCATGGGTTTTTGTTGATAACTACAGCAGCATCTGTAACTAAAAGGACATTTTAATTTTAAGGTAAGAGCTTCCCATTGTTAGTTCTCCTTTGTTTTCATAAGAAGATATTTTCTCCCCACAATTCATGGACAATTGATATACAACATTTTACAACATGTAATTTATTTTTATATTATGTTATACGGCTACTATTATAAAATATATTTTTATCCCTTTGCTAAACAGAAACCTCTTCATCATAATTCAGTTTTGATCACCAATGAGGTGAGGAGCTCATTGTCCCTTTGTAAGTCATCTGACAGCTTCTTCCTTGTGCTCCTTGGAGCCTACTGCCAATTGTCGCTGTCAAAGTGACATTTCCTCCATATATGTCCAACCACCACTGTGCCCTTCTCATATTCTGAGTTTCTGTCTCTCCTATCAGGCTTGATAGCAACCCATTTGAGATGTTTTCCACAAAGCCAAGTCCACATATTTGACAGTTCTTTTTCCTATAAATCTTTCTTTACTGCATTGCTGGAGCTGTGAAATCATCAAAAATCCATATCTGAACATTTCCATCACCTTAAAAGAAAATGCACACACCAGTGACCCGTCGCTCCCCATTTTCTAGGATAACCAGAAATCCTGGGCACCCAGCAATCAACTTTATGTCAGTTATAATTTTCATCCACCCTACATTTCATGTAAGTGAATCATGCAACATGCGGTGTTTCTGCTTGCCTAAACCCCTGCTCAGTGTTGTAGTGTCACTAATTCATTTATTTTTATTGCTAAATAATGCTTTATTGTATAGGTATACCATATTTTTAAAAGTATATTTGTGCATTGATGAACATCTGAGCTATGTCCTCTCTTGTACTCTTTTGAACAATATTTTCAAATGTTTTATTAGCATCTACTAATACTCCTAATCACTGGTTTCAGAATGACATTTTTCATGCCTGCCCATATTTTGATGGTTTTCATTCTCGGTTATCCTCTTACCGCCATCTCTCTCCCACTGGTCTGCTCACCCTTCCCAGCAAGCCTTGAATGATGCTACTACGAACATTGGTACGTAAATGTTTGTGCAAATATATATTTTCATTTTTGAGTTATATAGCAAATATAGGTTTAATCTCTTCGAGAACTATCAGCCTGTTTTAAAGAGAAATTGTTTCAAATTTCCAACAGCATTTTCAGTGTTTCATATCTTCACCAATTTCTTACTATCTGTAGTATTTTTTTCAGTACATGTTCCAGTAGGTGTAAAATGAAATTTTATTATCATATTTATGTGTTTCTCTCTTATGGTTTATCTTCTACTTTCTAATTTTTCCTAAAGTACTAAAGTAATTTTTTTCTATGAAAATACTTCTAAACCCTAAACTGCCTTTTAGAGATAGATTCATAAGTTATCTTTTATTATTGTTGGATTAGTATATTTAAACCATGTTACATGCCATATAGTTACTTAACATTCAAACAGCAATTGAATGAGTTATTAAATTAATATTGTTAAAGAGTTATTTGGTTGCCATCAAGTAGTGAAAATTTCTAGTACGAGCAGTTTACGCAGCTATCAGAACCTAGATTTGTAAGTAGAGGAATCACGTGTGGTCCTTTCATAGCTGGAAAAATTTAAAGAGCACTTCATGTTAGAAACAATGATGACAGTTTCTGAAAAGACTCTTCTCAAAGTTCACAAGTAGAATCCCTCCATACGAGTACATACATCAGGCACGCACACACATGCACACGTACACACATATATGCATGCACACACAAATGTGCAAAAGCATTGCCCCTTCCCTTTTCTCCCCCCAGTCCTCCCATATACTCCTCCTTGCTCTCTTTCATATTCGTGACTTCTATTTCATCAATTGTTATTACATGCATATATGTACATATGTATTCCTAAATACATAAATATAACCTCGCTCATTCTATATAAGTCACCTGTGTGTATGTTTTCAGGGCTGACCATTTGGTATTGGATAATCAGTTGGTGTGCTCTTCCCCAGGAAGACTGTTTCTCCACTCTCAATGCTCCTTAGTTGCTGTAGTTTGTTATGTCAGCCTGAGGCCTCCTGGTCTTTTCCCTAGCCCCTGCAACAAGCCTATTGTTAGTGCCCTTGTTCAGCTCATGTTTAGAAAGTGGCATTGCTGAAACTTCATGGAAGTTTCCTAAGCATTAACTTGAGCTTCTGGCCTCTTACAAGCTTCATTAATATGAGATGAATTCAAGTCTTTATCAGGTTTATCACTCGCACTCAGATATGAAAGTATTACAAATGTTCTTCAAATCCAATCTGCATAATATTAGCACAGCGGTTCAATGTAATATTCTGCACAATGTCGAAACCATGTTCTGATGGAGGAGTAGAAAGCTGAGAATGCCCAGAAGCCAGATTGTAAATGACCTTCTTTCATACATGGGAAGAGCTTTTTTTTCACTTATTGGATATGACTAGGAAAGAAGAATGAAATTGCCAAATGATATTCCCAGGGTCATGTTGATCGATCAAGCATAAGATTTACTATTGGGATTAATGTTTGGCGGGATCAGTGATATTCATTCTCATTTGCAACCTTTATTCTTTCAGTACCAGCCAAACGAGAGGCAAACAAAGATGAGGGTGGTGTCTTAGGGTTTCTGTTGCTGTGAAGAGACACCATGACCACGGCAACTCTTGGAAAGGAGAACATTTAATTGGGTATCTCACAGTCTCAGAGGTTTAGTCCATTATCATCATGGTGGGGCATGGCAGCGTGTAAGTAGTCATGGTGCTGGAGAAGGAACTGAGAAGTTTACATCCTGCAGGCAACAGGAAATGGTCCGAGACACTGAACAATATCTTGAGCACAGATGGGACCTCAAAGCCCCCCTCCACAGTGACACACTTCCTCCAACAAGACTGTATCTACTCCAACAAAACCACACCTCCTAATAGTGATACTGCTAAACATGTTCTAATAGAGTATGTACAGGTTTGCTACTCCGTTTCTTGGACTGAAGATGGTCACTTGCGTACATTTCTACTTTGGCTTTCTGACTAACTACAATGCATATTTTAGTACAGTTCAAGGACTCTCTGTCAATCACTGATTGGCAATCACTGATTGGCAGATCTCTTCATAATATGCTTTTGACGGGTGGAGAAATGATCAGCTGACTCCGAGTCAGTCTTGCTACTGGACCCCATTACTACCCACCAGATATCACCACTCTTCTCGGTGCCCATGAGATGCTGAGCAATGCCAAGCTATTGCTGCTTGTAAGACCCGCTGCCAAACAAGCCCCACGACATTTCATCTCAGCTCCTTTCTCCATGTGGAATCTTAGTTGGGTCCAGCTCATTCCTATAGACTCCCGCTATGGTGCCATGAGTGTTTTCTTACTGAAGCATGTGTAGCTTTCCGCTGATGAAATCCGATCTAAGCTACAGACCCAGACCTGGTGACCGATTTCTGTGAGAGAAAAGATTTGGACTGTGAATTCCATTAGTATTAAGTGGTAGATTTGGTTCTTTCTTTTAGTTGCAGAAGGTGAGTCTCTTTCTATGCTTGTAGAAAGCCTTTCCCAGTGTTTGCCTCTGCTCTAGTCTTCCTCGATGCTTTGCCGTTGACCTCTAGTCCATGGATGGACAAAAGCAGACATTCAAATCCATGCACCCCTTATTATTACTTCTCTGCTACTTATAAACTCACCAGAGATATTCACCAAGCAGTGCATCTATTCCAGCTGGCATTTCAATCTGTTGCACCTGTAGCACCAGCAGAAACAATTGCACCATTATGGCGTACTAGGGGAATATTAGTATTTTACCTTTAACAATTTGCAGGTTCTTGACTTCCAGCTCATAGACAGGCAATAAAGCTTAAAACTACAATTTACCATGTATTTCTTAGAACCACTCCCAATAGCAACTATTTTTCTTTCTTTCCCAGAAAAATAGACATGCACGTGAAGCTTCGAATGGAAAAAAATTGCAGAGAAACAAGAAGAATGAGGCTCCAGGGGAGAAAAGTTGAACGTGTGGTTACAGTTGAGGCTTAGCTGGTCCCAGTGGACTCTGTGGCACATTAATAACATTTCGGGGTGTCCTGCATTGAGCAAGGAGGCCACTCGGTAGGGTCAGGTTACCTCTGGGGAAGAGGTATAAAAGTGAACGAGGCTACTTTTTTCCATGGATAGTTTCTAGGTAGGGAGCATTATTTCTGAGCTATTCATAGCCATCGATCCTGCTAGTTGAGAAAGAACAATCTCTTTTGTTCCCAAAGAAGCCTGCAGGCTAGGAAGTTTCCAGGGAAAGATAAGGAAATTGGACAGAGAGGGGCCAGTACTCAGTATTTCTCGATTCTTTTGGCTATCTGAGAAACAGTTTGGAGAGAAAGTAGTGAGGAATTGGCAGAGAGATTTATTACAGAATGTAAGAAGACATCACAATGCATGAGACAGGGTAGAAAGGCAGAACGTGTCTTGAGGACATGGGAAGGGAGTGAGGCCCTTCTCTCCAGAGTCAGGTTGAAGCCTTTGCTGGCAGCAGAGCAAGAATTCCAGCACAATTAACTGCTGTCTTTCTCCCTTCCCAGCCATCAACCTACGATTTCCTAAGACTCTCACCGGAAGCCCTAATATAAGGAAAAGATTTGTCTTAAATCCTTGTGCAGCCTTAGCGACTTCCGGTTTGACTTTAACTGTTGATAACTGCATCTTAAGCATCTCTTAGGGTGCTTCTTACATTTCTTTTATCAGAAGAGTCAGAGCAGGAATGAGAAGACTTGTTTCCTAGCAACCTTTTAAGATGCAACTGGAGAGTCACCAGAGGTTATAGGTGATTAATGCTAAGACAATGAATTGTTTACTCTCCCTTTGAGCCCCAGACTCACACTGTGCACATCTTTGGGTGGTGCCTACCCCCACTTGGGTATGTCCTCCTTTTGTGTGCTTCCCTTTCTCTTAAACCTAGTGTTGAAGCTTATACGAAAAACAGTCATCAATGAGATTTCCAACTCGCCTTTGTTATAATGATTATTCATGAAATCATTTTTAGTATCAGAGCCACAAATCCTCCCTGGGCCTGAGGTGAGGTCTCTAAAAGGCTTGGGGAGCCTGCGGAGGCCGCTGAGGGTGGCAATGTGAAGCTGTCTGTGTCTCTGTGACCTCAGAAAGGGTGAGTTCACACACTCTCAGAGTGTGAGTTATAGCGAAACCAGAGCGTTGGGACATCAGCTTTCATCTGCAGACACAGTGAACTATTATTAGGAACTAATAGGAGGAAAAGGCCCATGGTATCCAGAATGGATTGGTAAATGTCTCAGATTCCCCTATTCTGTCCTTAAACAAGGTTTCCATACGGGTCGTGTCATCATGCCAGATGCATAATTGCCACAAATTACATAGACATACATTGTAATGAAACAGAAAGCTGTGCTGGTCTCAGCAGGTTCTGGCAAAGTCTTGTTCTCCAGGGTGTGAGCGGTTTTGAGCATGATGTCTTCCTGCTGTGATGTCACTCTGTTCCTATAACACCCATTAGCCACCTGGTCACAGGGCTGCTTCTTCCCCTGTGCGGTGTAACCTGCCTCCCCTTGAATTCTCTGTAGTTGCAGGACGGTGTCCACCACACGGAGCTCAAAAGTGAAAGATTGCAGCAACTCCACGTTCTGTTGAATTTTAAAACCTGACAGTTTGTTGAGAAAATAGACCACGCGCAAGGATCCTGACACGTATTAAAATAGGAAAATATCCTCCGGAGATAAAAATAAGCAAAACTACTGCTGAGAGAGAGATCCTGTTTCTTCCTGTCTATCTAACAATTAGCACACGCTGTAAACGGAAGCGCTCTTCTGAACATCAAGTGGGTGATCTCAAACTGGGAATCAATTCTGACAGGAAGGCTGGAACTTTCTCGGGTAAATATTCCTCCCTCCCCTTCGACTGTTTTCCCGCAGAAATCCAACTTCCATATACCAAATATAAAGTTTCTGTGAAGGAGAAAATCTGCTTCCTTCATTGATACGTCCACCATTGTTTCTGCTGCCCCTATCATTGTTTTTCTCTGCATGCCTGCCTATTAAGATGTCATCTGGGTCTCTGGCAGATTCTCACACTCTGGAGAGGGGAATGAGGGTATAGTAGCTTAGGTTGCTTCCAATCACTGTGATAAACATCACGACCAAAAGCAACATTTGGAAGAAAGGGTTTGTTTCATCTTTCAGCTTACAGTCCATCACGAAGGAAAGTCAGGGGAGGGACTCAAAGCAGAAACCTGAAGGCAAGAGCTGGAACAAAGACCACAGAGGAGTGCTTAAGAAGCTCCTTCTCATCGCTTGCTCAGCCTGCTTTCCTATACAGCCCAAGACATAAGGATCTGAAGGAAACAATCGAAGTCTCTCTCCTCTTCCCATATGACCCTAGCATGCAACAAGACAAAAACTAGCACAGTACTGTCGTGTCTGTGACTTTTCTCTTTCTCATTTTCTTCTCTAGTGTCATCACACACAGGAATATAAAAGCATATCTTGAAACATCAAGGAAACAGATAATTAAGAATGCAAGGAATATATATCTTAGTGACATCTTAACACTCTCCAAAAGCCAGAGAAACATGACATGACAACCACAGAAAAACATGATCAAATCCCAGTAAGAAACCTGAGACTTTGCTACCCAGAGTGTCAGCAGGGAGTTTCTTTTGCCAGTACTTTGAAGAGGGCAAAGAAAATTCAGATTATGTGAGCTCCATAGCTTTAATAATTGTGGGAGAAAAAGTCTCTGAGACATCTTTACCCAAAGAAACCTTCAGGTCTTACAAGTGCGCATGTGCCGTGCTGATAAGAAAGTAGCAGATGTGGAACTGAGAATGAGCATTTTTTGTAACATGTGTACATATTCATACACATGTCCACATGTCCCCACATAATGACATTCTCCAAAACTTCCTAAAAAAGTGATGATGAAAGATACTCAAACAAATCCATAAAATGAATGAAAGTCTTAAGATAAAAAGCAATTAGTATTCTTTGCATGAAGAAAGACATTCAGCCCTTGAGAGTCTAGGTCTCAATGTCACCATCCGTGGTCTTTATTAATTAAAGAATTTCTGTTACAACAGAAACCTTAGTGGAATGAATCAGGAGTGTCTGTATTAATGTGGCATATTGATTGTTTTGTTTTGTGCATATACTTACTTTACTTGTGTGACAAAATAAGTGGTGGATTTTGAGAGGTCGATTTTAGTTGGGAAGACCCTTTGGACAAAAACAGCTATGTAGAAAGAGTGTGGGCCTGCTGGCACATCTGTCTACAGTCAGGAACACAGCGTAGTGCAACTTCTGCTTGGCTAGCATTGTACTTTGGATGCAGCAAGGGATCACAGACCATGACATGGGGTTACATTTAGGGTAGGTCTTCCAACCTCGATAATATGATTCAGAAAACCCCTTACATAAATATTCCGAGATTTTTCCCCAAGGTGACACTAGTTCCTATCCAGTTGGTTATCTATATTAACCATCACAAAGTATTTCCTTGATTAGCACTCTGGAAATCTTAAGCCTTAGTAACTCTGAACTTGTATGTAACATGACACATGGATGCTTTTTTTTCCTGCTTAGTCCTCTTCCTTTTGCTGATCTTTTTCCACTGCATTTGGTAATTTGCATCTGTGCCCTACTATAAAATATCAAAAGAGACAATCAGTCAACTAATAAGTGACAGCTGTAGGAAGTTATAGGTGCGGTGCTGAATGTGGTCTTAGCACCGAGACATGAACTGAAATAGGAGGAGACTATGCCAGAGGCCAACCTGTGCTATACAGTAATACCCTCGGAAGTTAGGAAGGAAGGAAAGAAATGAGGACGAAAGAAAGAAAAGTAAGGAAGGAGGAAGGAAGAGAGACAGAAAGGAAAAGAAAGGAAAGAGTGGGAGGAGAAAGAAAGGAAGGGAAGAAGGGAGAAGAAATTAAGGTTGAATTATTTTTCTTTCTTGTTGTTTTCTCTTAATCAAAAAAAAATAGACTATTTAAGATCTTTTTTTGTGTATGGACTCCTTATAAGGAAAATGATTGGATCAAACACTGATAAAAGTATTTGATTAATTAAGTAATATCGCTATCGAAAGAAGGACAGCGCATATTAGCATCCATGTCACAGAAGTTCACCATGACATAAATTAGATGTGCACCAGAACAAACAAACAAAAATTTATGATATTTTAAAGTAACACTTTAGGGGCCAAAACTCTCATAAATGATTACAGTCAAGTCTTTAAGATGCTTGTTAGCAACTAATGCTAAAAGAACAGTCACATGCAACTACATTAGGAAAAGTCTCTTCTAAGAACTAGTAATAGAGGCAAAGGTATACAACATACAATGAGAATGCTGTGTTTAGTGGGCTTATACTGGGAACCCCCAGACCTGTTGGACCATGAGGACAAAGCAAGCCCAGGGTTGGAGCACCCCAAGTGGGTTAAGCCACTAGTGCTGTGTGTTACAGAGGGTGGCACTGAGTTCCTGGCAAGCAGGCCTGGAATAAAGGAAGCAATTACCTCATGACATTTGTCACACCATATGGCCGGAGGACATTTCTCACTATGCCGCCTAATGTCACCTCCCCACAGTAACTCTCCTGGTAAGAGCCACCTGCAAGGTGATGCTTGAAAAGAGTTCAAATTCCCATAGATGCTTAGATTAGCCAGAGAAAAAGACAGATCCCATGAGAACCTATCCAGAGCCAATGGAGAAAGGATTGCTAAGTACACAATGCAAATAGAGCAGTCATTAGGAGCCAGCAAACATCCTAAACACAAAGGCATGGTCATCATTTACTGAGCGTAGAAGGAAGTGGCTCAAGGGCTCTAGGCCAGCTTGACACTTGATATTATTTCTCTCTCAATTATTATTCCATTACTACTTTCCCCCAAACAAAGATAAGAGCTATCTAACACATGCTTGTTATCTGTCCAGCAGTGTGCTTTCAGCTTTAAGAGAATCTTTAGCTAGCTTCATGTGCACTTTAAATGAAGGGAAAAGCCAGTTCTTTCCAGGCATCCTGCAAGTGATATCCTGAGAACCTGTATACCTTACTCAATGTGTTACTGCTAAGAGACAGCATAGTTAAAGTAAAAATCAGCCCTGCCTCATTCTGTATCCAAGCATTCTGCATTCTGCTGCTTTGTGTGTGTGTGTGTGGGGGGGGAGCTCATGAAAGAGTTAAGTCATGAGCTAAAAATGAACCCTCAGAATACAACTGAAGAGAAATGGGAGAGAAGCTCAGCAAGGGAGGCTGAGCAATGTCTGAGGCATGGAAGGCACGGGAGCAGTGGGCCTGACAGATAGAGCTTTGATAAGCTAGGCAAGCCAGATGGGGCTGAGACGGACCCTCTGACCTTGGGAATCAATAATATACCTGTTTCTGGGTGCTGATGGAGCGTGCCCTTAGTAACAGCACTCGGGAGGCATAGGCAGGTGGATCTCTGTGAGTCCGAGGCCATCCTGGTCTACAGAGTGAGTTCCAGGACAGGCTCCAAAGCTACACAGAGAAACCCTGTCTTGAAACAACTCCCACCCCAGAAAAAGAAAAGAAAAGTAGGAAGGGAGGGAGGCAGGGAGAGGAGGAGAGGGAGATGGAGAGAGAGAGAGAGAGAGAGAGAGAGAGAGAGAGAGAGAGAAAGAGAAAACCTGTCATGAGGAATTGACTTGATATCTCCTCTTTGGAATGTCTTACCCTTGAGACTGAGAATATCAGAAAGGATAAATGTGACTTGTGCTCTATTGCTGTGGTCACAGATATAGAATTTTCTGATATGAAATATCTATATGGTTGTAACTTCTAAAGTCTGGAATCTGAGTAAATGACTGTCTAGTTAGTTTTATGCATAGAATGAACTCGCAGAGTGAACTGATCCATCAGCCAGGGCTTTTCATCTCTCCAGCTATCCCCAGAAACATTCATTCATAACCAACTATGGGAAATACAAGTCCAAGTGATGAGAACTCATACTGGCACCTCATCATTTTCCTTACCTCTTGCTTAAAGAATTTCCAAACATCTTTCCCAGAAACACTCCAAAAAAAAAAAAACCCTGTATATTCTTCTAAACTGATGATTTGTCCTTCTTGCCCATTGCCAACAAACTTTAACAGATTATCTATCTACATTAGAATGCCAAGCAAGTAGGACATTAGGCCACTGGGTACATGAGTTCATCTGCAACCGTCTTGTTAATACTATGTACTGTAGAATAGATGCAAGAAGACTTTAAAGCTTAGCCAGTGGACTTGGTTTTATAAATTCAGTTCAGTTATCTTGACTAACCAGGCAGGCTTGCAAACTCTCTAAGAACCAGGATATTTTCTGCATAACAAAGCCACAGAAAGAATATAGATCTCTTCCTAAAAGGTAGGGATTCCTAGAGTCAATTTTGAACTTACATTTCTGTGTGGTATTGATAACATTAAAATATTGAACTTCAGCAAGAGCAGATGGACTGGACTTCAGAAAATTGAGGAGACCCTCAAGTTCCTAAGCTAATAGGCTGTCATAGTTATATAAATAGGTCATTAGAGGTCTAATACATGCTTCAGAAAAAACTTCTGAGGTGGGTGGGTAGGTAGCTCACTGGACCTGAGAAATAAATGTGTTTCTTTTGATTATATCTGAACATCAAGCTCTGAGATACAGATTTCTAGACACAGATTAGATTGATGGGTAGTCTATACACATGCATATATACAATGAAACAGAACTTGGTGTTTTCACATCCGATTCCTGTTTCCTCGAAACTAATTGTCATAGCCTGTTTATCATTGTATAAATAAGATGATCTCTAAGATCCTTCTTTTGAAGAATTCCAAGTTCGTTTCCACAATTCTGAGTTCCAACCAAGTGTTGTTGGATAAGAGCTATAGAATTCAGAATAAGAGCTATAGAAAACTGTTGTTCTGACTGTGGGAAGAGTCGCAAAGGAAAAGGCAACATGTTAAAACATTTCTGTATAGAATTCCAAGCAAAGGGGAGCCTCTCCTATTTCAACAAGAAAGTGTGTTGCAGTTATTAGCAACAAAATCAAGTGTCTTCCATTAGTGAAGTCTAGTCTAAAAGAGCATACATTGTTTCCAAATTAGTATAGTTGCTCTTACTCTTGGAACTGGACCCCCCACCCTGCAAGGTTTATTAAGTAATTTTATCTATAGATGCCCAGAAACTGGCCCTTCCAAATAATACTTCCTCTTTGGCTAATTTGGGGTAGAGTATACTAAATGTTGCCTTAACACTAAACCAGTTTGATTAATTTCATGAAATAAGATAGTGGGTGGGACTAGGGGAAAAATATGATCAATATTTTTCAGATTTAGTAGAAATGGCCCATTTTGACCTCTTCAAGATGTTGACACTTACATGTCCACAATGCCTCTAATGAATATCTGTACCATGTGGCTTGTCACACACTCTGTGTCAGTGCCTGAACCCCTATCCCTGAGAGCCTCAGGCAGACCCCATAAAGTTAGATATTATAGATGCTGTTGAAATCCCTCATCTATAGCCTTGGTTTGCTCTGGACTGTGGCTAAAACGCCGATGACAAATAGAGATGAAGACTTTTACAGTTCCACACAGTCAGAGACTTCTATAGAGTTCAGGCACCAGTAAGAGGGCAACAGTGTATGCATGGGCTGCCAGAAAGTTCCTGACTCAGCTAAAGGCACAATTGCAGTGATTTGAATAAAAATACCTCACCCCCACCCCACGGCCGCTCCGTGGGCTCATAGATTTGAATGCTTGGTCACCAGGCAGTGGTACTATTAGGAGGTATGGCCTTGTTAGTGTAGGTGGAATGGCCCTGTGGGAGGAAATGTACCACTGAGGGTAGGCTTTGAGGTTTCAAAAGCTCAAGGCAGGCCCAGTGTTGATCTTTCTCACTGCCTGAAGATCTAGATGCAGAACTCTTAGCTACTTCTCCAGCACCATGTCTGTCTGCATGCTGCTTGCTTCCCATGATGATGATGATGATGATGATGATGATGATGATGATGAACTAAATCTCCAAACTGTAAGCCACCTCAATTACATGCTTGTTTGTTTTTTAAATAAGAGTTTCTGTGATCATGGAGGTCTCTTCACATCTAAAACGCCACTGTAAAGGATTGTGAACACATCAGTACAAGAGACCCTTGCTATGTCTGGATATCATTGCACAGTCTGGAGGCTCTACGTTGTCCCTGCCTTACATTCTTGCTACTGAGTGATGAGTGACAATTTAATCAAATGATATTTATCTTTTGACCATTTGTTTATTGAAGTTATCCACTAAATCAGGTCTTGTGCCTGTTAAGGGGACTTTGGTATTCCCAGCTCCATAAAAGACGCCTGTATAAAAGAATCACAGTATAATCAATGTCTGGAAAAAAGTAGGAATAGAACCTTTAGAAGGTAAATAAAAGGGCTCAAATTTAGTAATAGTTGGTAAAGATGTCATTTTTAGAACTCGCTTCAAGTTTCACTAATTCAACTGGGAAAGACAATGGGAGTATCTCAAACCCCCAACCATGCATCACACATTGTAGAGAGAAAACAGATCATGTCATGGTGTCGGTACTCATGGAGTTCACAACCTGACTGGTCCATGTGTTTTAGATTTTATTTACACCACTTTAATATTACCTAATAAGATGATTACAATGTCTGTATTTTATGAAAATAAAGGCAGAGTTTCCAAAGAATTTATAAAATGTGGCAACTGGTTCGCTCTCTTTCTGGCTATCATTTTTGCACATACTACTCTCATTATGCTTTTATTTTTCTTTGACATAATCTAATGGAATCTTGGAGAAAACAAGGGAAACACAATTAGAAACATGCTTGGGCTGTACCTGCCAAGACAATAGGAAATGAAGGGCTGATTGGGAATTGTGAAAGCTTCCACGCACTTGCTTCAAGTGTAGCAGGCTCCGAGCGTCTTCTACTGATCAGGAAGCTCACTTGGGGCTGAATCAATGTGTGCTTTGTCTAATTATGAGATGTTGCCTGGGCTGGGATCAAGGTCAAAGAGGAGGTAGAAAAGGACAGCTTAGAGTGGTCATGAACATTCTGGGCATGACTTTTGGTGAATCCTAAGACAATTTCCAAAGCAGGAAAAGAGGAAGGAAAACTGGATTCAGACCAATTTCCTTTAGCCTCAGGAACAGGGTGTGCCGATAGAGGGAGTCTGGTAATCCTAATCCTTTATTTTCCATCCAATGTTGGCTAAGAATCTTACATAATCCAACTCTTACTTCCCCCTGACAAAGAGAGAGAAATAACAGCTAAATTACAATGTAACAATGATCACATTTTGGAAATTTAAAAATGTAGCATATCATATATACACAGCATTAAATAAAGGCACTAATAATCATATTATGAGCTTCACAAAGGTATCATGATTTCAACTAACTTTGAGGGCACTTGGAGAGCAAATTATGAAACATATCTTGTTTTGTGCAAATGTTTCAATATTTTAAACGATCATGTAATGGGAATGTGTGTAATAGCTTGGGAACATTATTTGATGATATTTATTAGAATACTTTAAAATATAAAATTTGTAAAAATCCTCCAACAAGGACACACCCCCTCTAACAAGAACACACCTCCTCTAACAAGGACACACCTTCTAATCCTTCCCAAATAGTTCTACTAACTGGGGACCAAGCATTCATATGAGCCTATAGGGCCATTCTCATCCTAATCACTACAGACTAGAAAACAGGATCCATTTTTCTGTTGCATCTAAGAAAAACACTTCACCATCAAGAACAGATTTCACTTTAGGGTAAAACGATGGAAAAAGGCATTCTAAGAAAAGAACCCAAAAAAGTGAGCAGGCCTAGGGATTTCAATATTTGACAAAATAGACTTCAAGAAAAAAAATCAAAAGAAATAGGAAAAGACACTTCAAACTTATTAAAGAAAAACAATCTCCAAGAGGACATTACAAATTCAAATATATATTCACCAAACCCAGGGGCAGCCAAGTTCATGAAAGAAACACTGCTATAGCTAAAATCACATATTGACCTCACAGAGTGACAATGGTTGATTTCATTATGCCACTAACACTAAATGTCATCCAAACCAAAACTAAATATGGAAATACTGAGTTAAATAATGTCATAAATCAAATAGATTTAACAGGACATGTTACCAAATAATAAATATATTTTCTTCTCAGCAGCTTATGGAACTGTTTCCAAAATTTGTCACATACAGATATAAAAAAAATTGAAGAAAATAAAAACCACCCTGAATTCCATCAGATAACCATGGATTTAAAGCTGGATATTAACAACATTGAAGTAGCAGAAACTATACAAACTGATACAAGCCAAATAAATCCATAATGAATAGAAAATAGATCAAGACACAAATCAAGAAGGGCATTAAAATCTTTTTTAGAACTGAATGAAAATGAAAATACAACATACACAAAACTATGGGACACATGAAGGCAATTCTAAGAGGTATGTTCATAGCACTAAGAGTCTTCATTTAAAGAGAAAGAAAGAGAAAAAAATCTCATATTAATAACTATTAACATACTTGGAAACTCTAGAAAAACAAGAAAAAATAATATACAAAAATAGAAAAGTAGGAAGAAATAATCAAACTGAAGGCCAAAATCAATGGAATAGAGTCAAACAAAAAACCAAAGACAAACACATAGGCATCCTCAGGAATATTAACCTTCATCAGGCGATGAAAGGAGACAGAGACAGAGACCCACACGGGAGCACCGGACAGAAATCTCAAGGTCCAAATCAGGAGCAGAAGGAGACGGAGCACGAGCAAGGAACTCAGGACCACGAGGGGTGCACCCACACACTAAGACAATGGGGATGTTCTATTGGGATCTCACCAAGGCCAGCTGGCCTAGGTCTGAAAAAGCAAGGGATAAATCCGGACTAGCTGAACATAGCGGACAATGAGGAATACTGAGAATTCAAGAACAATTGCAGTGGGTTTTTGATCCTACTGCACGTACTGGCTTTGTGGGAGCCTAGGCAGTTTGAATGCTCACCTTACGAGACCTGGATAGAGGTGGGCAGTCCTTGGGCTTCCCACAGGTCAGGGAACCCTGATTGCTCTTCGAGCAGATGAGGGGGGGGGGGGACTTGATCGGGGGAGGGGGAGGGAAATGGGAAGCGGTTGTGGGGACGAGGCAAAAATCCTTAATAAATAAATAAATTTAAAAAAAACAATACAAATAATCAATAAAATTAATACTTTGAAAAAATTCAATAAGACTGACTAAACTTTAGTTAAATTAAATAAGAAACAGAGAAAATCTAAATCAGTAAAATTAAATATGAAAAGGAGACATTACAACAGTTCCTGAAGAAACTTAGGGAACTATACAGACATAATTTAAAATCTGTATTTCATTTGAACTGGAGAACATAAAATAAAGAACATATTTCTTGATATATATGATCTACAAAAGTTAAATTAAGATGAAATAAAAAAATTAAACAGACCCATAACTCCAGTGAAATAGAAGCAGTAATTAATAATCTCCCAAACAAGCAACAAAACAAAACTGAGGACCAGATGGAGTAAGTACAGAATTCTACCAGAAATTCCAAAAACTAATGCCAATAATTTTTAAAATTATTCCACAAAGTAGAAAGAGAATGAATATTTTCTATTTTTTAAATAAAGCCACCATTACTTATGGCAAAACTACACAAAGACCAACAAAAGGTGGTGTGGGGGGGGGGTTATAGAACATGGATACAAACATTTTGACTAAAATATTTGCAAACCAAGTTCAAGAACACTCCAAAGGATTATCTGCCATCCTGCCATCATCAAGTTGGCTTCATTGTAGAGACATGGAATACTTTAACACGCATAAGTCAATAAATGTAATCCACTACATAAACAGACTAAATGGCAAAGACCACATGATCATCTAATTAAATGAACAAAAGGCCTTTGACAAAATCCAAAATCCCTTTATGATAAAGCCCAGAAAGAAACTGGAGATGGAGAAACATACCTCAAGATAATAAAGGCAATTCTCATCAAGCCCACAGACAACATGTTGCTAAATGTAGAGAAACTCAAAGCATTTCTCCTAAAATTAAGAGCAAAATAAGGATATCTACTCTCTCCATACCTAGTCTATATAGTACTTGAAGTCATAGCTAGAGCAATAAGACAACTGCAGGAGATCAAGACAATACAAACAGGAAAGGAAGAAGTCAAAGTATCCTTATTTGCAGATGATATGATTCTATAAGTAAAGACCCTAAAGACTCATCAGAAAAATTCTACAGGTGATTAAAAAAAAACTTTTAACAAACTGGTAAATTAAAAAAAAATAATGCACAAAAAGAATCAGAAGACTTTCTATACACAAATGATAAACATACCAAGAAAGAAATCAGGGAAACAATATCTTTCATGATAGCGTTAAAAAAAAATGTGAATCTACAAGAATGACCCCAGCTAAGGCTCCTAGCAATAGTGGCTATGTAGCTCCTGTGGCAGATTCATGACCACTCCAAGTGTCATCAGAGAGCCTTCATCCAGTAACTGTTGGAAACAGATGCAGAGACCCATAGCCAAAATTAGGCTGAGCTCATGAAGTCCTGCTGAAGAGAGGGAGGAAGGATTGTGAGAGACAGAGGAGTCAAAAACATCACAAGAAAACCCATGGAAACAACTAACCTCATTCGTGGGAACTCACTGAGTCTGAACCAAGAACCAGGGAATCTGTATGAGAGCAATCTAGGCCCACTGCATATTGTGATAGTTGTATGGCTTGGTCTCCTTGTGATACTCCTAACAATGGGAACAGAGCTGTCCCTAACACTCTGCTCAGCTCTTGAGAATGTATTCCTCATGTGGAATTGCCTTGCCCAGACTTAACACAAAAGGAGGGGATTCATCTTCCCATAATTTGATATACTAAGCTTTGTTGAAATCCATGGGAGGCCTTGCCCTTTCAAGCGGAAACAGAGGAGGAATGGGTTGAGAGTGGGTTAGAAGGAGGAGGGAGGGGAGAGAGAGGAGGGAAAGGAGGCTGCAGTCAGAATGTACAATAAACAAACAAATGATTAAGTAAATAAATAAATAAAATGCCAAAATAAAAAGGGAAAAAAATCTTGCAATAACTATGGCCAAGCAAGTAAAAGATTGTATAATATAATAAGAACATTAAGACCTTGAAAAAAATTGAAGAAGTCATCAGATGATGAAAATATCTCCCATTCTCATGGATTGGTAAGACTAAGAAAGCAAAAATGGCCATACTACCAAATGCGATCTACAGATTCAAAGCTATCCTAGAGAAAACTCCAACACACTTCCTCACAGAAACTAGAAAACAATCTTTAGCTTAGCTTCACATGGAAACACAAAATTCCAGAATGGTAAAACAATCCTTAATTACAAAAGAAGTTCTGGATATACCAGTATTCTGGATTTCAAGTTATATTATAGAGCTATAGTAATTAAAAACACTGCATTGGCATAAAAACAGACATATTATTCCTTCTCCAGGGTATAGCCCAGTAAGGCTTACTGACCCTTCTTATCCATATCCCCTTCTCAACCCCTAGATCTAACCCAGGATCTAAATCCAGGGCCCTTTCCATGAACCCTACCTAATGGATAAAGACATTGAAGAGAACTCAAGTTGAAATACAGACAGACTTTAAAAACCCAATAACTGAAATAGAAAAGTCAAGGGAAAGCCATTCAAGCATAATGACTTAAGCAGAACATATATATCAAGACTTAAAAATAGAGGAGCTAGACCAAGTAAACAAAGGATATAAAATATTTTTAAAAATACTTAGGAAATACTGGACACCACAACAAAAACCAAACCTCTAATTTACAGCATAAATGAGGGAGAAGAATGTCAAGTCAATATATGAGAGCTTCGATAAGATCATAGGAGAAAAGACACAGCCATATAGATAGAAGGAACATACAGAACACCAAATAGACTAGACCAGAAAAGAAAATCACTATGTATTTCATACTTAAAACATTGAAAGTGTATTGAAAGCTACAAAAGAAAAAATCATGTCACATATAAAGAAACACCATCTTAATAACAGCTGAATTCTCAGTGGAAGCTTTGAAAGCCAGAAGAGCCTAGAGCAATGCATTCCAAGACCTAAATGACTATGATAGCTATCCTAAACTAAGGCACCAAGCAAAACTATTTGCCATAATTGAAAGAGAAAGAAAAACTTTCCACAACATATTGCCAGCCACACTGAACCTCATAGAAGAGAAAGTGGGAAGTACACTTGAACTCATTGGCACAGGGAACGACTTCCTAAATATAACCCCAGTAGCACAGACACTGAGAGAAACAATTAATCAATGGAACTTCCTGAAGATGAAAAGCTTATGTGAAGCAAAGGACACAGTCAACAAGACAAAATAACAACCTACAGAATGGGAAAAGATCTTCACCAACCCCACATCGGACAGAGGGATGATCTCCAAAATATACAAAGAAATCAAGAAATTGGTCATTAAAAGAACAAATAATCCAATAAAAAAATGGGGTACAGACCTAAACAGAGACCTCTCAACAGAGGAATCAAAAATGGCTGAAAGACACTTAAGGAAATTTTCAACATCCTTAGCCATCAGAGAAATGCAAATTAAAACAACTCTGAGATTCCATCTTACACCTGTAATAATGGCCAAGATCAAAAGCATTGATGACAACTTCTGCTGGAGAGGATGTGGGGTAAAGGGAACACTCCTCCATTGCTGGTGGGAGTGAAAATTGTTACAGTCTCTTTGGGTATCAGTGTGGCCGTTTCTCAGAAGATTAGTAAGCAACCTTCCTCAAGACCCAGCAATATGAGTTTTGGGTATATACCCAAAGAATGCTCAATAGTACCACAAGGATGTGTGTTCAACTATGTTCATAGCAGCATTGTTTGTCATGACCAGAACCTGGAAACAACCTTAATGACCCTCAACCAAAGAATGGATGAGGAAAATGTGGTACATTTATACATACAATGGAGTACTACACAGCAGAAAAAAATAAATAATGACAACTTGAAATTTGCAAGCAAATGGTTGGATCCAGAAAATATCATAATGAGTGAGGTAACCCAGAACCAGAAAGACAAATATCATATGTACTCACTCAAAAGTGGCTTTTAGACATAAAGCAAAGAAAACCAGCCTACAATTCCCAATCCCAGAGAAGTTAGACAACAATGAGGACCATAAGAGAAACATACAAGAATCTAATATACATGGAAAGTACAAAAAGACAAGATCTCCTAAGTAAATTGGAAGCATGAGGATCATAGGAGAAGGTTGAAGGGGAGGGAAGAGGAAGGCAGGGGAGCAGAGAAAAATATATAGCTCAATAAAATCAATTTAAAAAAGATGGGCACTTCCTTAGCAAAAAGGATAGATAAAAGCATTCCAATGGAATGGAACCAGGTATTAGGCAGGTACTACCATTCTAATATCTAACAAAATTGACTCAAAACAAAACTAATAAGAAGAAATAGAGGACATTTTATTCTAACCATGGGAAATATCCATCAAGTAGACATTACTAACCTAAACATACATGTATCAAACCCTGGGATGCCTGATTTCATAGAAAATATATTAGTGGATTTAAAGACACAGATTAATATCAATCAGTTAATCATAAGTGATTTCAATACCCTTGTTCTTCAATAGAGATATTATCTGGACACGAAATAAGCAGACAATCTCAGAAACAGTTGATATCAGACATGAAATGAACTTAACAGATATTCCACCCAAACACCAATATACATTTTACTCAGCAGCAAATGGAAGATTTTCTAAAACAGATCACAACCTGGACACAAAACAAAATTTACAAATTCAGAAAGTTTGAAACCATTCTATCTGACCACATGGCAATTATAAAACTTAAAATTGACAGTAAACAAATATCTAAATACATGAACTCATGAAGATTAAACAACTCATCACTGAATGATGAATGGGTTAAAATGAAATCAAGAAAGAAATAAAAGAGTTTCATGGAAATAAATGAAAATAAAAACACAACACAAACAAAACCTTTGGGACACATTGAAAACAGTCCTATTAGGAAAATTTATAGTTCTATGTGACTACATTTAAAAATCAGAAAGACCACAAATAAATGGATTAATGTCACAACTCAAAAATGTGGAAAAACAAGAACAAACCAAATCCAAGCCCAGTCAATGGCAAGAAATAATAAGAATCAGAGCAGAAATCAATGAAGTAGAAACAAACAAAACAATACAAAGAATTAGTGAAAATGAGAGCTGACTCTGCAAAGATAGCAAGATTGACAGATCCATGTTCCAACTAACCAAAAGAAGAACAAAGAGGACCCAAATTAACACAATCAGAAATGAACAGGGGAACATTGTAACACACAGCAAAGAAACTCAGGATATTATAAGGGACAATTTCTAAAATGGATCCTTCATTTAGTTGGAAAACCTAAAAAAAAAAAAATAGATGATTTTCAGACTCAGCCAAACATCAAAATTAATCCATGAAGTCAACAGCCCAAAATAGACCTAGAACAAATGAGTCTTATTAGCTGTTTGTTTGTTTGATTGATTTTGATTTTTTTGTTTTGTTTTATTTTGTTTGTTTTGAGAGAGAGAAAGAGGCAAAACATGAACTTGGATGGATAGGAAAATAAGGAATATCTGAGAGTGGTTGGAGGAGGCAAAAGATTTTGATGAAAGTGTATTGTATGGAAAAGTATTTTAATTAAATTTTTTTTCAAATTACTTGTAGTAATGATTGAACACAACTCTAAATATATTAAAGTCATTACATGGTATATATACTAAGGTTATTATATTGTATATTTGAGGTATACCGTAAATTACATAAGTTAAATTTCAATAGTTGTTATATAAAGCTACATATACTTATACTAAAAATTATGAATGTTTATTTCAGTCAGTCACTTACGTATGTTCTTCATGAGTTGAATAGGATATAAATTTTTGTGACTTTTTAAAGTGTATCAGTGGAGAATATAAATAATTTATGGTAAATCTTTACCATGAAATATGACACTTCCATTGAATAATGGAATGGATCTTCCTCTGTACAAAAATATATCCAGCTATGCCAAGAAAGAAAAGCAAGCCATTGAAGAAAAATGTGCAGTATTATCATATTCATGAACAAGCAACATGTTCATAGTCATGTATGTGTAAATGCACTAAGAAGGGTTTGCGAGTGTTTATCAAACTATTAGATGAGCTTTGTCTTGGATCTAGAGGTCATTTGCTGAATGATAAGTAAAACTAGGAAGGGTGAACAGACAGCCTTTATATTTCAGTCTGTAAATATTTAGATTATGTATTTTCAGAAAGAAACTTTTTGCACATCATCATATGAAATAAAAACAAAGAAGAAACTAAATAAGATGATGTACCACATACTGTTAACTATAATCATTACCTACTGAGTCCAACACATCACATCGTTAGTGTAGAGCAACACATATTTGATGTGGGATTCCCCTCTGTATGCTGTGAATACCATTGGTTAATAAAGAAACTGTCTTGGCCTGTGATAGGGCAAAAGAGTAGAGCTACGAGGGGAAAACTAAACTGAATGCTGAAAAGAAGGCAGAGTGAGGTGAGGAGAAGCCGTGTAGCCCTGCTGGACACAGATGCCAGAACTTTGCTGCTAAGCCACTGCCATATGGCGATACACAGATTAATGGAGATGGGGGTTAAATTGTTATGTAGGAGTTAGTCAATAAGAAGCTAGAGCTAATGGGCCAAGCAGTGATTTAAATAATATAGCTTCTGTGTGATTATTTAAGGAGTCTGGGCAGCCAGGAAAACGAACAAGCAGGCCCCTACAACACGAATCCAAGTCAGATTTTATTTTAGGTATTGTTTTTCCTAAGAGAATGGCTGGAGGTGGTTGGTGTTGGTAAATGCTGTCTCGTGCAAGCTTAGGCCTTTTATTTGCTGTTCCAATTTTTTCTGCTTGGAATACTTCTCTGCAAATATCCACATCTGGTTCAGCTTCCCTTAAATATTTTGCTCAGTAATTTCTTTTCAAGTATGTCTTACCTACCTACCTTGTGGGATTTAACTCACCATTGCTGATAACCCCCATGCAACATTTTTATTTAATCTTCAGGCCTAATACTTTTTCTGTCAGATACCCTACAGCATGTTCTTACTGATACCATTCTTTCCCCACTATGAGAACTTTATGAAGCCAAGTTCATCTACCAAATTCTTCACCGTGCCATTTAACTCTGAACCAACAATAATAACACCTGGAACATAGCATGCCCTTGTGTGTGTGAGTGTGTGTGTGTATGTGTGCATGTGTGTGTGTATGTGCGTGTGCGTGTGTGTGTTTGTGTGTGGCAGGAGGGAGCTCATGAAAAAATGGTACAGTACTGACACTTAATGAAAGAGCTTTTAGAACTGATGAGATACAAAAGGTTTATCTCTGAATTCTTATTATTTCGTCTTTTCCATTAGATGTCAAGTGAGTATGAGCCTAAACAAGCACAAGATATTCCAATTCTTTTCAGTCGTCTAGAACCATTAACCCTAACACCCCTACCACTCAACACACAAATCTACAAGGACTAGAAGCAAGGCTATAGACACACCATTCTCCTTTACCTGCTTTTCATCCAGCCAAACCAATAGTTACTCCAAATAATTCAGGATTTAGTTGAAAGTGGGATACTTGAGGAATCTTGAAGCCTAATTTTGGCTCATCAGAGTGTTGTATCCCGTCAGAGCTTGGGCTTGAGGTTGACATAGCTTTACCTCTATGTTAATCTGGATTTCCTCATCCATTAATGTTTCCTTCTCAGCAAATGTTTCCCTGTGTAAATACACATTTCTGTTTTTCCTCATATTTCTGCTTATGTATGAACATAAAAACACTATCTTCAACATGTAAGTCCAACAACTCAATATAAGACACACAAGTGGGTGGCTTCCTATCCACGTGAGCAAATTAAGGTTGAAAACAGAAAACTGTTAAAATATTTTTGGAAGTATATGTTTTATTTTATTTTACTTAGTTTTATAGTGTAAAAATTAAATTTCGACTTAGTCTCCTGGGCCCAGTTTGATTGACAGTATGAGGAGAGTCACAGTCTAGAGCCAGCTGAACTTTCGTCCTCTGCTCCCCAACAGGTATGAGCAGTGTGCTGACTTTGGCTACCCTCGTGTCACAGAGTGTCTTTACAGCCGATTTGACTTGGCATCTGTCAGCTTTAACATCCACACTGCTCAGTGTGCGGCTTTCGATCTTTTGACAGGCTCTGGGTGTCATGGGGAAAGGAGGATGAAACAAACGTTCAAATTTGTTTCCCTTGATGAATTTTTCAAGGACATGAGTCTTCAGAACTTCAGTGTTTAAGGTCAATAGACATAGGCAACAGAAAAGGCTTCGTTTGTGTGTGGTTCACCTTTCAGAACTGCCTCTCATATTCAGACCCTTCTGCCGCGCACTGCTCCCCCGTGTCTGCGCTCTGTGTGCTGGCACCCAGTTCGCGAGCTTCGGGCAAGGGGGCTGGAGGTTAAAATACTCAGACACACGCAGACAGAGAGACAGCGACGCGGGTCATCCTTGCATTCCCCAAGAACGCCCCCTTTATTGTGTTCAGGGGCAGATTATATAGAGATAGCCACACCCCAGCCAAACCCACCAGAAACCACTCTCCTGCCATCAGGAACTCCTGAATGTCTCGTACTCAGAGCAGCTGTAGGCACTCATATCGGGGATTACAAGAAATTCAGGATATGGGGTCTCACTGCTTCCAACACCCTTCATCTTTGGGAAGGGGTTGGGCGGACAGGGACGTCTTTCTTCAATTTTGGGATCACCTTGGTGCAAAGCTACACTTAAAAGCTTCAGTCCTTTGCCCACTTGAAAACTATCTGAATGCATTTCATAAAACCAGCTTCAGAATTGACAAACAGAGAAGGAAGAGGAGGTTAAAGAGAATCAATAGCAAAAATGGTTAAAAGAAGGGTGCCTACAAGTGAGCTGTGAACTCTATGATTAAAGACTGGAAAAACTTCCCACAAAGAGCCATAGGGATTTCCCAATAACGGAACACAGGAACACAGAGTTCTGAAACATGTAGTACCATTGTGAATGTTCACATTTTTTTAAAATGCCTTTTAGGTGTACTGACATAGGTATTCTAAAATGGATGGAGTTCTATCTTGTGATTTAAAAGTCCCCAAAGATGTTTTTTCTATTAGAAAATCATTCTCAATTTACAATCCAAAGCACTTCAAATCTCATTCTCAGTATGTCTTCTTTGCTGCCTCTTCAGCAGTAAAGAGTCTTGGGTAAGACAAAGACTGGCCCTCGTGGGGAAAGTGGAAGCATCTCCCAGCTCAGGCAGCCCCACAAAGGACTTGGATAGGCTGCACACAGTGTTCTTCAAGCCCCAGTGCAAAACATAGTGTTCCATAAACACTGGGAGGAACCGCCCTGAAGTACTGCAGCTCTGCCAATCATATCTTGGATGAGCTGAACACTCCTCACCCATCATAACAGACTCCACGTTGCCTTCAGATCCAGCTATGAAAATGACAGTTATGTTTCTAAACCCTTGGGTGTTGAGCAAGAACTCTGCGAGTCACGGTTCAATGATTTTCAACCAACAGGTATTGGAAACAAGATGGGCTGGAGCCAGCCCGGGTAGATATGCCATTCTGAGCTATATGATTGCTCAGGTGTCTTCAACTATGTCCTGGTGGGGTGAGGGTGGGGCGACTCGAATAGGTATGGCCGCAAAGGAGTCACATTGATCATCTGTTCCCTAAAATCAAGCAACCAGGTCAAGTGTGCACAGAGGTAACTGTTGTTTGAGCTGGTTTGTTGTTTGGGTTTTATAAAAATTTCAAAGCAGAGTTTTTTTAGCCACAGTGCAAAACGGAAGAAATTAGTGTTTTTCTTTCATCTTTGCCTCATCCCCATTACCCTTGTCACTAGATTCCACTGTGTCAGCTGAATGGTGGCTCTCTACTGTCTGTGACCCATAATTCCACAAATACATTTTACTCACATTATAGAAAAGTAATTACTTAAATAAAGCAGTGCTGCAATATCAATAAAGGGGAAACCATGAGATGGTTACCACCTATGGCCATATAGAGGTTATTTATTACTTCTATTACTGGGTGGTTTGTGCTGCATGCCTTGTCCAAGGCCTCTGGGATAATTAAAATTCGATGACTACACAAGTGTCTCATGAAATGTGTTAATGAGATTGTTTTCTGATATGCAAAAATGTCCTGACATGGTTTTTAAATGCATGCTGCACACACCCAGCCAATTACCCAAAACACAGCTATGTCTCTTTGTCTATCACTAGCAGCTGACTAGACGGCATTCGCATAATTGCTACTTAATTTTCGTGTCTGATACTACAGTGGTGTCACGAGGCCTTGCAGCAGCAGGAGCGAGTGTTCGTTTTCTATGGGGTTTTCTTTCCTCAGCTCCTTTGCGCATGAAGTGCACTCTTTGGGGTTTCTTAAGCAAAAGGAGCATGTGTAGGCACACACAGCTCTCCAGCCCTTAGCTTGTTTTCTCATCCAGCTAGGATTTTGCAGGGTGGGGGAGTGGTAAAGGGGTGAGAGTTCGTGCTGGTGTACTTCCAAAGCATGAACAAACTGGGCTGTACTTTTATTAAAATGAAACTGAAAACATTGCTACAATAATGTGAAGAATGTCACTTGACTCTGCCCAGGGTCTGCATTAGTCTGTGAGGGCTACAGTAACAACAGCACCGCAGCATTCTGTGTAGTTTAAACAACAAAATTAATTGTCCCAGAAATCCAAGATCAAGGTTTCCATGATGTGGGTTCCTTTTGAAGATTCTAGAGAGAGTCTGTTCTGTGTCTCTCACCTACCTTTCTGTATAGACACATTTTCTCCCTTTTAAGATTATATTGGATTTGAAGCCCATCTCATTTTAGTATGGTCTCGAATGAAATAGTTATACCTATACCGAATCTATTTCTAGGTAGGCATCAATTTCATTTTAAGATCCTTAGGACTTGAATTTAAACCTATAAAAATTTCTAAAAAGATGGAATTCAATGCATTAAAAGATTCAGATAAATAAGAGCCTACGAAGCTCAATAAATGTATAAAATTATAACCTCAAAATAATGATGCTGTTTTTCAAGATGAGCATGGCATCTATATTTTAGCTCCAAATGACATACTCCATAGTTTATTTTTATCTCACTTTGCCCAGCGTGGGGTATAGAGGTTATAACTAAGCAATGGAGCCCTTTGTCTGTTGACCTTTGATCTGGTCATTCTTAGTATGACACGTAAGAAAGAGCTTCTTATACTTTCTCGGTGACCCCACTCACTACTTCTTTCACTGATTATATTAATTCTGAGAGGTAAAAAAAATGAGCACATGTATAACATGAGGGCCTGCTTGTTGGGGTTTCTTTCCTGCCCAGTTCCCACAGCTGGTAAGCCCCAACGAAAATCACAGAGATAGTCTACCTTAGTTATAAACTGATTGGCCAATTAGCTCTGGCTTCTTATTAGCTCTTATAACTTATATTGGCCCATTATTCTAGTATATGTTATGTAGTGGGAGCTGCGGGTTGCATTCCACCACCCAGGTCCTGCCACCGGCTAGCTTTACCTGAAATAACAACACACAAACTGTATTCTTTTAAACACTGCTTGGCCCATTATATCTAGCCTCTTCTTGGCTAACTCTCGCACCTGGATTAGCCCATTTCTAATAATGTGTGTAGCACCCCAAGGTGCGCTTACAGGGAAGATTCTAGCCTACGTCCATCCTGGGTCGGAGTTTCATCGCATCTGCCCGGGAGAGGGGAGCATGGCCTCTGAGCTCACTTCCTCTTCCTCCTAGCATTCTGTTCTGTTTACTTCTCCCACCTATGTTTTAACCTGTGAGGGCCAAGCAGTTTCTTTATTATAATTAACCAAAGACCTTCCTCCATCAATGTTAGCCACATGGCTCGGTACCTTTTTCAGTGGGGTAGATCACATCTTCCTTCTTCTGTGTCTGGGCAGGACTGTAGAGGAATGGGCTTCCTCCTTCCCAGAATTCTCCTGTTCTCCTTGACCTGCCTCTACTTCCTGTCTGGTTGTCCCGCCTACACTTCCTGCCTAACTATTAACCAATCAGTGTTTATTAAAACATAATTGACAGAATACAGAATTGTTCCATACCACACATGGGCTTGCTTATACAGTGAGAGCCTTACTAATACAGAGAGAGTCTGGTGTCAGATCAATTCATTCATAAGTTATATATTTTCCCAAATCTAGGTACCTTTTAAGTTTGCTAATTCTTGAAGGGAAACTGTCCCAAGGATTTCAGCTCAGTGCTTATACATTATCATCTTGAATTAAAAATATTATGACAGGATGATGAGTTAAGTAGTGAATTAGTAACTATCATGTTGGAAGGTGAGGTCGGGCACAACTTCAAGTTACCATAAGATGCATGGCCTAGAGATGGGGTGATAGGAACTACATTTATTTGAAGCACAGATTAAAGGTTGGGTCTAGCAGTCAGAAGATAGTATCTGGAAAGTTTGACAGTAGAAGCAGGTGGGTTGCTAAACCTCTGGAACTTGGGAGAAGCCCAACTTGTCAAGGGTCTGTAGTAGAATACAGGGACAAACATGACTAGAAATAGACAAACAGAAAGAAGGTGAGATGCCAAATGCCAACCTTGTAACATTTTCTCACAAAGATGTGATAAAGTCCCCTGGCCACCTCACCTTTTTATTACTCAGTGTGTTGGTTCTTGGGAAGCACTGTACTTTGGTCTTGTGCTAGTTCTCATCCAGACTCCTGTCTCCTATGGGGTCTTTTCTTAACTCGTTTACTTTGTACTTCGAGGAAGGAATGGTGATCACAAGGCGCAGACTCAGTAGAATGGTGGGGATAATTATCTGGTGGTAGTGGATGGAGGAGAAAAGAGGGAGAAGAGGAGAGCCTTGCCATGACATAGATACATGGGTGGTCCCTGGAATTGAGCAGGGCTGTACTCTAGGCCCTCACTCTCCACCCACACTCATCCTGGAAGTCACTTCATTTACTTCTTCTTCCAAAACCATCCATACTAGTGATTCCTCAACTGTTCTTGTCAAGCCTATTTTTGCTCCTGAACCCTTGTTCAGATTTCCAAGCACGCTTGGGAGCTCAGTACTTGTATCTTCAGCATAATAGATCTCAAAAATTGTCAAGTAAATCCTACCATTTCTACACTGACACTCTCTATAGCTTTCTAAAATATTTGGAAAATTTCAGATTCTGTATTGTGGCCCTTAAGACCTTGTGTGGTCTTCCTTCCTAAACTGACTTCTACTATCCAGGTCAGTACGGTTTCAAGCCATGCTACCTAGCCACATATGTTCACATCTTTCTTGAGCTGGCCGAGTCAGGAGATAATTTTCTCTGCATGAGCATGCAGTTACATTGCTTGGGCAGTCATCCAGCAGAACTTCTCTTGGCTGCCTTCTCCCCATTGCTCCCAATCAATAGTTCACAGTGACAACTGAGCACGCCGACTTTCCTCAATACGCAACCTAGAGAGGCAAAGTGCCTCCATCTACCTGTCTGGCTAGCTTTCATGAGACACTCCTTGGTTTGGTTTATATTATGTGTTCTTCTGGTGGTATTTGACTAATCTGTTTATGTCTATGCTACCCAAGCCTAACCCCAAATCTTCCCTTTTTAAAAAAGGACACATCCAGGAGAAGGGGTAGTAGGTTGGGAGAGGATTATTTTTTTGCACCGCATAACATTTCTTGTACTAGGATTACAGCAGTCAACAGAATGGAGACTCAATAAACACTAATGGAATAAATTAGTTAAAATGGGGGCAGAATCCTCTGTTTCTTCCCATACCGATTGCTGTTCTGTTGTAAGCCCCATTTTCACTTGTCAAAATAACAGGAAGACCTCCCTATCGGCAGCCATTGTTCTCAACACAACAGAGAGAGTGAACCCATTAGAAAGGAAGGAAGCCCCCCTCTGCTTGATGTCATGAAAGCTAGAGTCCTGGCCACCATGCTACCCCGTCAATGTCTTCACCATTGCTCTCTTCCCCCACTGAACCCTATCCACACTGACCTCGTCAGTATTTCCTGGGGATGCAGGTCTGCTCAGGCCTGAGAAGGTCTACATTTGCTGCTCCTTTATTCACTCAAGCCCCGTGTAACCTCACTCCAGCAGAAGCTCTTCATGGATCCCATAATAATGCAAACACTCGCTATATGCCACAAGTTTTGAGAAACCAGTGACAGACAACCACAAACACCTGCATGGTTTGGCCTTCATCAGAACTCCTGGGGTCAACTTGCTGAACATCTGTGCTTTTGTTACTTCTTATTTCTGGGCATGAGTTCAGTCTACTCTGGATATTGACTGTCATAACACAGGGTCCTGAGGAAAATTCCATCAAATCATTAACCTGATTTTTATTGATATAGCCATTGATATCATTCAAAGAAAAGAAGTTGGTCTGGCTCACACTTTTGCTGCCTGAAAATCAAAGAACAATAGGCCCTATGCATTTGACTTCTATGAGGGTCACATGGAAGATAGTGTGTCACAGGAAAAAAAAAACAACCAAGAGTAAGAGAGAGAAAAAAAAACCATGGTGAAATAGGAATCTCTCTAATTCTGTTGTCTCAGGGCATAAACTCTTCAATCTCATTTATTCTTGAAGGATTAAACATATGGATTTGAGGGGACATAAACATTCAGTCCCTATCAGACCTGTCTTCCATAAAGCAGGACCTCAGGAAAGGGTTACAAATCTAACGCTTTCTGGCAAGTGTAAGCAGGGAGCAAGGGGATTAGATAAAGAAACAAAAGAAGGAAGGAACCTGGTGGAAAAGAACCAACTTGGAGAGCTCATGTTACCTAGTTTTTAAGGTGAAGTTAAAAATTCTGGCATTGGTGAAAGAGCAGATAGGATAGAAAGGCCACACCAAGGCCAACACTGACTGGGAAAGGAGTGCCGTGGAGGAGAGATTCTTCTAAGCAGCCAGTGCTTGACCTCAGCAAGTGCACAGCCATGTGCATAAAATCAAGCCTGCTTTTGTGTATAAAAATAAACCTGCAAGCCAGTTAGGGTGGCTTATGTCTGCAATCTCAATTTTTATAAGGTAGGGGCAGAAGGATTGCAAAGTCAAAGCCAGCCTGGAGTACCTAGGAAGACCTCACTTCAAAAAACAAAAGCAAACTCTGACATCTTTAACAAAGGTTAAGTCAACATGAATCTCAGAGACAAACATAAACTGAAAAAAAAAAAAAAAACGGAAAGCATCTAGAAGAAAATTGGAAAAACGTCTGTGATTTGGCAATGACATTTTAAGCTGTGACTCTCAGAGCATGACCACTGAAAGAATGAAACTGATGAGTAGATCATTATTAAATGTTTTCTTTAAGTCTGCTTTGTGAAAGATTCTGTTAAGAAAATGGAAAGGCAAGGCATTAATGGAAGGAAAATATTTGCAACATGTATATCTGTATAAAAGGATGTATCTAAAACATACAAAGAATGCTTGAAGCTCAGCTCTAAGAACCCAAAGAGCTCGATTTAAAAGTAAACAAAAGATAGGAGCTAAGTCCTCACCAAGAAAGACATGCAGAGAGCATCTGTAAGAGCAGTGCCCTGGCTCAGCAAGACAGTGTGAATTCAAACAAAACAGTAAGGCACCAACTAGAGTGGCTGTAAGAAGAGCAATAGCAATAGTAATGGGTGATGATCCAGAGCAAATGACTTACATTCAATCCTGACAGAAATGCTATTCAGCAGTGCTATTGGAAAGCAGTTAGACAGGTTCTTGTAAGATTAAATGTAAATGTGCTCAGACCACAGCACAGTAATGCCTCCTAATCAAGTGTTCATCCAACATATTTTTAAAATTTACCCACATAAAACTGCATGTGGATGTTTATAAGAGTTTTATTCATAATGAATCAAAATTAAAAGTAACCAAAATATTTTTTAATTGATGAATGACTAAACTACGGAATATTATTTAGCAATAAATAAGATCAGGTGAGTGAGTGAACAGGCAAAAGAGAGAGAGATGAGTCATGAACGCCCATGCAGACTTGCCAACATATTGTTACATGAAAGAAATCAATTGTAAAGGGGTTGGCACTGAATGACTCCAAGGATATGACATTCTTAAAAGGGGTACAAAGACAATAAACCGAGGAGTGCTTGCCAAGAGCTTAGTTTATGAGAGGATATAGCTAAAGACACTTTGGGAGGTCATCGAGAACTTATATATGATAGTGGTATATGCATGTGCTCTGCCTGTAACTAAAGCAGTAGACATTCACACACAAGGACAAATTGTAACATATGCAATTTGTAGAAATCTTGCAGGAGGTCAAGGGGGTCTAGAGGTGCATTCTGTGTGTAATAGAACACTGTGATATCAGTGTTGACAGCACTGTCACTGAAGGGATTGCTGGAAAAAGGATCGAAGCTGACCAATTCTGAAAGTGACTAGAAAAAACCTGTATGCAATGCTGTAGTCTAGCTGATACAGTCCTGCCTGGTAATGGTGCACTGTAACAATCCTGACACCATCAAAATTGTACCCAAATGGCAGCTAGCAGGAGCCAGCTTTCTTGTTTCATACTGAGAGTTACAAGTAGCAAAGGAAGAGGGACCAACATGTGATGCATGTTAGTTGGCTGTGTCAGAATGAGGCATGTTTAAGTTAGTATAGAGGCATGACTACACCTAAAAAACATCCTTGGGGGTGTGAATACACTAGCCTATTTATGTGTTGTACCTAATGTACACACAAACACACACACATTTTACCATTTATTATGCAACAGAATTATGCAACCTCCTAGTGAATGAACGTATATCGAGTAATTGTACATATAACTTGAACTGAAAAACAAAACTGTAAAATAATGTATTTAGCTTTAATAATAAATGGTATTTTGTTGTTTATAAGTTCTAAATATTTTAGAACATTTTTTCCTTTTTGAGGTAAATTATGTATAAAATCCCTTCACCCTAATGTTTTGATTGTAGAACAGTAATGATTAAACAGTTTGAGACAATCGTTTAGCAATATGCAGTCAATCAACAGGAGAGTGTATTTGCTGCAGTGTGAAATCTTCATCTCTAGATGTCTGCTACAGAAAGCTGGCAAACGTGGGTAAATAAACACACAGCGGTGTTCCCCAGTCATGTCTTTAGTAACACAAGTATGGAAATCTTTTGTAGTAATAGGAGCGGTGGGGCTGCATCCCCAGCACCCTGGCCACCTGCTAGCTTATGCCCTGAAATAATTACACGGACACTGTATTCTTTTAAACACTGCTTGGCCCATTATATCTAGCCTCTTCTTGGCTAACTCTCGCACCTGGACTAGCCCATTTCTAATAATGTGTGTAGCATCCCAAGGTGCGCTTACGGGGAAGATTTTAGCCTACATCCATCCTGGGTCGGAGCTTCATTGCGTGTGCCTCAGAGAGCAAAGCTATCGTGTCTTCCCGGGAGAGGGGAGCATGGCGTCTCTGAGCTCACTTCCTCTTCTTCCCAGCATTCTGTTCTGTTTACTCCACCCACCTATGTTCTAACCTATCAGGGCAAGCAGTTTCTTTATTTAATTAACCAATGTCCTTCCTCCATCAATCCTTTAACTCCCCTTTAGTGGAGAAACGGATAAACACTTGATGACCTATTATTGTTATTAATATGTATATTGAACAAGCCTATAGAAACTTCATTTTTAAAGATGTTTATTATTATTCTTTTGTGTAATGTATGTGAGGAAGAACAAGTGTCTGAGGGTGAATGAGGAGGTGAAAAGGCAACTCTTGTCTCCTTTTCTTTCACTTTTATGTAGGTTTTAGGGACTGAACTTAGGTTGACAGCCTGCACAGCAAATGCCTTTGCCTGATGAACCATCTGGCCAGCCCCAAATAATTTTAAACTATTAAATCAAAAAAGGCTATATTGTAAAAACAATGCTCAAGTTAGCAAAAGTTGGCAATTCTTATACAAAATTTAAAAATCCAAATATGAGTCAGAGTACTTGTGGATATTTAACAGATACATAGTGAAAATACAGATCCAGAGGAATGGCATAGTGATTCTCAAGAAGTCTAAGCAGAGGTAGAACTCTATCTCTAAATCCCTGCTTATCAAAACTTGATAAAGAAAACATTTTTAATTAAAGTGTCCACTTAGCCTTCAGTTTATTTGTTACATTTTCTACATGCTTTCTTTAACTTTTTACACTTCAGACATACGTCTTCTCAGTTGACAGTTTCCAGTTTAACATAATTATTGAAACCATACAAATGCTAACTCTTCTAGCTTTGAGGATCTGCATACAGGAAACATGCCTGTGAGATGGAAAAATGCTAAGGGATCAAGCTCAATCTACTGTCCTGCTTCTTTCTGCTCTTGGAACATCACAGTACATGGAGGCTGGCCCCTTTTCGGTGATTTGTTTTCTCTCTGATACTTTTCATCTTTCCAAAGACTTCTCTAGCTGTCCCTTCAAGTCGCCAAATTTGTCTCCGGTGCCACAAACATTATATACGCAGTCAGCTAGCGAGTCCATCACTTTAGTCTCTAAAGGACAATGTCCACTGAAACTTGAGCGTCTTGCCAACTTTTATAACAAGCAAAAAAGATAAAAAGATAAATTTTAGTCTAACATCAAGATGTTCAACAGGGAGGAACTGAGAAGGCTATGCTAATTGTTTGATATGGGCTACCTCACAGTGTTGAGGAGTAACTGGAAAGCTGCTGAAATACTAGCAATGGAGGCCAAGTCATATCTGAAAAAGTTTTATCCCAAAAGCAACAAAAGCTCTGAAATCCAAGCAACACATTCAAAACCCACACGAGAATGGAACAGAAATAAGAGTATACACACTAATTTAACCTTGGCCCTAGAATTGGGAGTTAAAAGACTACAATTCCCAGACTCCTTTTCAGCTTAGTGTGGTCATATGACCAAGTTTCGATCAAATAGGCATGAATGAAAGTGTTGAGTAAGATGAAACCTAAGCTTAAAGAAAGGAGACTGGGCCCTTTGTTCCACTGTCCCTGGCAGGAAAGATACCATGCTAGCAGGAGCCAGGACAGTTCTGTTAGACCACAGAAAGTAACTGTTAGACACAAACTCTTGGGAGTCTGTGTCCCAGACATTGTGTACAAACTGCTCAATGAAAGAAGAGGCGCGTTCCAGCCTGGAAAGCCACTGTTCCCTGTGAATCTTAGTCCAAAAGCCAAGCTTGTACCTAGACCAGGTGCACTTTTATGTCATGAAAAAGACATACATGAAGGCAGATGGCAAATGGAGATAGGTAAGAAAAGAACACAGTGGGCTGTGTCTTTAGAAACAGAGTCCCATTAACTCCATTCCTTTATTTATTTATTTATTTATTTATTTATTTGCCATTTCACACTGAGGCGCTTTCTTGCCATCCCCGTTGACCAGTGAGAGCATATCTTCAAGGGTCATATAATTTTCTCTTTTAATGATAAGAACATTGGAAAACTGCTTGTAATTTTACCCGCCTCCCACTCAATCTTACTGGGTGTGTGCGTGTTGACTATTTTATTTTATATTTTTATCCATGTCAGTGTTTTGCCTGCATGTCTCTGTGTATTTTGTGCATTTAGTACCCGTGGAGACCAGGAGAGGGCAATGGATCCTCTTGGAACTAAAGTTACGATGGTTGTGACTGGTTGTATGGGTGCTGGGAATCAAATCCAGATTTCCTAAAAGAGCATCCAGTACTCTGAAACTGCTGACAGTGGAACAATGGTAAATTTTATTTCTTCCAAGGCACTGGGTATTATGATGTTCTTTTAATTAGTTTGATGTTTTGTTTACCTTCTTTTTTTCCCCCTTTTAAAATATCACCACTGATTCAATTGTTTTTTTTTTTTTCTCCAAAGAATCCCTTCTGCAATATGTTACCATTTTCTATGTCTTTCTTAGTGTGAGGAGGGATTTCTTAATCTCTGGCTTGTAAAGTCTGCGATCAGTCATTGACTCCCATTTTCCAATTTCACATTAATCAAAAGAAAATGATACTCTTTTTTTTTTATTTGTTAATGGCCCTAGATGCTGTCTGCCAGTTGGCTGCTGAGTTGAGCCAGTAGAGAATACTATCCTGTTAGAATCTGACTAGTGTCCTCAGAGGGCAAAAGAACCAAAAGGTAAGTCCCAGCGAGAAGAGTGGGAACAGTCATGGATGATGTCTGTGCCTAATTCACCCCAACTCCTGCCAGTTGACGGGAACTTTGCTCTTCTCTGAGGCTTTGAAGGAGGAAGAATACTTGCCAAATGTATCAGGGCGACAGATTCATTAAGTATGTGAAGCCTTCCAGAGCATTCTTTCAAACTGACCCCTCCCTCTAAACTATTCTCAGGCCAAGCGCTAAGTTCATTTTGCAAACGCATTAAAAGAAATGCTCAGAAGTTTGAGAAAATCGTCAGCCTCAAAAGCTGTTGCCTTTCACTTGGCCGTGGTGGTGGTTTATATAAAAGAACGTGTCTCTATAGCTTTGATTGGAATAGTTTTACACACTGATTTCTTTATTACTGCAGAGAAATCACAAGCGATATGCACATGGCTTCTTTACCAGGAAAAACACCCTCTAGGGACCAAGAATGTCAAGTTCTGAGATGAGGGATCTGACACGGGAGGAAACTGTGCTTGGGCTTGTACTGTGCAAACCTTCATCATTTCATTCCAGACCTGCTCAAGCTGTGGAAAATCAAGGCTGTCCTCTTCAGAGGACACATTTCATTGTTTGCTGAATGATATTCTCTTTTCTTTTCCTGATTATATCATTATTTTTTACTTGTTTTTAAATAAAGCATGCAGCAGTGCACTGGAACGTAGCATGGGATCCCATCAACATTCTTGTTTTGTTTTTCAATCTTTGTGATTTTTACGTAAGAAAACTCACCTCCTCGTGGAGACTAGAGCTGTCAGCGTCCTTTGAACCTTCCTGTTTCCACTTCAGAAAAGAAGACAAACGCTGTGGTGGAAATATTTTTCCTACTTGGGCTAGCAAAAATTTACCCAGGCAGCTATAAAATGAAGATGCTTTGGAAAAGGAAAACAACATTCAAGGGCTTAAGGATGCTTGAAATTTAATTCTCTCTTAGTCAAAGAAAATCTTTCATAATAAGCAAAACGCCTGCTTAGTGTTGAGCTCCTCAGTTCATGGCCTCTGTCACTTCCATCATGAGGATAGATGGGAGCACACATCTTTGCCGTTGTACACCGCTTCTGTCACTGTTCACAGAGCATTGCACGCCCAGCGAAAGACTGAAAGAGCCTCTCTGTGAGTTAGGAAGGAGGACGCGCTTGCAATAAAGCCAGTGACTTAGAGAATACTGGAAGCTCTGAAATAGTCTGGCGACTTTAAAGCTAATCGAGTAATCGGCGGGAACTTACTACGTGCCTTGAGCCACGCTCCTCTCCGCAGAGGAAAGCTCACAGTCCTTTCGCTATGAGGGAAGTAAGTGGGAAGCATAGCAACACTTTATAAATAGAGAAGTCAAAGGGCCAAAGACCTACATTGTCTTTGCAGTCCCGGACTGCATTGTCTTCACCCAACTTACTGTTTTTGAATAAGACCTGGACTGGGGCCATTGATCTGCTTTAAGGAATTTTCTCCGCATGAACTTGAATGAGATTCACTCAAGTACAAGTATTGTGAAGCTCTTGAAAAAAAAAGAAAGAAAGAAAGAAACAACTACTCTTAAAAAATAGTTTAAACACCAAAAAGATAACCCACAACAAGAGGTGGGAAACGGGAATCCAGGTAAAGTGCCAAAGGCTGAAAGAAAACGATAACTCTCAAGGAACTCAGACGCAGAGGAGTTAAGATTTACTCTGTGCCCTGAAAAGATTAGAAAAGTTGCTAATACAAATATTCCATAGAGAAGTCAAGTCACCAGGAACAAGTGGAGCAAAAAGACAGGAAGATGTCATCAAAACCCAGGGGGAGGGGACACAGCAGAACCTCAAACATCACTAACGTTGGCAGAATGACACGGAAAGGGATGTTTTTAGATACAATTGATGGGAATGTAATTAGAAAGCTATTGTGGAAAACAGTAGAGATTCCTCAAAAACGAAAAATAGATCTACTCTGTACCAGGCTTTTTCTTTTGAGCCACCAACCAGCTCCCAAATTGTGACACAGAAGCTGATTAGTTTTGAATGCTCAGCCTGACTCACGGTCATTTCTGGCTAGCTCTTTTAATTTAAATTAGCCTGTTTCTCTTTATCTGCCTTTTTCTTTGGGACTTTTTACTATTCTTTCCTTCTATGTATGTTACTTTCACTGTTTCTAGTGTCCTGCCTGGCTGGTGGTTGTTTTTCTTCTTGCCCGGGCATGATCTCCCTCATTCTCTTCTCTAATTCCTCTTTCTACTGTTCCTTGAGCCTAGATTTCTTACTCTTATTTATTCTATCTGCCTGGCAACCCTGCCTATCCTTTTTCTGCCTAGTTATTGGCCAGTCAGCTCTTTATTAGGCCAATCAGGTGCCTTAGGCAGGCAAAGTGAAAGAAACACAACACACTGTTACATAATTAAACAAACTAAGCATTACAAAGTAACACACCTTTGCACAGTTAGAGTAATATTCTGCAGCAGATACAAATGCAACACATCCTTGCTTAGTTAAAATAATATTCCAGAACATTTCTCAATGTTCCAACTATCTAGCTCCTGAGTATATAGTCAAATGAAACTAATTAGCATGCAAAAGAGATCCTGTATACTTATTTTTAGTTGTAGCACTGTTGTGAATATCTAAGATACAGGATCAGCTTGGTTTTCACCACTAAATGAAAGGGAAAAAACGTAAGTGATATATATATATATAATATATATATAATATATATATATATAATATATATATATTATATACAGTGTATATAAAATATGTCATATATATATGACATATTTTATACACACTGTAATTTATATATTTTATAATATATAACAGTATGTTATTACATAAATATATATTACAAATTTATATTGTTTGAGTGTGGTACTTATATTTGTGTGATATGTTTATTATACACAAACATAATGGTATATAGCCATAATGTGACCATGATATCTCCTTTCACCTACATACTATTTGAAGGCTTCCATGGAGGTTTATTTTTACTTTGGGAATTTTGTTAAAATGTCTGTTAGTATGCAAAAGATTTATGTCTAGCAAAAAAATTAGAAAACACAATGTAAGTTTTCATCATACATCAAGAAAACCAAATTGGGACCTGTGGATTCTCTTCCTCAGAAAACCACTTCATGACTCAAGACTGAATCACGCTCCTCTAATAAATGCACTTGATAATTTTTGATACTATTTTACAGTTTGTAATATTCTGCTTGTGATTATTGGCTGAAAAGCCAGGCTTTCTTTCTCAATTCCATTTTAACTGTAACTACAATGGGTAGTGAGGGAGTTCACTTGACTTTTGATTTTGTTCCCAGCACTGAAAACTGTCACGTACCCCAAAAAAGTGCATGATGGATTCATAAGTTCCAGAGACACAGCCAGTACTCTGGCCAGATGCCCTGGGATGCCCTTGGTGTTTCAGTGGTATCTGTGGTTTTATTTGTACTGATCTGGAATGTCATCATTTAGACATTCAGGAAATTGGAAGGGACTAGGGTTTTCAGACTCTCAACCCACCATCAACAAGTAACTGACTTCTGAAAGAGCATGGATGCTCAGGCCACAGACACAGAGGAGAAGAGTGAGCTGGGAGCCTCTGTCCAAGTACCTCTACACTTTAGCATCTAGAGGATCAAATGGGAGCCAGCCTTCTCAGGAATCTACCTGGAATTACACCCTCACTTGTCTCCCCCTGCCCTTCTCTATTACCTAAATTTCTTGCATGCCATCAACAAATCACTTACATACAAAATTTCACATGAGGGTCTGCTTCTGGTGACCCCAGCCTAAGAGTTTAAGTGAATTGTTTTTAGGAGCAAATTATTCCTGATGTGTAGGAAGTCTTTATTCAATTACTGTCCTCTAAAACTTGTAAAGAATAAATAAGGGTACAGAAGTGAAGATTGCTGTTTAGCTAACTTGCCAGATACCAGATGTTACCCAGAGATGCATCAATGAAATACACACACACACACACACACACACACACACACACACAGAGAGAGAGAGAGAGAGAGAGAGAGAGAGAGAGAGAGATACTACAGGCAACAAATACCATATACAACAAGAGCTAAGGAAAATGGAAAGATGATAGGGCTCACCTACCTGCCTTCTTTCTTCCTTCCTTTCTTTCTTTCTTTCCTTCCTTCCTTCCTTCCTTCGTTCCTTCCTTCCTTCCTGCTTGCCTTCTTTTCTTTCTTTCAGACACAAAAGTGAGTCTTAATCAAAATCTTCTTAAGTTGCTAATACAGTTCACACTTGAGAGCACGGACACATTTAAATGCACACTTAAATGTGTTGGCCTTCAGCCAAGTCATGAAAAGAAATGTATATTTTCCCTAGGTGTGGCTAAGCCATTCTTTAAAATCTTTTGAAAGCCTGACGTATATAAACAGGAGAGGAAATGGTCAAAGAAACTTCAGCTTTGTTATGGCGAAAGCTCCAAGAAGGTCAGGGGTATTTGCAAACCCCCAGGAAAGGCCTGAGTGTGTAGGGGTATGATTGTGAGTGTGAAAATGCACAGGGGATTGTTTCTGTGCTAAAGTAAGTTTATTTCTGACAGCAAAAGAAAAACAGAATCTATTTACTATGAACATATTTTAAGTTGAACGACAGAAGTTTTCAGAGGGTTGTTCTGGCCAAATGGATAAAACAAGATCCCCGTGTCTGTGCTTATATTTGGATAAGGGCAAAAAAAACCTTTACTGAAGTTAGTACTCCTTCAGGTTGCTTGAGGTTGTCTTCATATCTCAAAATTAATGCATGGTTTAGTTTTCTTCAGTGTTGGGGACAGGTGTGAGCTCCTGTAAGTGTGTATGCTTATGTGTATATCTGCATGGCTGAGTGTGTGTTTGTGTATATGTATGCATGTGTCTGTTTGTATGTCTGTGTGTTTGCATGTGTGTGTGAGCTCCTGTATGTGTCTGTGTTTGTGTGCATGTCTGTGTATATGACTGTGTGCCTGTGTGTGTGTGTTGTGCACATGCATGTATGTGCATGCATGCTCACATGTGTGTGCTTAGTTGGATGTTTTATATTACTATGTCTTCAAGCTCACTGTTCTCTTCTGATGAATCTAATTCATTCTCTCATTCACTCCCTCCCTTCCTCCCTTCCTCCCGTTCTCCGCCTGTCTGCGTGCACATGCACATGCGTGCGCATACACACACACACACACATGTGCACACACACACATGTGCACGCACGCACACACTCTCACCACTACTTAATTTTTAAAAATACACAGCACAGGTCCCACAGCTTTTTTCAAATCCTGACATCTATATGGGTTAATGGTAAGCTTTGATGGACTGATCTTCTTGTCATGGGTCATATTATTACTATAAACTGTAATCTGAGGTGCACGGCCCTCCACCTTCCAAAAGAAACCAGGAGACAGGAATAGGTAAAGGTATTTTGTTAACATTTTTATACCTTGCATTTTTTTTAATGTCGGGGATTGTGAATTTTTCCTTTTCCAGATGACGAACATTTCATATTCCTATAAATATCCTCATGTCTGTTCTGAAAGACAGTTATTAGGAAATAATTTCTTCCACATGTTTCTTTTCGGGTTTGTTAAGAACAGCCAAAGCCATGTAGAACTCAGGGCTAGTTTTCCTCCCTGGTGACACGGGATTCTTCTGAGTACTTGGACCTTCTGCAGGTGACCGAATCTTCTGCCATCTAATAGAAAGAGGCTCTTCAGACCCTGTGTGAGCACTCCATCCCCTTACCTCCCATCCGTCTTCTGGTTCCCTCCCCACCTCAGTCCTTTTCTTTGCTTGTGTATAGTGAAGTCAACAAGGGCTGCATTGCTGTCCTCCAGAGCTGTTTTTCTCTGAGACTCTTCTCAAAGCGGTCTTATGAACCTCAGCTGCCATAGTTATCCCGATCCTTGTTTCTGTCTCTTCAGTTCAGGAGTTTGCTGACACACAGCTGGAACTCCGGAGCTACCTGTCTGCTCCATGACTAGTAGCCCCTGATAGTCATGCAGAGAAGTTCCAGGTCTCTCGTAGTTTGCACCCCATACTCCATGAGTCACTAATTCTTCAATGTCTAATATCCAGCCTCATAGAAAACAGTATTTCTTGTTTTGTCCAGGGTCTCATGTGCATCTGACAGCAAAGAACATGAAGTCTCTGCAAGGCTTCTGTAGCAGAAACAGGAGTTCTAACATGGGTTTTATCCAGTGTGTACTCTATGTTCCAGAACAAATGAGAGCTTAGAGAGGCCAGGTTACTCAACAGCACAAACCCAATAAGGACTGTGGCTAGGATCTGGGATCAGCTTCACTGGCAGGACCTTTCTACATTTTTGTTACTGAAAATTAATTCCCAAGTGGGAAAGACAGGTCATTTTTTTAGGCTCTAAACAGTTACATATTATTAGCGAGAGGATTCCATTTTTCTAACTATGCTGCTGAATGGAGCAGGTCCCGTACTGAGACCCCCCTGCAGGAGGTCACGACTTGAACTGATTTTCATGTGTACGTCTCTACAATTCAATGACACCCTTTCCAAGCTGACCTTTGGAAAATAAACAGTCTGCCACCGCTATACAAAAAGCATTGTTGCATTGAATTATTTCACACCCCATGCCTCCCCGGGGCACAATGAGTGAGTGTGAGCAGAGGAAGCTCCCACCTGCAACACAGCTTGTGGCTCCTTTTGCTACAGGGGCCAGGCAACTGCAGCTCCCTCTCTGGATTTGGGGGAAAGCAATCCTTTTGCACACATATCTAGAACCACGTGCTTAGGCACGCTGCTTTAAAAGGGAATCTTGATCTCTTAGCTTTAACTAGCAAGGGCATAAGGGAGCTTTTTTTAAAAAATTTCTTTTCATTTAAATGTTTGCTCTTTTATTTATTTGTTTATTTGTGTGCATGTGTGTGGACACACATGTGTTAATGCAGGTGCACATGGGCTGTGTTGCTCATGTGGACGTCAGAGGACAATGGCCAGGAATCAGTCCTCTGCTTCCACCATGGGTTCCAGGAATTAAACTCAGGCTCTCAGATTTGTGTAGTGAGCATCCTTACTCACTGCCACCTCTTCAGAAGTCATTTTTCTCATATATATATATATATATATATATATATATATATATATATATATATGAATGAAGTATGATTATGTCCATTCTCATTTCCCCTCTGAGTCTTTATCCCCTAATCATGTCTCCCTCCCATCTTCAACTTCATGTCTTTTTGGTTTTGGAGATTGTTTTTGGGGGCGGGGTCAATTATTTTGTTTTGTTTTGTTTTGATAAGCAACCAAGTTCAGCTAGGGCTACTCATATGTGCAAGGATGAGGGGCATTCACTGGAGCTTGGGAATACTACAAGTACCACAGATACCCTTGAGCCAAAACCACTGGGATGCTTCTGCCCAAAGAAGCATCATTTTTTTTTTAATTTGTGCCAAGGTTTATAGTAGCAAAACAAGGTCTTGAGTCCAAGATCAGCGCAAATTCCATGGCTCTGTCTGTCCAGTACATTGCATCTATCTCACTTCCCTTCACCTGGCACAGTCTTTTCTTGATAAACATTTCTGTAAGCGTTCAATGACCAGTGTAGCAAAAATATCATAGTCTAGGTGACTTAAATGACAAGTTTGGAGTTTTCATAGTTCTGAAGTTTGGAGGTCCAAGAGCAAGGCACCAGTTTCAGTATCTGGTAAGGACTTTGTCACAGTTCATAGATGGCCATCTTCTCCCCTAAGTCAACTTGTAGAAAGGGAGTCAGAGAGCTCTCTGGGCACTGCTTCTACTCATGAAAATTCCTCCCTTCTCACTTCATCACCTCCCAGAGATCCCATCTGCTCACATCATCGCACTCAGGACTGGAATCCAGCACGTGCTCGCGTGCCCCAACCGTGCCCCAACCGCCCCATCTGTACTCCTCCTCTCATTTCTTCCTAGGTAAACTTCCTTGAATGCCGAACGTGCCCCACATCTGTGTGGTCCAGTACAGCAGCAGCTAGCTGAGTGTTACAGAATAACTGTTCTTACTGTGTGTAGTCTTACTATGTTCCAGTTAAAACCTGTCGTTTTATTCAGACAAAAAGGAGAGAAAAGTTGTGGACTATTTAACTATGTGAAGATTAGTTACATGTGTTTATGCTGTGGAATATTACTTTAACGGTGTAAAGGTGTGTTACATTTGTTTATGCTGCATTGGTGTAATGATGTGAAGATGTGTTGCTATTGCACCTTGTCTGCCTAAGGCACCAGACTGGGCTGATAAACAGCTGAATGCTCAATGGCTAGACAAGAGAGACCAGCAGGCAGAGCAGATAAATGGAAGTCTAGCCTAGGCTTGAGAGAAGAACAAGAGAGAAGAGAGACCAGAATGAGGAGAAGGAGAGGAACAAGCCCAGGGCCAGAAGCCAGATAGCTGCCAGGCAGCCATGGAGACAGCAGGAAAGTAAGAAATACAGAAAGAAAGAAAGTAAAAAGTCCTGAGGTGAAATGTAGATAAAGAGAAACAGGTTAAGTTATAAGAGCTAGCAAGAAATGAGCATAAGATAAGGCCAACCATTCAATAATATTATGGCTCCATGTCATGATTTAGGAGCTGGTTGGTAGCCTAAAAGAAAAACCTAGGTAGAGCTGAGTGCTCTTGTGTGGCATGAACTGAATTATTAAATTCCATCCCTTTGTAATGATTGGCCTTTAAATAGCCCACGTGGCATGCAGCTACCATATTGGACAATACAAATTTAAAAGTTAATGTATGCCACACCCCCATAGTGATAGAAGCATTTCCTCAACCTTCATAGTTGATCTCTTCCGCTTTGCCTTGAATCCTCCCTCTTTGCGAATACATGATTGCACCCCGCCATTAAGGTAGTGAGCTCCGTGCCTCAGATGTATTGCCAGCAAATGGCTCCTAGGGACTCTTTCGCACACCATTTGTACAGCCATTCAGCACTGCTTGGCTTCATATATCTTACCTTTGATTTCATTGAACAGTTTCTGTTTCAATCTCTATACTCATAGGAAACAGCAGAGCTACAGAACTAATACAGAATTGGGAAACAAATACAAGGGCAAAGTTAATTGGCTACTAGTGCATGCCATGGGGGGGACAGCACATTAAAGTACTTAAGGGAAAGGAATGAAGAAACATTGGCAGTAAGAGCAATTCAGGATTTAAATCTAAGATCTGCACGGAGTGGCCTGAAGGAGCTATGGGCTGTGGCTTGGGTGGTTGGGGTTAGTTCTAAGCATGTCTGTGTAGACAAGTAGACATGGTATGGGTCATGTCACTTAGTCTCTGAAGGACTCAGTTTCTGACCAGACATCACAGTTCAGTCGTTCAGAACCAAGGGATCCTTGGGTCAAGCATAATCTGAGAAAAAAAAATAGTTAAAAAAAAAAAAAGAAAAGAGAAGAAAACATGACCTCAGGCCTCAGTTCTCTCTAACCCCTCGGTTTAGCTGTTTTGCTGGAATGTACAAGATTTTATATTTTTTCCTGGAAATTCTTGTATTGTGTTTGACTCATGTTTATTCAAGATGTTGTGCCCTTTGGGTATATATTTTATGAAAACTCTCTGTTAATGGCATGACTGGATTGCAATAAAGGGGTAAGTGACCTGGGGGTTCTTTAGTCCTCTAGGAGGCTTTAGCATCTGCAAGCAATGAGGAAGATTTGAGAGAAAGTGCAGCTGGACGGAGAGGCAGCTGGAGGTGCAGATAACTGATAGAGCGGCGAACAGTCAGCTTATTTTTGGGTTATCATAAATGTAACCTATTTCATAAAGGCGACATTGAAGGGAATCTCTATTCTTATGAAAAGACTTCAATGTATATAGTACACACTACTGAGGGAGGATCTGCAACTTGGTTCCTTCCTGGTTGAATCCCTTCCAAACACTTTAATTTTACCTGCTGCACAGCTTGCTGTTGGGGGATTTACCTGTAAAGCTGTTTCATCTCAGTGGCAGGCTGAGAATCTCCTTCTTTGTTCTCTCTCTCTCTCTGTCTGTCTCTCTCTCTCTCTGTCTCTCTCTCTGTCTCTCTCTCTCTGTCTCTGTCTCTCTCTCTCTCTGTCTCTCTCTCTCTGTCTCTCTCTCTGTCTCTCTCTCTCTGTCTCTCTCTCTCTGTCTCTGTCTCTCTCTCTGTCTCTCTCTCTCTGTCTCTGTCTCTCTCTCTGTCTCTCTCTCTCTGTCTCTCTCTCTGTCTGTCTCTCTCTCTCTCTGTCTGTCTCTCTCTCTCTCTCTCTCTCTCTCTCTCTCTCTCTCTGTCTCTGTGTGTATGTGTTTTGAAAGATTTTGGATTCATTGAGCAGTCAGTTCATTTAAGAAATTCCCAAAAAGAGAGATGCAGATGTTGTTTGCTGGATTTCTGATGCAGGGAAGATAAATAACTCAGTCTGGAATTCATTGTAGGAGAGCCACCGGCCGAAGTCTTCTGTTAGATGATGGCCTGTGACTTAGGAAAGTTTGTGTGCTGAACTGAGTCCAGAGATTTGAATATGCAGGTCAGTAAAATCATGCTTTGCTTCTAAAAATAATTATCGTAGCTTTTATCTACAGATGATGTACAATTTTGAAAACATAAGAATGCAACTCCTAAAAGAGTTTATCACCCTGGGGAAATGGTAAAATTATGTAGAACAATTAATTACTACAGCACAGTTCACCTGATTACACAGGCAAAAGGAAAGCCAAAGAAAATCCATGCATGTCTAGTAGACTAGTTGACAGAAACATTACTTGGAAGATAATTTCTGGTTAAATAGAGGGAGGAGAAAAGTTCTCACAAACGCTATGAGACAACCCAGAAAAAGGGAAGGCGAAGGAAATGAGTGTCGAATTACTTGAGCTATAAAAGGGTCCTTGTTGGGTCTTTGGAAAGTAACAATATACAAATAAATAACCTAATGAAAGATGAACAAAGTACATGAGTAGACATTTCTCCGCAGGTGGTACATACCTGGCTAATGTCTATTAAAAGATGCTCACCATCTCTAACAACAGGAGGATGTCACACTGAGTCACTTGTAATAAAAATGGAAAGCCCCAGGATGTAACATGTTGGTTAGAAAGGAGGGAAAATGAAATTTGGATGTTTCTAGTGAGACTGTGAAATAGTATACTTGCTAAGTTGGTCGAATTGCAAACTGTATTTCCCAGCACTTCTACTTCTGGATACATGTCCAAAGATTTGAAAACAGGGTCTCAAAGAGAAATATGCGTATCCCTATTTATTACAGCTCTGCTTATAGCAACTCAATAGTCATTGAGAGGTAGATGACTGAACAGAGAAATGGGGGACCCACTAAAACATGTGCCAGTATGTTATTCGGAAATGTAGAGAAGGGAAATTTTGCAGCCATCTCAACAATCTTGACATTATTTTAAGTGAAATAATCTAGTTACAAAAATATGAGTCTTGCATATATCACTTATCTCAAATATCTAGAGGAAGCAAATTCATAGAAAAAGAAAGTTCATTGTTGGTTCTCAGGGACTGGAGCAGGATAAATGAGAAGTTTTCCAAAATGTGAGAAAGTTCTGGAAATTGAATGTAGAACAAGTGAATGTATTTACCATTGCTAAACTGTACATTTTGGCAATGCTTAAACTGATAAACATACATTTTAATTACTAAAAATTTAAAAATGGTCAATGCCATTATATATCCATATCTTTTGAAGTGTGTCTTCTAAAATGTTTATAAAATCAATGCACTTGAGAAAATTAACACATTTATTCACACAAACACATATCTGACTTGCTCATGGGTAGAAAAACATATGGCTCATTTGCATACCAACATAAATAACTATCTCATTTTATATTACTTTATTTTTCTAATTACATTTTAATTGAAATATTGAATTGGTTTTAAAGCTTGCATGCATATGTAGAGACAACATGATGTATATTATTTTGGAAATATCTAAGGCATATTCAGGGGACTCTGAATAACAGTAATAAATACTTTGAAAATAATTAAACTAAAAATAGCATTAAAGATCCTAATAGGATTTAGTAAGTCATGTAGATCATCTATACCAATTAAACTTACTGAACAATTGTCTAACTACATAGCCACAGGCAGCATAAATCTTTGATGTCAAATAAATACATCAGGGAGTTTTAACCTGGGTTTATGGCACCCCATTGTAGAAGCTGCTGTCAGATAGATGATCTCTTTATGCCTTTAGAATCCTTTGTGACAAAAGGGTCTAACACAAAGTAACACCAAAATACTAATTCTCAAACTCTAAGGCATAATTCTTAACTCATAAAGCTGCACCTTTGTGTGCACAAGATGAAAACTGTGCTGGAACATTCCCCGCGTACTCTTCCCTCCAAACTATCAGTGGCATTCCTTCTAATAGGAGGTGAAGTCAGAGTAAAGGAATAAAGCAACCCTTGGGGAAAATAGAAAACATTTCCTTACAGAGGAGCCCACTTCTTCCACATAAGAAGCAGAGAAATTGAGTTCAATTTTTCAAAATATGTGAGTCATTTGACCAGTAACAAAGCAGTACATAGAGAAATAAGGTTCCGGTTCCAAGAAATTCGCAGTCAAGAGAAATGTGATTCTCCACAAATGTCTAAATTTAAGGTTTCTGTGAGTAACTTTAGAATAGGGCCAAAGGAACTAGTTTTACACAAAAATTTCTGTTCACAGACTTTTTTGTGTATGTAAATATTCTACTTATTTTATGTCTTATTATAATTTTTAGTATTTTATATAATTTTCATTAATGTTTCATGTAGATGTGTAATATATATATAAAATATGCATAGTGTCTAGAACAGTTATTCTCAACCTTCTTAATCCTGTGACCTTTTAATACAGTTCCTCATGCTGTCTGTGGTGACCCCTCAACCAAAAAATTATTTTGGTTGATACTTCATGACTATAACTTCACCACTGTTATGAATTGTAATGCAAATAAATATCTGATATTTCCAAAGGTCTTAGGCAACCCCTATGAAAATGTCATTTGAACCTCTCCAAAGGGGTCACAAACTACAGGTTGACAACCATTTTTCAAGAAGTATCCATATAGTCTTTTAATGTATTTATATATTTATACATACATATATAAATAAATGCATATATATATATGTGTGTGTGTACATATTTTTGTTTTTCAAGACAGGGATTCTCTGTAGCAATGGTATGTACACATGTACAAACATTTATCCACGAATTTATACAGCAAACAAACAACAAATAAATCCATATTAAAGAGCTGGAGAAATGTTTGCATGTTGTCTGATGATACAAACTGTTTTCCTAGAGTAGGAAGCATCACAAAAGGAACGATAAAGTCCTCTAAATACATGTGTGTAGCTTCCGCCTTTTGGAAAGCATACAAAAATGAGAAGACATGCACGTGAAGGAAGATGGGAATTTCTAACGGCTAATGCAATGAAATGAATAAGAACCGTAACTTTCTGAAATATAAAGAATAGGAACATGATTCACAAAAATATAAATAAGTACACAATGCTGGTATCATATGGTCTACTGTAACCAGAAACTGTCAAAGAGCTTAATAATCTTGTTTAAACTTCAAAATTAAAGACCTTACAAAAAAAAAAAAAACATGCGTTTGATATGCCTGCCCACACCACAAGGCTAGTAGGTGGCAAGATGAGGAGCGCAATTATCCCGGCCAAGCCCAAACTCACCGTGGAACCACAAGTCTGTGTTCCTCTGCTGGAGCACCAGATGTTGAAGCTTTGATTTGCAAGAGTACCCTGACTCATCCCTTCCCAGCTCTCTGCTCAGTCACACCTACTGGTGCCTTGAAGTGGCCTGCAGTGGAGGTTGCTAGGCTACAGAATGCAGACAACACTGGCACAGAGCCAGCCCCCCTCCCCAGCACACGACTTACTGTCTCCATGAGAAAACAACAGCAGTCAAGTCACTTCCGGGAGCCAAAGACCAGGATGTGGTGGGAGCACAAGTGACCCTTGCTTACCTGTGTCCCAGGCTTAGTTCCTTTGAAATAAAACGTGAGCTAAAGTAGAAGTTCGTTGCTGTGCTTCCCTGTGCATTAGACACACCCAGCACAACAGTGGTCAACAGTTTTCTAGGCAACTTTTTGTACTGAGTTTATAAAGAAAAAGGGTTTTTTGTTGGTTGGTTTCTTTGGTTCCCAGTTTTCAAGCTCTCATTTAGGATTAGTTGAACATTGTGTTTAGTCCTCTTCTCGGTGGAATGCCAGGACTCAGTGCATGATAGTCGGATAGTCCAGTGGAGCAAAGACATCATGGCCCAAAAGCAAAAAGAAAGAAGAGTCAGGGATCCCAGAGTCCCCTTTAAGTATAGCCACAATGGTCTAAGGATCCCACAAGGCCCCACTCCCTTGGTTCAGGATCAAGCCTTGAACACATGGGTTTTTAGGGAACACTCTAAGTCTCAGCTATGGTGAATGGTAACTAGTTAGTTAGCTCAAGACAGTGTGTGTAGGAATGTATCAAGACTTCTTAAGAAATTCAGGTATTTCAATCTTTTAATCTAGAGGAAGTAATCAGAGGTACATATGACAACCATAAATGATAGGTTCAATTATTTAAAAAGTTGTATGTGTGTAGGTACATGTGTGTGGTGTGTATGCATGTGAGCATGCATGCATGTATGTGTGTGTGTGGTGTGTGTATGCATGTGTGTGCGGATGATACTGGGTTCCTTCCTGAATAGCTCTTTATTTCATTGACTCAGGGAGTCTTTCTGAACCCAGAGCTCAACAATGCTGGGTTACCTAGCTAGTCAGTTTGCTCTAGGAACTCTTGGTTTCCACCTTCTGAATGATGTGATAAGAGGGTCTGCCCCATTCTTCCCAGCTGGTATGTGGGCCCTGGGGATTTGTACTCTGGTCCTCATGTATGCATGCAAGCACCTTATCTACTGAGCCATCTCTCCAGTCCAAACTACAAAAGAGCCACCAATAAGGCAATAATTAAATATTATTTATTGTATGCTACTAGTCATATAATAGAGGAAAATAGAGCTACCAAAAAATTTCAAGTTCAAAGACATAGCAAAACTGTGTACAAAATGATTAACCTACTATTCAATGTACACTTCTCTCAGGCACATGAGGCTTTTTAAACCTCAGGAAAGTTCTGAATTTTTTTCATGTATTTAACATGTGTTGTGAATAAATGTAGATTTATAATTTATGCACATCTGTAGTGAGATATCTTATTAAATTCAAAAAGTGGAATATATAATATGGTTATAGACTTGAAACTAAATATTACAAACATGCTCATTCTTCACAAATTAGACTATGAATTTTATAAAATATGATCATGAAATATGAAATACAATTTCAGTAAACTTTTTCTTTCTGAGCTTGATTAAATGATTTCATACTTCATCTATAAATTTGAATGAGGTTATGAATGGTATTCTCACTTAGTATAATATTCCAAATTTTACATAATGAGTACATTATCACTCTACATATGAAAAGTTCTTAATATGATACTATAAATCCTTAATGCATACTTAATAAATAATAGAGTCTAAAATTACGTTTAATCTTTTATATGCATGTGTCCTGTGAGGAAAGAGATATAAAAAGTATTAATCAAGTGTTGCAGCTGTCAGAATGGAGAGAGTTCATCTTCCAGGCAGATGGAGGAGTTGGGACAGTCCACACGCAGAGACTGTGGGGACCATGCAGGACAGTCCAAATGCAGAGACTGTGGGCACTATGCAGGACAGTCCACACGCAGAGACTGTGAGCATCAGGCTCGGGTTAGGATTATAATCCTCTCACTCGGCATTGAAACAGCAAGGCTCTGCCATCCTCAGGGCTACTCACGACACTACTCACTTTTGGGAGCTGGTTGCAAACAGCCCAAATTCATGGAGGCCTTGCAGCATCCATGGCTGCCGAGGCTGTGGGGAGGGTGTCCAGTTTTTGCATCCTCTTACTGAAACTACTGCCTTCGACTGAGAAATGAAGAAGAAAACGCTAATCTGCAAGTTCCAGCTCATGAGACGGTGACAGGAGCCTTATGCTTCCCGTCTCAGTTAGTTTATTTTCCCAGGAATAAACACTGAAACCAAATGTATGTGTTGCAATAGAGGCAATGTGTACAAGAAAAAGCATGGAATTTGAAATCCAAAGACCTGGCTGAGTCATTTCTTCCTCCCTGCCTAACTGAACCATGCAGACCAAGCCAATCAACTCATCCCAAGCAGTCATTCATTCATTCATTCAGAAGTAGCTGTACATCAGGACACAGCTCTTCACTAGAAGTCAAGACAGGCACCGCAAGGCACAGCAACATCCAAAGAACCAGAGAAAAATTGTAGTTTTTTATTTTAATTTTATTTTATGTGTATGTTAGGCCTACGTTTAGGTCTGTGAAGAGTGTACATTTCTGAAACCTAAGGACGCCAGAATGGGGAGCCAGAACTTCAGGGACCGTTTTCACGGATGGTGGCGAATCCATGTTTGGTGCTGGGAATCAAATCTAGGACTTCTGGAAGAGGAGCCAGTGCTCTTAACTGCTGAGCCCTCTCTCCAGATGGAAGGCTATATTTTCAGGTAGTTATAAAACTCTTGAAGGAAACTAAGCCAATGCCATTGGAAAGAACATGCAGGGATTGGGGGTGGGATGGATTGAAGGGGGAACTTGATGCGGTTTGCAGATAGGGCGGGCAGAACCTGAGCCGCTGTGTTGCCCCTTAGTGTAGAACTTCAGGATAAGGTGGGACATGAGTTCACACAGGGAAGAAGAAGGCTGGTGTGGCTAGCGTAGAAAGCAGAGGAACACCAAGCTCCCTGCCAGCATTGCCATGGTGACTGTGTGAGATATGAGTGCTAAGACAGCCCTAGGGCACCCAAGGAAGAATGGTGGCTGACAACAAGGCAGAGGTCCCTAACTATCTTCCCATCATGGAAGATGTGCAGAGCCTCCTGCAGAGACTCAGTGTTTGAACAGAAATCAAACTGGCAGCTGAAGTTTCCCCCTTGGAGGTCTCGCCAGCCCCCGTACAGTGGGGTTCAGCAGAGGGCACACTGCATTCTGTATAGAAGCTGCTCGTTTCCGCTGGGGAACCCTTTTGTGGTAACAGCTGGTGAGTATCCACAGCTGGGCCCTTTGTGCAGCAGACATCTGGCATGCCAGTGTGCGTGTGTGTTTCTCTCGCTTACCATGTCATATATGAGAGCGTACGCATGGCAATGCAGGCAGCTCCTCAGGAAGCTCTCAGGACGCGTGGGCTGTGAAGAAGACAGTTTTGGGGGAAAGTATGCATTTTGCAAATGAATGAACCTATGTCTGAGCAAATATTTACTATTTTCCCTTCGTCCGAGCCTTTCTACCTTGATCCCTGTCCATGTCTCAAGCTGATGTAATATCTCATCCGCTTCACACGGGAAGAGGTATGGTCACCCAGGAATGATGTGAGAACCCAACTCCGCTCACAGCCTCTTTTTCCCACAGTCTGAAAGGGAGTGGGAGTCACTTGGTTTAGCATTTGACAACATAATGCATGGTTGTCAGGCTCGCCTCTTCTCGGCTGCTCTGCTATTAGTCTTGACCCCGTTGCTCTTTCTCCTGTCATTGCTTCTCTGCCTACTATATCTTGCTATGCCAGCTCACGCTGTATTTTCCTAGGGCGAATTTTCTGCCCAGAAGTGTGAGAAGGGAGGGAGTGGCCGCTGTGTTTCCTGGGTTGAGTTACGGTGCCTCCATGTCTCGCTGTGGGAACACCTGCTTGGTCACAGGTTCACATGCCTCTGGGCACCAGAGACCTGAGCAGACTCTTTCGTAAGCCTTTGGCTAACTAATCGAGTACCTGTGAAATCTATGTAGGTCAAAGGGGATTTGCAAGCCTTTTGGGTGTGCCTTCCTGCCACTAACTTGCCTAGTCAGCTGCATATTTGGCTTAGAAAACCTGAAGTCCCAGGACCAGCACTCCTCAAACTGGCCTGGCGCTGCCGCACAACCAAACCCAAGCCTGTGGTGTTAAGAGGCAACTGCCGTGATGTTGATTCCCTTGACCAAGGTGCTCCAGGAGGGTGATGCTTTGACGTTCGTCACTTAGATAACATTTTTAAACGTCTCAATAAAGTGTGAGACTAAACAACAGTCATTCAAACTAACAAGGTTTGATCGGAGGGACGATCAGAATGAAAAATGGCTGCCGCTGCAGAATAACACACAGTTAAGCAAAGCCTGCAGTGCTGAGACAGAAACCACCCCCACTGGGTCCTGGGCAGTAAACAAAGAGCTAGTACGCGGTAACCACCAGGCAACCACCAGGATTTTGTTGGTACCTTGAAAAGTCATAAGAAAACGTTCTCCAAATAATTATTAGGTAACTCAGGCCTTCAGTTCCTTTTCTTCACACCAAGGGTTGATAGGTTGGTTTCCTCTTATATCCTCCAGGTTGTGTTTTAATCACAAACAAAATCAGACCTGTGTGAACTTTGAAAAATTCTATTTCATGAACTCACAATTGTTTTACACAGGTAAAATCTGAAGAAAAAATTCAAATGTAAGAGGTAAAATTAAAGGTACAGGGATTCCACAACATCCTAAGAAGAACACATGCTCCATGAGTAATGGGGTACTGGAAGCAGGCCCCAGCTTTCAGACTGCCAGAGTGTCCCCTGCACTCTGTATTCACTGGTTAACTGAGTGTATATGTCTCTCAGTCAAGATTATTTTCTTTCAATTAGAAATGTGGCCACTTTCTTCTTACTCCCATTTTGTCACTCACAACAGCCGTAAAGGCTTCCCACCCCAATCTAGGGGGAAGCTGCCTTTGGACTCACTTCACTAAGCATCTAACAGCAATCAGCTGATACCTAGACATAATGCTACAGACCTAGAATCTTTGCATTGGGGAGGCAGAGGCGGGTGCTTGGGAGTTCAAGCTCATTTGGGGTTTCACAGTGAGACTCTGTCTCCAAAAATCAGACAATAATAGCAATAAGACTGCGATGTTCAATGTTTGGGGATTGCATCTCCAAGTCCTGAACTCTGATAGATCTTGGCAGATACACAGCGAGGTATTCTAGAAGCTTCTCTGTATGAAACCAGGAACCTTCTTCCGTGCCATGAAAAAGTATGCTAGAACCAACACAGTTCCACCTACAGGTATAAAGAAGTCTTCTTGTGGCAAATTATAACTAAACTGCACCTTGAAGAGACCCTGCACCAGATGGGAAGTTATAGACAGCCCAGAATGACGACCCAGCACGTCATAAAGAGCTGGTGTGCTTTAAGAACATTCTGGGGCAGGAAACAGCAGGAGATGAAGTTGTACGGCGAGCGGATGGGTGCCAGTAGCCACAGATCTAGTAGATCTGGCGAACCAGCCAGAACTCTGTAACCGATGTGTAGTCTCTGAAATTAGTTAAACAGAGAATGGTGGGTGGGTATATATTTTAGGCAGATGATTTCTGAAATGTGCATTCCCAGAAGTGATTTTGAAGATGTTGAGATGAGACATGGGGATAAAGACTCCTGGTTCCGAGAACATGAGTAGGGTGGAAAGACAGAGTCTTAGCAGGTCCTAAACACGGCAGCTGCTGGTGGACTGTCTGGCTATGGAAAGGGTCAAGACGAACAAACTGCAACAACTTCAGATTTTCCTGCTGTGGAAGAGAGAAAAGGGAGCCATCGTGTCCGTTAAGCACCATGGAGAGTGGGCGTGGCTTTGAGATGCAGTTGCCAGGTGAGAAGCAAAAGAGCATAGAGCTCCCACCCCCAGAACGCATGCCTGCTGGAGAGTTTCATGTCAACCTGACACATGCTGGAGTCATCTGAGAGGACACAACCTCAATCAAGAAAATGCCTCTATAAGATCCAGCTGCAGATAAGACTGCAGGGCATTTTCTTAATTAGTGGTTGATGGGAAAGGGTCCAGCCCATTGTGGGTTCTGGGTTTTATAAGACAGCAGGCTGAGCAAGCCTCAAGAAGCAAGCCAGTAAGCACCACCTCTCCAGGACCTCTGCATCAGCTTCCTTGAATGATGCAGAGCTTGAGTTCCTAGTCTGACTTCCTTGAATGATGAACAGCGCTGTGGAAGTGTAAGCTAAATAAACCCTTTCCTCCCCAAGTTGCTTTGGTCATGATGTTTCGTCACAGCCATAGAACATAAGAGAGTATGGTTTGCATATGGGGGAAGGCATTACTGACTTCAAAAGTAGGAATTTTGAGGTGCAAAAGTAGCTCATTCTGGCAGCCTACAGAATGGGATGACTTTCTGCTAGCTTTAAACCTGACAGAGAGTACATGTCTAGAATATGTAATGAACTCAGCAAACTAAACATGAAAAATCCAAACAACTCAACCAATAAGCAGGTTGGTCGAATTAACAGACAGTTCTCATAAGGATAAAATACTAATAGCCAAAAGAAAAGTATGAAAAAAAGTCGTCATCCTTAGGTACCAGTGAAATTCAAGTTAAAACCACTGTCATTTCCACTTCCTCTTTGACAGAATGGCTGTCATGAAAGAACAAATCCTAGAGAGGATGTGAGGAAAGGGAACCCTTGTACACTGCTGGTGAAAATACGAATTATTCCAACCACTGTGGAAACCAGTATAGCTGTTCCCCAAAAAATCAAAAATAAAACTTTCACATGATCCAGATAAACCACTTCTAGGTCTATAGGGATTCTAAGACAACACATCACAGAAATATATCTTTATTCTAGCCATTCACAATAGCTAAATGAAGAATCAGCTTTTGTGTCTCAAAAGAGATGAGTGGCTAGAGAAAAAGTTCAACACACGCACACATACACATCATATACAACATACACATACACATCATATACCACACACACATACACATATACCATATGCATACCACACACACATGCACACACACACACACTCACACTCACACCGCCTCCACCACTGCAGAGGCGTTTCAATTGTATTTTAATAAAGACTGACTGAAGATCTGAAAGTAAAACATCCCCAGTGGTCAATTTTACAAACCAGGTTATATAACACACACCTTTAATCCTAGTAGCCACAACGACACACACCTTTAATTGTAGTAGCCACCCTAGTTGTCGTAGAAATCAGGTGGTGCATACCTTTAATCCTAGTGGTGCCCGCCTTTAATCCCACCCCTAAAGAGGAATAGAAGACAGGGGATGACAGCTCTCAGACACAGTCTCCTTCTGAGATTCTGGGAGGCAGGACCACCATTTCAGACTGAAGTGGAGGTAAGAGCCAGTGACTGGCTGTTTTTGTTTTCGGATCTTCAGCTTGAACCCCAATTTCTGACCCTGAGTTTTTATTAATCGTGCTTCCCAACACACATACACCATACAGACTGCATACGTACCACACATGCACACCACACCACACACACACATACCACACCACAACACAACCACACACACCACACACACCACACACATAGCACATACATACACCATACAGACCACATACTGATTACACATACATACCAAGCACACAACCACAGATATACACATACCACACACATATACACACACCATTAGAAAGAAACACATATGTCACTAAGAAGAATGAAATTGTATTGTTTATGGAAAAATGAATACAGCATTTTAACTGAAATAAGCATCACATGCAGAAAGACACATTCTGCACACTTCTCTCTTGCTTCTGACTCCTAGAACTCTAGAAAAGGAGAAAGGGAAGGGAGGGAACTTGTGAAAAGAGGAATCAAGTTAGAGAAGTAAGCAAAAGCGTGGGATGAAGTTGAACACAGCCTTGGTAAAGTAGCTGATGCGCTGGGAAATGAGAATCCTCTGTAGGAAACCCAACACTATATACAAGAAACAGACACAATTCCAAGGCAGCTCATCCAAGGGGGGAGCTCAGCCTTCTGGGAAAAAGAAGCATGGCACCATCCAAGTGAAATTCTGCTATCCACATGCTGGGACTAGTGATTTCCCTCCTGTAGGCTCAGCACACGGTAGGCTGGGTCGGGCTGGTTGCTGGTTGCTTAAGGTAACCCTGGGCTTCAGAGTGAGACCTTTTCTCAAAAACAAAGCAAAGCATCCTTGCCCCTTGGTCAACAGTATCCAAGGAAAAATACTGTGAGCCAAATATATAGAACTCCAAGTTTCTTGTAGTCATATTAAAAAACAAAAGAAAAAATGAAATGACATCCTCTGTGTGTGACTCATTCCGGCCCCCTCTTCTTCATTGCTCCTGGAGCCTTGGGTGCAGCAGTTGTGTGGTGGATGGATCAGCTGGGGCTGGGCTGCTCACGATCACTTGTTCTCCACAGTTTGATTGGCTGTGGGTTTCTGTAATGGTGTCTGTTTGTTTCAAAGAGAAGTTTCTGTGTTGATGGTGGTGAGAACCCCCCTTGTCTGTGGGGTAAGGATAAATATTTAGAATGCAGTTATGATTCATGCCGGTTTAGTACAGTGGCAGGGGCAGAGTCTCCTTTCAGATCCATGGTCTTACGAGCCCCTGGGAGTTTTGTCTCCTCAAAATGTCAAGGAAGCTACACCCATGAAATGCTCTCAACAGCATGGCTGCCTAAACAGGACCGGAACAAGGATGACAGCAATGGACATGATAAAATGGAAGTGAGAAGTCTTCCCAGCCCTGGACGAAGAACTACAGGCAAGGAAGGGAGGCTGGAGCTGGAGAAAACAGTCTTCCCTGGAGGAGTGCTCAGGCTGGTTACCCAGCACCACGTGGTTGGCCCTGAAATCAAATTATCATATACATACAGGTTATATTTATATAACTAACAATCTATATATGTGCACATATATGTATATAGACACACAAATATGTAGTATGTAACAACAGAAAAGAGGACAGAAGCTATTAAATCATGAGAGCAAGGGGAGGAGTGTACATGAGAGAGATTGAAGGGAGAAAAGGGAAAGGGAAAAATGTAATTTTTTAATTTCAAAGAATAAATTTTTAAAAATGAAAAAACAGAAAGAGAAACAATTTAATGGTATGTTTTATTCAATTTACTATATCCAAAATAATGTTTTCAGAAGTTTTACAAATATGTAAAATTAGTTTTTTCATGTTCAGTGCTCAGAATAAAATATATATTTTATACTTACAGTATATCTCAATTTGGATAAATCACATTAGTGTTTGATATTTATCAAATTCATGAAGTTCAAGGTGAAAGAAAAACATATTCATGTACTTAGGTTATTACAAACTTCAAATTCCCTCAGTTTCACTCACAAAATTTTAAGAGTTCAGTGGCCACCTACTGCTGGTGAACTTCTGTCCTTTTCACCTGTGACCCAGTCTTCCAAAGGTGCAGATAAACTTGGGCCAACTGAACAATTCAGAAAGAGATTCATGAAACACTAAAATCTAAAACTTTTCACCAAGGGTTATTTATGCTTCAGTGTAGGGAACACAGGAGGGAAGTCATTTCAAAAACAAGTCTTACTGATACAATGAACAACAGGAGTGGGTGCAACCCACTCCTTTAGAAATATACCAAATAAAGATCTTTACAAATATAGGAAGAGCAATAGCTAAAGCACCTTTGTAGTGTGTGTAGCCCTTCACAAACTCTTCCATACCCATCGCTTTGCTTGCTGTTTGTGGCCAAGAGGAAATAAGTAAGAAAGTTCTTATTTTTCATCAATGATGAAGTCAGAGTTTAAAGGGTTTGCTTAGAGGTATAGAACCTGCTAACGACACGGTTGTGGCATGAGTTGAGTTTGCTCTCCAGCACTCTTTCCTGATGGTCCTAACTTCTCCTGATATGGCAAAGTTGACTCATCTCATTCTTGATTGACATATGTCAAAAAAAAGTGTCACCTCACACTGGCCTTTGCACCTGGTCAGTGGGCTCCCAGCTACCACTTACTGGGTAGCCTCTAAAGTTGGAGACAAACACATGAGATTTGTTTTGGCTTCCAGAAAATATATAAGAAAAACTCCTATCTGATATCTATTCATGCCTTTCTCTTTATTTCATTAACATTTTGTGTGCTTTATAGAGTAAATAATGTATAGCATAAAATTGAGCATACAGCACAAAGCAATGTATAGTATAAAATAAATAGGATATAACCATCATTTGTAGGTAAGGGTACATGTTGGAATCCTTTTTAAGATTTATTTTGTTTTTGAGATTAAAATATATTTACATCATTTTCTCCTTCCCTTTCCTTTTCACAAACCCTGTCATATACCTATCCTTTCGCTTTTTAAAATTCATGGCCTTTTTTTTATTTTTAAAATTAACTGTTGTTACATGTATGTGTATACCTAAGTACAACCTGCTCAGTCCATATGTTACCTGTATGTATGTTTCCATGGAAGACCTTTTGGTATTGGATGACTCTTATTATTATTATTATTATTGGATTACTCTTATTATTGGTGCGCTCTTCCCTGGGGAACCTCATTTCCCCTACTCTCAACATCTTTAGCTGCCCGTAGTTCTTTGTGTATAGTTGAAGCCTTGTTGTATTTCCCTGTCCACTGTGGCATCTTTATTCCTGCTGTCTTGGTTCAGCTCATGTTTGGACAGTCATCCTAGGGAGACTTTATGGGTGTAGCTTCTGACATTGCTAGAAGACACAGACTCACAGCAGACTCCCTGAACCTCTGGCTCTTTGAATGTTCTGCAGTATCTCCAGGTTCAGTAGGATCTCAAAGAGGATTATTAAGGTAGGTATGGGTGTGTTTTGTAGATGTATCCATTGGGCTCCGGAGCTCTATGCTCTGGAGATATGTTGGTTGTAGATATCTGCAGTGGTTTCTCTCTCTCTCTCTCTCTCTCTCTCTCTCTCTCTCTCTCTCTCTCGTTTCCTTGGTGTGGGGTGATGGCTTCATTTATCAGCTAGACCCTGGAGAATCATATCTGAATCTTTTCTTAATTTATGACCTAAAAATGTGGGGAGATTGTTTTAGAAAAACCCGAATAAATGACCTCACAGCAATGACAAAGGAGCCCTTCCTGCCATTGTTCCTGAGGTGATGGGGTGGCGGGATGGAGTGTGGAAAGCAGCAGGTTCAACAGAATCCCGAAGAGGCTCTAGAGAAACAAAGAGACAGATGGAGCTGATCTGACCTGCCCAGCTGGGGCGGCTCGGCCCATGCTTTCCACACAGAGATGGCTTTGTTTCCTGTGCACACACTGAGGGTCTTTGTTGATCTTAGTCAACAATCCTGTTCAGCTGTCCGTGCAGCTCTTCTCTCCTGCCTTTCTCTCCTCCTGTTGGACAATAAGTGGAAGAGAAAATGTGTGACCTTTCAAAGGTGAGGATGAAAGGAGACGAATACATCCTGACCAATGAATCTGGAAATCCTTACTAATGGGAACTGGGGTATTAGTCATCCCTTGTCCTTTCGTGACTACCTGATTTTTAGTGTTCTCCAGAGGTCCTTGTGCTGTAAATGCACTGTTTGTAAAGTTGGTAGAAATAATGATGAAGAAGAGCAAAATAATCGCCTCCCCCCAATGGGCTGTAATGTCCCCAAGAGTACTGAGTTCTTAATAGAGGCACTGAACAGGAAAGGCATATCATATTAATTAAAGAAATAAATGTCTACATAGTGGCAAGAAGGAAATCCTCTCCCAAGGTTAATGTCTGGGGCTACCTCAAGGAAAGCGTATTAGCATCACGCTATTTGCTTTCTATTGTTGTTACATGTTATGTCTGTTTGGCTTCTGTGTTGTAGAAACAGCAAACTGTCTCCTTTACATAGAGAAGTACTATAGTTGCCAAAGGCACCAGACTAAGAACCGTGCCTGGACCACATGCCTGTATCTTGGAGCAGCTTTTGTCATTAATGTTGTTGGAAAGCATCAATGCCACCGTATCATGGTCCTCTTGCTTCATAACTACCAGAAGCAGTAGGTGCCATTTCATCCAAATCTGTGAGCACAGGACAGGTCAGCCAGGAAGGCCTCCGAAGACTGAATTGCATCCTGTGTTCAGAAAGTGTGAGGTTCTAGAAAGGGCACGGGGTCAGCCAGGAGGACCAGGGCCAGATCTTGGGTTTTCCTCTCCTTCTGTAACATCCTTTAGGAAGTCACTCTATGGGGAATACTAGGCTAGAATTCTTTTCTCAACTGGAGAGTTCATTGGTTTATCAAACATTATTGTGTTTGCTATGTACCAAGGCCTTTCTAGTGACCAGAGGCAAGAATAATAAAATGTTACCCTAGTGCCAACTTGATTTAGTAAGCACCACACAGAAAGCTAATTTTCAGAAGGAAACAAAAGCAGTAACTAACCTAGAAAAATCAATAGTGTTCTTTAGCATGGTACTTCAATGAATGTAGGAAGTTCTGTTTTCTTAAAAATACTAAATCCAAAAGGCAGAAGCAGACAACAATACCACCAAAACAGCCGCCAGTGCCAGGCGTCCCTGACTGAAGTCACGGCTTCTCTCTGGCCTGCCTTCCAGTTTTCACTGATCTGGTAGTTACAGTTTTTGGATCCCACTGGCACAGATATGACAATAAATGGAACAGAGATTCTAGATTTCAAAGAAAAGAAACAGAAACATGGCTGTCTTCTCACTCCCCAGTCTAGACTGTTCTGCAGGGTGCTCATTCTTGCCCACTGCAGAGTCCCATGGCAAGGGTCTGAGAGAAAGAGAACAGAGGTGAGCAATTTGAACCCAGTGTTGTCTGGACACATGGTAGCTATTCTGTATGCAGAATAGATTGATAAAAATAAAGATTACCAAACAGCAAAGCCTAGATGACGTAACTCTGGACCATTCTCTTCTTAGTATTTAAAATGAACTACTCATAATTATTTCCTACTATGTTTTTCTGGTAGAGAGGCTTAGAGAGTGGATTTGAAGGCTTGCTATTTTATAACTTATGATACGGAATGGGATAAAAGGCATTGCCTCTTGCTCTTTTGACTCTGCCTGTAATTATCCTTTAGCTCTAAAGGGTAAAGTGAACTGAATAAATCTCAGAACTGAAAAGATCACCATTTTCTGCACCTGCTTAAAACTCTGAGGTGTGTGAGTGCCTGGCCTGTCACTCACCACACTTTTCATTTACTGTAGCCCAGGGCTGTGAGAATCCTGAACTGCCAGACCTTAGTCTTACACCGTTGGACTCTGTGAAGGTTTATGAAGTTCCCATTATTACCTCTTTCTCTCCCTCTCTGCCTCTCTCTCTCCTTCCCTCCCTCCTTCCCTGCCCCCTTCCCCCTTGCTCTCATTGCTTATCTGAATTGCTTTGCTTAAATCTTTCTTTTTGTAATGGTTGTTTAAAAAATTAGCATAGAAACTTAACTATGAAAAGTTATCAAAGTCCAAATTTATTAAATCTTTATCTCTCTGAAATAAAGCAAAAATAAAAAACAAAACAAGGCAACAACAAAAAACACTTAACAAGTTCTACTTACTATGCCATGTTTTCTAAAAATCTTTACAGCCAATAGTGAAATATTCCAATTGCTCTTAAAATCTTAAACACGAGAAATTGCTCCAAAATATGAATTCTGTACATCAGCAAATCTATCAGGGCACCATGGAATTTGACTGGTTTTTGGGAGCCTCAGTTTTTCTCCTTGTCTTTTTTCTGTGTGGGTTTTCTGAATGGACTAGATTGAGCCTCCTCATGGCTTAGTGGTTGAGTGCCCAGGGTAAGTGCCCAAAGAAAGACACGCCTGAACAGAGTGACACTGCTTGGGTCGCTAGTCACACAGTGTTCCCCTCATAACATCCCCCACTCTCAGGCAGGCGCAGAGCCCCTGGAGGTCAAGGGCAGGAATGGAAGCCACGATCCAGGTGGGCATTCAGCAAGGACTGCAGCTGTGTGGACTGGAAACGTCTCTGTGACACTTAGAAAATACAGTCTGCCCCACTGAAGGACGTCACTGGTTCCCACAACTGCCTGGGTTCTTTGTGTCTTGCGCCGTCCCTTGGGGTTCCTTTGTTCTCAAGAAGTATTGATGGCTATGAATGATAAAGTATTTTAGACTATTAATATCCAGTACTGCATAATGGCCCAGAGCAGCGGTTCTCAACCTGTGGTCACTATTCCTTTGTGGGGATTAAATGACTTTTTCATGGGGTCACCTAAGACCATCAGAAAACACAGATATCTACATTGCAATTCATAACAGTAGCAAAATTACAGTTATGAAGTAGCAACAAAAATAACTTTAGCGCTGGGGGTCGCCACAGCATAAGGAACTTTAAACTTTATTTTTGTTTGATCTTTTAGTGTTTGCTTGTATTTTTGTTTAAGTTTAATTTTGTGGCAATGGGTATAGACTCCACAGCCTCATGAATTTTATGCAGGCACTCTACTGTTGCCCAGAACTGAAAGCTATGCCTCTCTCTCTGCCATGTCCTAGACCGCGTCCTTAAGGTTATTTTTTAAATGACTAACTCTCTAATTGACCATTTTTACTTAGCATTTGGGCGGATATATTCTTCCTGTGTCACTATAAACATCCTTGTATGCTAACACTAAACTTCCTTTCAGATATCTGTACTGTTTTCCTTTATTTTTTTTGTATTTAGAGAAATAATGCTTCAATGACCAATTGGGCCAATATAGGGTTTATACAAACAGTCAATTTGACAGGATCTTGAATCATATTGGTGACAAATCTCTGGGTATGTATGTAAGAACTCATTTAGATTAGGTTAATGGTGATGGTAGAATCCACCTAAACGTGGACTGTGTCATTTCCTAGGCTCAGGTCCTATACTGAAAAGCAGAGGGTAAGCCAAGTTCAGTCATTAACAGCTCTCTACTTCCTGACTGTGGACACACTATACCCAGCGGCCTCCCGTTCCAACTGGGGGCTTTAATGGTCTGTATTAGAAAACTGTGGGGCAAAATGAACCTTTCCCTCTCAGTGGCCTTGATCCAATGTTTTGTTAGAGCAATAGCAAAGTAACCAATCCAGCCAGCATTCTGGGCTCCTGTGACGTGTGGTGCCTCCATTCAAGGTTCATCTTGAGTAGCAGTGTTTTTTATTGCTTCATTTTACTTCTGTTGCTTGCCTGGGCATGGGAAGCCATCTTACTTGTCTACCAGTTCTATCATTACCATTTCCCTTTCCTGCTGTGGAAACTCCTTCAGCCGATAGCCTTCAAAAGAAGGTGAGAGACAGTCCTTTGTGTTCCTGCTCCATGAGAGAACTATCAGACATTTTGCAGGGCAGAAAAAATTTCAAAACCATTTTACCCTGTCTAGGCAAGGTTTGGCAGTCTTTTTTCTTGTATCCTGCTTGTCCTGTCTGGACACTGTGCATTTTGTCGGTGGTCAAAGCATGAGCAATCTTTGCCCAGTGGCCTGTTTTTCCGAGAAGAAAGCAAGCTCAAAGTGGAGTGTCTTCTGTGCCCAACATTCTCTTGGGAATAGATGGATGCTGCCAGGAGCAATCATGTCTCATGTCAACAGAACCCTAAGTTATTTAAATGCCATAGTCTACAATTCTTTGATGTGATTGAAGATTACCTATCTATGCAGAATACAATCTCTATGTACTGAAAGAACTTGATTAGTCTAAGTGTGATGAACATGTATGACTATTGACCTATAATTCTTAATATCTATATAGCTTAAAGAGTAAGGCCTCATATTAGAATATTAAACAATCTTTAAACAAGTGTGCAGCAAATGGGGACAATGACCTCAAAACGTAAACAATGTAAAAGTATCTTGACCAGAGGTAGAAATGTATAGTGAAATATGATAAATATATCCTAAAATTGTATCAGTATATAAAATGTCTTAAGCAGAGGTAGAACCATGCATGCATACAATATGACAAAATAACTTTGCATAGGTGTACAAATTTTGTAAACAGAAATAGGAACATGTTCAATCTAACAAATATAATTTGAATTTGTATCAATATACAAGAATCTATACCAATGTAATTTGTCTATAAATAATAGCTCACAAGTATTCATTCAATTACTCACGATTATTATTAGTGTGAGTAAGCTCACACTAATCTACCTATTATCCCATCCAATTGTCTCTTGAAGGTATTGGCTGAAGGAGTTCCCACAGTACGTTCCTACTAAGAATTCTGATTCAGGCCTTAGGTTTACTTTTTGGGCCGTGTATGCTAAACAAATATTGAAAATATTAGCTGTCCATTATCTACAGTGGACTAGAAGCCTGACTTCTAGAGCTCTCTAGTTCTCCTTCCTGTCTTTCTATTCACATAGCTTTATGAATCTAGACATTCAACACGATGGGAGGAATTTTACTTTAACCTCCTGGTGAATCTATTCCAGCCTCTGAAGGAAGTCCAGTTTTCAGACTCATTTTCTCAACCTTGGCATCAGGCCATTCTCGTCACCATTGCCTCACAAGCATTTGGTATTCTGTCAGTAGAGCAGCCAGAGACCCAGCTGTGCCCAGCCAAGGGCCTCTCATCAGCAGCTGGTTAACTTCTAATCTGTGAAAATGTCTAACTCATTTTGATCATATTAATGATTTTTAACTATTTCTTTCATGTTTTGATTTTTTTTAAAAAAAATGTTCTCTTTAAAATTTCTGTCATTGTTTGAAACATTTGAACTACAAAAAAAAATGTGAATACATAATTCTGTCCTGACTGGAAATATGAGGTCATCTCTATTGCTAAGTCTCCTTTATTAAATAATAACCGACAACAGAACAAGTAACTACTAAGAAAAAAGAGAGAGTCAAGTACGCAGGGAAGACCAGCATCTCAATAATTTTAATTAATCTCTAGCTTGTCACAACGCTTAAGTAAAAGATCTGCGTAGCATTTTTTCTGTTAGTTGTGGAATCACATAGCCCAGGTGTCACATGCTAACACTTAGGTGTCCCAAACCATGACACAAGCCAGTGTCTAATTAGTTTTCCCCAGGGGGACATTCATTTTGGTACTTATTTTGCAAATACAATTAATCCTCTGAATATTTCTGTTTAATATTGAGAATATAATTTAATTGCCTTTCTCTCTTCCCTTTCCGCCCTCCAAACCCTGCCCACATTCTTTCAAATTCATAACCTCTTTTTGTTCAATAGCTGTTGATACTTGCATATATGTATTTCTTGTCTCCCTAAATATAACCCATTGAGTTCATACAATGTTACCTGTATGTATGTTTTCAGGGGTTTGGCCCTGGACAACCAGTTGGTCTTTTTTTCTGGAGAAGACCGTCTTTCCCAATCCCAGCTTTCTTCAGCTGCCTGTAGATGTTTGTGTAGGGTGGGGCCTTGTTGGGCTTTTCTCAATCGTTTGACATATTCATTGGTGGCATCCCTGTTCAGCTCACATTTGAAAGGCCATGTTGGTGAGAGTTTATATGTGTAGCTTTTTTTTTTTTTTTTTTTTTTTTTTTTTTAGTTTTTCGAGACAGGGTTTCTCTGTGGCTTATATTACTATAAAAGACAATCTCACACCAAACTCTTTGATCCTCTAGCTTTTCTTGTCTTTCTGCCCCCTCTTCTGCATTGTTACCGGAGCCTTAGGTGCAGAGTGTTTTGTAGATGTATCCATTGGGACTGGGCTCCACAAGTCTCCATTTTAATTGATTATAGTTTTCTGTAGCATTACCCTTCTATTGCAAAGAGAAATTTCATTGAGGAAGGGTGAAGACTACATTCATCTGTTGGTAGAAGGATGAATGTTTAGAGTGTGGTTAGGGATTATGTTGATTGAGTAAATGAGTAATTATAGATTCTCCTATAATAACCAGGATTTCACAGTAGGAGTAGTTAGCTAAGTTTCCAGTACTAGGCATAGTATCCCTCTTGTTGAGTGGGTGTTATGCCCAACTAGAGAGCTGCTGGTTATGCCAAGTTATCTATGCCACAACTGCACTAATGCAGTTACTGGGCCATTCTGACCACAGATGCAGTTCATAAGCATCACACAATATATTTAAGGATTTTCTATTTCTCAATCCTTCTTGTTACATATTACACAAAGATATTGGATTAATGGTCAGGCTGGGTGGTGGTGGCGCATGCCTTTTATCCCAGCACTCGGGAGGCAGAGACAGGCAGATCTCTGTGAGTTCGAGGCCAGCCTAGGCTACAAGAGCTAGTTCCTGGACAGGCTCCAAAGCTACAGAGAAACCCTGTCTTGAAACCCTTCCCCCCCCAAAAAAAAATCCACTTGGATTAATGATCAGACTACAATTTTTAAAGTACAGATAGTTTTAGTTTTCTCAAGATAAAAGACACTATTCATATTTTTTCTCTATTTCTTCCTAATTCAATGGAAAGCTATTATATCTACAATTTTTACCTGACATGAAAATGAGAATTTTAGGGTTTTATTTTAAGTAATATTGAAACATAATTTTAATGAAAACCCAACAACACATTATTTTATAGTTTAAAAACAAATTTCTTCCTCACTCTAGGCAGCTAGATTCTCTCTTTGCTGCACGCAGTCTTCTTTCACATTTAGTATCCATAGGTCCATATACCACTGATCCACTTCTCAGTAAATTTGGAGAATGTTTCTGCCTATATCAATGGGTACAGACAGATACCCATTAAGTTGATGAAGAGTCACTTGCATAAAAATAAACTGTAATTTAACTAAGAGGTCTGTAATTTTGCAAGTTTGGGTTCCTTTTTAATTTCTCTTTATTATTTTTATTTGCATGTGAATATGCATATATCTGTGAGAATGCATTCCAAATATGTGTATGTCCTCTGAGACCAAAATGGGGATAGGAATCTCTGGAGCTAGGGACACAAGTAGTTGTACGCTGCCCAACATAGGTGCTAGGAGTCAAACTCTAGTCTTCTGAAGAGCGGCAAGTGTTCTTAATCACAGAGCCATCTCTCAAGCCCTTGATTTAGGTTCTTTATAAGATTTTTCTACTACGAACCACAATGCATTCAATATCTTTGTAGATATAGTTTTGTTCATATGCAAACTATATTGAAAATTCATGAGCTAAACTTCCTTCCCTGGAGGTTGTATTATAAAAACAAATACATCATTTGCCTAATCAACAACAAAAAAAGTCTGAGAATTTAGTATGACCTTGTACATCTATAGAAAATTCTGAATCTACTTTTCAAATTCTTTTTTGGGAATCCTTCTCTCTCTCTCTCTCTCTCTCTCTCTCTCTCTCTTTATTAATTAATTTTATTGAGCTATACATTTTTCTCTGTTCCAATCCCATCCTCCTCTCCCCTCCCCTTCAACCCTCTCCCATGGTCCCCATGCTCCCAATTTACTCAGGAGATCTTGTCTTTTTCTATTTTGCATGCAGACTAGATCCTTGTATGTCTCTTTTAGAGTCCTCATTGTTGTCTAGGTCCTCTGGGTTTGTGAATTATAGGCTGATTTTCTTTGCTTTATGTCTGAAAGCCACTTATGAGTGAGTAATTACGATATTTGTCTTTCTGGGTCTGGGTTACCTCACTCAAAATGATATTTCCTAATTTTCTGAGAAATCGCCATACTGATATCCAAAGGGGCTGTACCAATTTGCACTCCCACCAGCAATGCAAAAGTGTTCCATTTACCCCACAACCTCTCCAGCATGAGTTGTCATCAGTGTTTCTGATCTTGGCCATTCTTACAGGTGTAAGATGGAATCTCAGCGTTTTGGTTTGCATTTCTCTGATGGCTAAGGATGTTGAGCTTTTTCTTAAGTATCTTTCAGCCATTTTAGATTTCTCTGTTGAGAGTTCTCTGTTTAGGTCTGCATCCCATTTTTTAATTGGATTATTTGTTTCTTTGATGACCAATTTCTTGAGTTCTTTGTATATTTTGGAGAACAGCCCTCTGTCTGATGTGGGGTTATTAAAGATCTTTTCCCATTCTGTAGGCTGTCATTTTGTCTTGTTGACCATGTCCTTTGCTTTACAGAAACTTTTCAGTTTCAGGAGGTCCCATTGATTAACGGTTTCTCTCAGTGTCTGTGCTACTGGGGTTATATTTAGGAAGTGGTCTCCTGTAACAATGTGTTCAAGTGTATTTTCCACTTTCTCTTCTATGAGGTTCAGTGTGGCTGGCTTTATGTTGAGGTCTTTGATCCATTTGGACTTGAGTTTTGTACATGGTGATAGATATTGGTCTATTTTCTTTCTTCTACATGTTGATATCCAGTTATGCCAGCACCATTTGTTAAGTATGCTTTCTTTTGTCCATTTTATTTTATTTTATTTTTGCTTCTTTGTCAAAAATTGGGTGTTCGAAGGTGTGTGGATTAATAACTGGGTCTTTGATTTGGTTCTACTTGTCCTCCTGTCTGTTTTTATGCCAATATCCAGCTGTTTTCAGTACTATAGCTCTGTAGTAGAGTATGAAGTCCGGGATAGTGATGCCGCCAGAAGTTCCTTTATTGTACAGGATTGTTTTGACTATCCTGGGCTGTTTGCTTTTCCATATGAAGTCAAGTCTGTGAAAAATTTTGCTATGATTTTGCTGGGCATTGCATTGAATCTGTAGATTGCTTTTGATAAGATTGTCATTTTTACTATGTTAATTCTACCTACCCAAGAGCATGGGAGATCTTCCCATTTTCCACTGTCTTCTTCAATTTCTATCTTCAAAATTTAAAGTTCTTATCATACAGGTCTTGTTTGTTAAGGCGTACTCCAAGATATTTTATGCTATTTGTGGCTATTGTGAAGGGTGATGTTTCTTTGATTTCTTTCTCACCCCATTTATCATCTGTATAAAGGAGAGCTACTGATTTTTTTGAGTTAATCTTGTATCCTGCTACATTACTAATAGTATTTATGAGTTGTAGAAGTTCCTTGGTAGAATTTTTGGGGTCACTTATGTAAACTATCATATCATCAGAAAAAAAGTGAGTTTGACTTCTTTTCCAATTTGTATCCTCTTGATCTCATTTTGTTATCTTATTGCTCTAGTTAGAATTTTAAGAACTATATACAATAGATATGGAGAGAGTGGGAAACTTTGTCTTGTTCCTGATTTCAGTGGTATCACTGTGAGTTTCTTTCCATTTAGTTTGATGGTGGCTGTTGGCTTGCTATATATTGCCTTTATTATGTGTAGGTATGTTCCTTGTATCCCTGCTCTCTCCAAGACTTTTATCATGAAGAGATGTTGTATTTTGTTGAAGACATTTTTGGCATCTAATGAGATGATCATGTGGTTTTTATTTTTCAGTTTGTTTATATGGTAGATTACATTGGCAGATTTTTGTATATTGAACCATCCCTGCATCTCTGGGATGAAGCAGACTTGATCATGGTGGATGATGGCTCTGATGTTTTTTTGGATTTGATTTGCCCATATTTTATTTAGTATATTTGCACTAATATTCATGAGTGATATTGGTCTGTAATTCTCTGTCTTTATGTGATTTGGATATCAGGGTAATTATAGCCTCATAAAAAGAGTTTGGCAATGTTCCTTCTATTTCTACTGGGTCTAGCAATTTGAAGAGTATTGGTATTAGGTCTTCTTTGAAAATCTTGTAGAATTCTGAGCTGAAATCATCTGGTCCTGGACTTTTTGGTTGGTAGACTGTTGAAGACTGTTTCTATTTTTTAATAGTTATAGGTCTATTAAATTTGCTTATCTGTTCTTAATTTTGGTAAGTGATATTTATCCAGAAAGTCATCCATTTCCTTTAAGTTTTCCAATTTTGTGGAGTACAAAATTAGGTCATTTTGAAATATGACCTAATTATTCTCTGAATTTCCCCTCTGTCTGTTATTATGTTCCCCTTTTCATTTCTGATTTTGTTAATTTGAATATACTCTCTCTGCCTTTTGGTTAGTTTGGATAAAGGTTTGTCTATTTTGATGATTTTCTCGAAGAACCAACTCTTTGTCTCATTGATTCTTTGTATTGTTTTCTTTGTTTCTATTTTGTTGATTGCAGCTCTCAATTTGATTATTTCCTGCCATCTAGTTCTCCTGGGTGAGTTTGTTTCTTTTTGTCCTAAAGTTTTCAAATATTCTGTTAATTCACTAGTGTGGGATTTTTCCAGCTTCTTTATGTAGGCATTTAGTGCTATGAACTTTCCTCTTAACACTGCTTTCATTGTGTCCCATAAATTTGAGTATGTTGTGTGGTCATTTTTACTGAGTTTTAGGAAGTCTTTAATTTCTTCCTTTATTTCTTCCTTGACTCGGGTGAGCATTGTTTAATTTCCATGTGTTTGTGTTGCTATTGAATTAGTGTTGCTATTGAATTCTAATTTTAAGCCATGGTGATCTGATAAGATACATGGGGTTATGCCAACTTTTTGTAGCTGTTGAGGTTTGTTTTATTATCTACTATGTGGTCAGTTTTTGATAAGATTCCATGGGGTGCTGAGAAGAAGGTATATTCTTTTATATCTGGATGGAATAGTCTATAGATGTCTCTTAAGTCCATTTGAGTCATAACATCTGTTATCTCCCTTATTTCTCTCTTCATTTTTTGTATGACTGACCTGTCCAGTTGTGAGAGTGGAATGTTGAAGCCTCCCACAATTAGTTTATGGAGTTAATGTGTGCTTTAAGCTTTAGAAGTGTTTCTTTTACATATGAAGGTGCCCTTGTATTCAGAGCATAGATGTTCAGTATTGAGATTTTCTCTTGATGGATTTTTTCCTGTGCCTAATATTAAATGTCTTCTTTATATCTTTTGATTTTAGTTTGAAGTCTATTTTGTTAGATATTAAGATAGCTACACCAGCTTGTTTCTTAGGTCCAGTTGATTGGTATATTTTTTCCCAACCCTTTACTCTGATGGCATGTCTATCTTTGAGGTTGAGGTGTGTTTCTTGTAAGCAGTAGAAGGATAGATTCTGTTTTCATATTCAATCTGTTAGCCTGTGTCTCTTTATAGGTAAGTTGAATTAATTTATATTAAGGGATATTAATGATCAGTGATTGCTATCTCCTGTTATTTTAGTTTTCATTATTGGTGATGTTATTTTGTATGTTTTCCCCTTCTTTGGGATTTGCTGCTGTGAGATCATCTATTGTCTGTATTTTTGTTGATGTACCCAACTTCCTTGGGTTGGAGTTTTCCTTCTAGTATTTTGTATAGTGCTGGGTTTGTGGTTAGGTATTGGTTAAATCTAGTTCTGTCTTGGAATATCTTGTTTTGTCCTTCTATGGTGATTGAAAGTTTTTCTGGGTATAGAAGTCTGACTGGCGACTGTGGTCTCTTAATGCCTACATAATGCTTGACTAGGATCTTCTGGCTATCTTTGTTTCCATTGAGAAATCAGGTGTAATTCCGATAGGTTTGCCTTCATATGTTAGTTGGCCTTTTTCCTTTGTAGCTCTTAATATTCTTTCTTTACTCTGTATGTTTAGTGTCTTGATTATTATGTGGGGAGGGGACTTTTTTGATCCAGTCGATTTGGTATTCTGTAAGCTTCTTGTATCTTCATAGGCATATCTTTCTTTAGGTTGGTAAAGTTTTCTTCTATGATTTTGTTAAATATATTTTCTGTGCATTTGAGTTGAACTTCTTCTTCTATACCTATTATTCTTAGGTTTGATCTTTTCATAGTGTCCATATTTCCTGGATATTTTGAATTAAGCTTTTGTTAGATTTAATGTTTTCTTTGACCAATGAGTCTATTTCCTCTATTGTATCTTCAGCACTTGAGATTCTCTCTTCCATCTCTTGTATTCTGTTGTTTATCCCTGCATTTTGGTTCCTGGTTGTTTTCTCATGATTTCTATTTCTATAATTCCCTCAGCTTGTGTTTTCTTTATTGTCTCTATTTCAGTTTTCAAGTTTTGAATCGTTTCTTTCATAAGTTTGATTGCTTTTTCTTGGTTTTCTTTAAGGGATTTGTTGATGTCTTCCATTTTTTTGCTTGTCTTTTCCTCCATTTCTTTGAGGGAATTTTCATTTTCCCTTAAAGGGCCTCAAACATTCTTCTAAAGTTATTTTTTAGGTCATTTCCTTCTGTTTCATCTATATTTGGTTGTTCAAGTCTTCCTGTTGTAGGGCCACTAGTTTTTTACTGGTGTTGTGTTGTTCTTTGTTGTGTTACATGTATTCTTACCTTGTCTACCCATATTTTTCTCTAATTCATGTAGTTGTGCTGTCTATGACTCTGGTGATCAGTCTTCCAGGTGCCAGTAGATTCAAAGCTCAGATGGTTGCTCCTCGTGGTGTAGTTAGGGCCATGGATCCAGCCACCCTATTGTTCACTCCCTGTTCCTGGAGGTTGCTCAATGCTCACAAAGTTTACTCTGCAATACCAGGAGTAGTTCAGGCCTGCTCCCAGCGAGACTGATTGCTTGGGTCTTTTTCTGCTGAAGTTGTTGCCTTGGACCCACTCTGGTAGAAGACCTGGCTCAGGCTTACTCCCTCAGAGGTATCAGACTCTGGCATGGACAGCAGAGGTCCCTGATTCCAATCTACTCCCTCAGCAGTTGTTCACTTGTACCTGCTTCTGTGGCGTTCACTGTCTCAGGCCTGCTTCAGCCTATGTTGCTGGCTCAGACCTGTTTCCCTAAATGTCTTTGGTCTGGGCCTGCTCATGTGGAAGTCCCTGGATCAGACCCATCCCACAAAGGTCTCTGGCTCTGGTCTACTCCCTCAGAGGTCCCAGACTCAGGTCCAGACCTGCAGAGGTCTCTGGTTCTGGCCTACTCCCTCAGGGTTGCCCTCTTATACCTCTACTTTTCAAATTCTCATGCAGCTGTAATTTTGCCTGAGGGCCTTGGGTCTACATACAGATTTATATATAACATTTAAAAAGCTTAAAAGCAAAGATAATAAAAAGGGTGACTTGACATAATTTTTTCATTTTTTTCTTTTATTGAAAATAAACTTTTTTCTACTACACTATATCTTGATGAAGGTGTTCCCTCTACTCCCAGTTCCTCCAAACCTTCCTTTCCATCTGGATAAATACCCTTTCTGTCTATTAGAATAAAACTAGTATCTAAGGAGTAATAATAAAATAAGATAAATAAAAAATATAAATTGAGTAAAACAAGCAAATTAAAGAGTCAAATAAAAAGCACAAGAAATGCATATAGATACAGAGACACACACATTCCCATACATAGAAATCCTATAAAAACCCCAAATTAGAAGTCATAGTATTTATGCAGAGGATATTTAAGGTAGAAAAAAAAACAAAAGAAAATTAACAAAAAATTTCTCTGTTTCCAAACTATGATTCTCTTGAAGAAAACTAATTTTTCATTTGCAAGTGAGACAAAATGCCGTGACAAAACAGTAAGTTGGGAAGAAAGGGGTTTATTTGGCCTGCACTTCCCTATAGCTGTTTGTTATTGAAGGAAGAGAGGACAGGAACTAAAACAGGCAGGATCCTGGAGGGAAGAAGCTGACAGAGAGGCCTTGAAGGAGCACTGCTTACTGGCTTACTCCACTTGGCTGGCTCAGCCTGCCTTCTTATAGAACTCAGGAGCATCTTCTTAGGGATGGCACCACCCACCATGGGCTGGGCCCTCCCCAATTGATCACTAATTAAGAAAATGCCGTACATCTGGATCTCATGGAGGCATTTCTCAGTTGAGGCTCCCTCTTCTCTGATAGCTCTAGCTTGCGTCAAGTTGACACAAATCCAGACAATACAGAGGGCCTTGGGTATCCTCTATCTCTGGCTTTTCAACTCTATCTGCCTTCTCCTCTGCATGGATCTTTGAACGCTGAGGAGGGGGGATTTGATGGAGATGCCCTTTTAGGGATGAGTTTTCCAAGGTCTCCACTTTGCATACTGTCCAACTGAAGGTCTCTGTATTTGTTCCCATCTTTCTGGGACTCACAGTTATTTTTAAAGAATAAAAAGCCAATGCATACTAAATTCTAAATTTTCCCGGCACTTTAAGCCAAATAAAGTCATATCACATTTTATAGACTCACCAAGTCCTTTAAGGAAACGGTAAATTCACTAAACCAACTGCAAAATAGTGTTCTCCTAGCATTGCCTTTCCGAGTCACTAAAGCAAGACGAAATTATGAGTGTTCCTAGAGTGTAAAAGCATATTTTTTCTAGCATATGAAAATCTTTGTTTCATGACCTTATTTTCCATAGACTATGAAACAGTAGAAGTGGGACTAGTGATACCCAAGAGTTGACTCCTGAAGAGTAGAGTTGAGAAATCTAGAGGAATGTATATTGCTAAAGCAATATGATTTTAACACCCTTTACTTTATAACTATAGTTGTACAGTCCCAAGTTTTGCTATCAGAGTAATGAGAATATTAACTAATACAATGAATGAATGAATGGGGAACAAATGATGAGCATCTTCTTATTTATTTCTCTTTCACAACACAAATTCTCCAACCTCAGCCTTTATTCTTGATTTTAAGTTTGGTTTTTCTTCACAAATAAATATCCAGACTGTTGATTCTGAATCAGGTTTTGTACCTAATTCATAGTTTGACTATACACTTAATTATAGTAGTTTTTTCTGCCTTCTTTGTGATGGAAAGGGTATTCACATTGAAAATTCTAGGTTAGGTTATGTTAGGAGATCACTTGTTCTTGAAGACAGAAGATATCTGAAGACAGACAGATTTCCACACCATTTAGGAAATCATACAAGGATCTACAAAGTCTCCTTTATCTTCAGAGCTGAACTTAAGCCCCTCCGTTTCTATTTGGAGGCCTACATATCACATTTAAAGTGTTTTCCTACCAAGCAATTTAGAGGTGAGTGTGATGTATCATTTGAGGGCTAAATATTGAACGTTTCTACAATAAAAAGTACAGAGAGTTCCATTAATGTTTATCCTTTCATTGAAAATTACTACAACCTGGTCAAAAAATTCCTCTGTGTGGCAAGGGGCTATCTGCCAGTACATGAGTCTGTTGAAAGGGCCACACCAAATCCAGCATCAAGTAACCGCCAACCGTGACCACAGCAGAGTGGTATGAAGAGGGCTGACAGTGGCGTGGTCACCACCCAGGCCAGAGAGGGAAATAGCAGGAGGTGTTAACGGAAAAAAACAACTTCGCTCCCTTTCCAATACGGATGAGCAAAACCAAAGGGAGCTTGCCCTACTTAATTTCCAGCAGCAACTCACTTTTCACAATGAAAACATTTGCCAGGATGTCACCTTTGGGTCACTTTTCATATTTGTTTCTTAGAATAAATGCCTTTAGAAGCTTGTGTTTGCTTCATAATAATTGCTTCGTTTGAGTGTTTTGTGTGGTGACTGCGAGGACCACATTAGCTTCCTAGGATTGACATGATGATGTACCACAAAATGAACGCTACCGTCAGCAGCAAAGTATTGTCTCACAGGTGTGGAGGTTCGTGATGACTGGTTTCATGCCAGCTTGGCACAAGTTAGAGTCATCTTGGAAGCAGGAACCTCCATTGAGATAATGCCCCAGTAGATTGGTCTGTGGGCAAGGCTGTGGTATATTTTCTTGATTAGTGATTGATGTAGAAGGGCCCAGCCCGTTTGTGAGTGATGCTGTCTCTGAGTAGGTGATCGTGGGAGTATATAGGAAAGCAAACTGAGCAAGCCATAGGGAGTAAACCAGTAATGGGCCCTCCTCCATGGCCTCTGCATCAGCTTCTGCTTCCAGGTTCCTGCCCTGACTTCCTTCAGTAATGGACTGTGCTGGGGAAGGAAAAGAGAAATAAACTCTTTCTTCTTCAAGTTGATTTTGGGTCATGGTGTTTTATCATATCAGTAGAGACCCTAAGACAAGGCTAGGAGTTCATGAAGACAATGAGAGAAGGTTTGGCTCCTATACAGCATGGTGAGGGAGCGCCTATTCTATGCCTCTTGTCTAGACTGAATTAGACAGTCGCCCATCTTGGGCTCTTTGTCTGATCCATGCCTTCTTCCTCATGTGGCATTTCCCCTTAGTGATTGTGCCTGTGCCCAAATCTCCCTTGCTTATAAAGCACTAGCGATATTGGCCCTGGGCCCACCGGAATGATTTCAGCTTATCCTAATCACATCGGCGGTAACCTGATTCCAAAGTGACATTCGTATGAATGTGGAGGGGATACAACTAGTCTTAAAATCATCACCAAGTATTACACTATCATGCTGCAAACCTGGGTCTTTGCCTTATGACTCTCAGATCCAGGCATACAGGTTTAAAATTAATAAGTCGTGGTGAGATGCCTTAGATATGTGCCACACCACTAACTGATCACTGTGACCAAGGATGGGAAAGGACCATGAGAAAGAGGACTTTGTTAGAGCTCAATTTCTTTTTGAAGCCAAGGCTCCATATTTGCTCAACCCTAGGTTGGTTCTAAAGTCCTTAGAATCCACACAAGTGTTCATTTTCTAGTGAAAATAAAGTCCGACCAAAAAAACTTCCAAGAGAGATGTAAGGAGACAGAAAGTCAGGAAATGGTCTCCCTCATCATCTGGAGAAAGCTTTTAGTGAACGTGAGAGACTAAAACACCTCTGCTCCCAACCAGCTTTAACTTGAGAGAAAACAGCTGCGAAGTACCAATAGCAGATAGACGTAAAGGGAAATAAAAGAAAACCACAAAGGTGGTTTGTGAATAGACAGCAAATGCCCATTACAGATGTCTAGAAAGCATTGCATAGGAATTATACATCAGATCAATATCAAGGTAGGTTTGCTTTAATGCACATCCCACACAGGTGTGCCTGGTGCACCTGAGCTGAACAAGAGGGGTGGGGAGAGCTTGGCCTCTGACCACGCTATGATCTTTATAAATTTTGAGAATCTTTGTTTGGTAAGCCTCTCAAAATAGGACAGTAAATTTATTTCATAATAGTGTAGGTATAAAGAAGAACATATCATTAGGGTCTTAAGAGATGGCTTACAAGTTAACAGGGCTTGCTGCTCTTGTAGAGGAATGCAATGGGGTCCCCAGCACCCACACAGGGTCCACAATCTCCTGTCACTGAGCTTCCAAGAGATCCACTGCCCTCTTCTGACCTCCACCAGCCTGTGGTGCGTGCACATACATACAGGTAAAGTATTCATACACATGGAATGAAACAAATAACCCTCTTTAAAATATTAACATGCTAATACTACATATTGGACATTAGTTCTGACCTATAATTTCACATTTTTTTCCTTCTCATTTTAAAAGCAGATCACTTTTGTTGATTCCTATGGGGATTTTGATCTTTAGCACTGGGCTCCCTGTACCCAACCAGAAGATGTTTCTGAATAGATGGGCCAACCTTGGATTCTATGCTATTCAAGGTCCTCCTAAGAGCCATTGGGACATATTTTAGGGATATAAGCATGAGGGGTTGATTAGTGAGCTAGGGGAGCCAGGAGCCTGGCTCAGAGCAAGTCTCAGAGAAGCAGGTTCTGTAACTCAGTCTGATGCCAACATCTTGAGGGCTCAGGAAGTGTATACTTTCAGTAACAGAGTCCAAATGTCAGGGGGCCCAGCCTTCCACAGTCCGCAGATAGGAAACAGACATGCATGTACAGCCTCTGCTTTTCTTCTTTCGGGGCCCCTGTTCAATGCTTCCGTCTGCCTATGTTGAGGGCAGATCTTTGTATTCGAGTCTGTTACCCACAAGCTGTTCTCTAGAAACACCTTCACAGACACACCAAAACAGTGCTCCACCAGGTCTCCAGAAAATCTTCAGCTCAGCAAAGTTGGCAGAATTTGCCCCCACAGACCCTAATGCACATATATAATATACACGGTTATACTCCATGGAGGAGAGAGCCCAAGGAGACACACTCCCATCAGAACGACAAGACTGCAGGAAGAGACACGTGAGAAACCTATTACCTGAATGAGATAAATTAACCCCTACTATGAAAACTGAAGTCTGAGGCCAGCCCTGTGGTGCGCAGTTCCTTTAGCACAGGAGAAAGGAGAGAGTCCTCTATGGAGTTTGGCAGCCGCTTTCCTCACCACTCGCTTGGCTTTGTTGCCGTGCTCGCTCACACCTAGGCTGCTGTCTCCACTGTGTCTCCCGCAGTAGACAGGAGAAGTAAGTAAATCAGAAGAAAAGCTAGAGCAGACGCGATTGTGTTCATCATCAGGAAGAGAGCAAAGACCAGGAGGAACAACTGGTCAGAAGCGCATTTCTCAGGATCCCTCTTAGCAGCCTCGCTGGGGGTGAGGGGTTGGCAGGAAGGAGGAACCGCTAATAAGCAGAGTAATGAAGCTGTTCTAAGCACTTTGCCACACAGCCGGCATTCATTGCCCTCCTTCGCCAACAATACGTCTTCGAATGAGCCATGGTTATCTTTCAGGCGAATAGAAGGGTACTGCCTGGCAGGCTCCGGACTGAGGAAAGCCCTGTGAGTTCTCACGTCCAGATATGAGATTTCCCTGTGTCCAGATTGACTCACCATTTTCATCAAGAAAATTTACAATATGGGCAGGAGGGTCACAAGGAGAAGTGAAAACAAAAAGATTTGTCTCATATTTAACTCCCAGTGTCCGCCACCGTGACCCAGAAGTCCAGTGTTGCTGGCAACCTGGAATTAAGGGTTTTGTTATTGTTGTTTTGGAGAAAAGGTATTTAAATACAAAAAACAATCTAAATAAAAAACTATCGTGCCATAGTTCAGTGCTGAGAAAAAATGCCTAAACACTTTGCCTGGTTTTACAACTTCAATTACGGGCGCCCCAGTGCATCGCTGCCTTTGTTTTAAGAAAAATAAAAAAGAGTAAAGAAAAACACCTGCCACGCACTGCACTCTGTTCTTCACGATTCTATTTGTTTTTTTAGACCTCAGGAAGCCAAGTGCTAGACAGGTTCCCCCGGACAGCATGATTAATTAGTTCCGAAGAACAGAGTTGCTGCGTGGAGTTTGGTTGCTTTTCCGTTTGGTTTTCTTTGCAAATGGTTGTACCACTCTCGAACAATTTCTTTCAGGCTCTCGTTCTTCCTCCCTTTTAGAAGCATAAGTTCAGTGAGTCACCCTGGGTGAAAGGCAGTTGGTCAGTGCTTATCAATCATCATAAAACACAACAGACATTTTCCAGTTTGGGGTGAAGCACACTCAAGGGTCTTGTGAAGTCTGTCATGCTCCTTGATCGCCACACACTTCACAATCCCGGTAAACACAGATCTCAACAGAGAAAAGTCACTAGTTAGCCTGTGAGATCATCCCGGGATATGAAAATTCCCTCGGAGAAGATGGAGGACTGTCCTATTGGAAAAGTGTGTTCTCTTCACTGACCGTCACCTGACTTATCTCCCCCTGACTCTCCTGGCCACTGCTTCTCAGGAAGAGCTATCTGCCTAACCCACGAAGAAGGCACAAATGTGCTGTATTCTGTGTCGTACACTTTATGTTACCTGTTCTACACTGCACATGTGCATCTGTGGGTGCCGCACTTCAAATGTGCACATGATATGTTACCGTGGCTTCATCACACCCCACCAGCCACATGCCCCAATTCCTCTCCTTTCTTTGTCATCCCTGAAATAGTATTAGCTTTGCTCAGCTCCATTCCTTTCTTTTAGAGATATTTCCAAAGTATGCTTAACTGCCACACAACTGTGGCACTTTATCCTGTACTAGTTTAAAGGCATTGTAAAGAAATGATTCCTGATAGAGCCAAAGTTTCTTCTAAAATAGCCATTAAATATAAGAGATTACATGTAACATACGTAATGTGCGTGTTTGTTAATTATATCTCTAAGTAAGTGGCATCCATGCTAAAGCCATGTAGTGAGAGGAGTATTAACTACATAGCTACTTGAAGTCTTTAATTTTTTTCAATATAGACATAATCACACTTGGGCCTCTACCTACTGACTACTGGCTACCTCGAGCCTGCCTGATCACTCTTGTAACTTGAAGCCAGAGCTGGCTGCCCAAGCTCCAGTGGTAGGGATTTGATTATAAGTAGAATCATAGATATATGCTTAGAAAAGACCAGGTGTGGAGCAGAAGAGTGGTGGCCACTCTTTGAAAAGTCATAACTTGGTCAACCTTGGCCTGAGTTTGTCTTTTTGTTTTGATATTGTTTGTTTTGAAGACTGTTTTGACTCAGGTCTTAGCCTACAAACAATACAGGTAGACTCCCTTAAAACTCAAATGAACTAAAATTGTCTCCTAAGAATTTCATGAATTTACATTCATAATTCAATTCTTTTCTGTAAACCTCGGAGCATTATTGAGAGTAAAGCTTTTGTTTACGAAAGCCAAACTTAAACTCCATTAAAGGTCAAGTCATCACCCCCTCCAAAGAGTTAAAGATGTCTGGCTTGAAAGGAGTTCCGTGTTGGATTGGTAACACTCCGTTCACTTTGTCCAATAGACTTTCTTGCTGTCCTTGCTACCTTTTTTAGCCCAACTTGCCTCTTGCCCTGTTTCATTTGAAAACAAGAATACATTGTTCAGAGACTTGAGTTCAGGAATCATGTATTCCTTAAACATCCCTTCAACAATGAATCCCTTCAACTTCTTCCTTTAAACTCATTTTCCCTTTCCTTTTAGAGATGACAGCATCTGATCCAATAATCATGACTAAATATTTGCTTTATGTTTTATAAACACATGAACATTAATTGACAAAATGTGTTTTAAAATAAAGAATTGGCCAGGTGCTTCAACAGATAAGGGCACTCTTTGCCAAGGCTGAAGTCCCCGGTTTGATCCCCAGGACCCACATTATCATGGAGAGAACCAGTTTCCATAAGTCATCCTCTGACCTTCACACATTCTGTGGAGCTTGACATACACAAAAGTAATGGAAAATTAATCAATTAAATCAAAATAACCTGAAAGATTGGAGATAAACTGCCTTTGTTACCCAAATCCCAACTTGAAAATAGGCAAAGGAAAACAAAGCAAAACAAAGAAGATAGGGGCTGCATTTTCTCAGAGAGTAGATTCTCATCTCTCTACAAAGTAAATCTTGGGGAAAATTAGGAGTGATTCAGAGGTTTGGGGATGGCTCCTGATTTTTAGTTAGGTCTAATCTTTTTGCTATGAGCCAAAACATATAAGCCTCAGGTTACTCTCACATCTAAATTAATAGCTATTTAGACACCTTACATTAATTTTCTTCGGTCATTTCTTATTCTAAGTTAACCTATTTAGTTGTGGTAATCCATTATTTCTTTTTGTTATTTTAGTTTAAGGTTATTCTTGTAGGGTGGTTGTTCATTTATTTGGAGTTTTGTTGTAGCTGTTTATTGATGTTTCCACTGTACATTTCCTTTCTATAAGGACTCTTTTTGTGAGTATCCAGGCAGGGGATGAGGATGGATAGAAAATAAAAGTCATAAACTTAGGCTGAGGATGTAGATCTGCAGAGAAGGACTTGGCTAGTACCATGTAGAAGGAAAAGCCTAGGTTAAGTCCCTGGTACACACACACACACACACACACACACACACACACACACACGGAGAGAGAGAGAGAGAGAGAGAGAACAGTTTATTTTATCCATGTTTAAGATAATCTCTGGGCAGTGTGATAGGGTAGCATCTCATCTAGTGATCTAGTCTACCCAAACAGGAATGACGGGTAGCTAACAAGAGTCAAACTCACTCAAAAAAGAATTTTGACATTGCTGAAATATGTAGAAAAGGTAGAGGGTTTTTTTTTTAATATTTCTGCCACCAACATGGTACTGAAGAAACTCATTATTTTCCATCTGCTTTCTTCACACTTACTCTCAGTGTGAAGTAGAAAGAAAGTTTTAAAACTCTTTCCCTGCTGCAAATAAAATATACTTCATAAGACTCTGTGTTGTGAAAATGAAGCAATTAAGAACAGCCTGAGTGGGTGGATGCGGCCCCAGCTCATGGTAAAGCAATAATTCCAGGACATGCAGACATGCCTGAGAACCATGAGGGGTGGGCATTCTGTACTACAACGTGCTGAGTGACTTGACATTTCTATAAACAAACAAACAAGCTGTCGTGAAATATCCTTTGTAATTGCAAACATAAGGGACGTTATGAGATGCCTGTGGGTATTGGGGATTCTGCAAAGCAAGGCTTGAGCAACTGATATACTTTGAAGTGGAGAGATCTTTGGAAACGAAATCTGCGAGAAGACTGTCACCATTTGCTTCAAAGACTTGACATTTCTGGAAATTCCTTTGGGTCTCTAAGTTGGAATGACAAGTTTAAACTTGTTTTTTTTTATTCAAAAAGTATGTGTAGGCTATTCTTTGATATTTTGTCCACATTGAAGGTTTTATGAAGAAAGTCATCTAGTTAAAATGTTTATTTCAAAATGATATATTGAAGTTGTTGTGTGTATGCTAATACACAGTATGCAGGAAATTATTCATTTCCAGTTAGTTCAATGTAGTTAATTAGACATTGATTCAGTGGTTCTCATGTGCTTGTTTCTGGGCTATGCATTGCCAGAAAAACTAACAGTATATGTGTTGACATATTTGTTCCTTTTGGGGAAAAAGATTCAAGAAATTATTTAGTGTAGAAACTTTCTTTTAAGTTACTAAATCATAAGCCTTTAATTTCAAATTGGTTTTCATCAATTCTAAAATGTACTATTGAGCATACCAATGACAGTTAGGGGGATTTAGACTGTCATATAGGATAAAAGTAGGGAATTTGAAAGATTCATAATTATTTACAGCCAGAACATTGGTTGCAATCTGGCTGATAAAGAATTGTGTTGAAGTCTCTAGACTTCACAGTCTACTATATGTTTGCTACAGGTGAGCTACCAGTAACAATCATTAGTCATGATTTTTATAAAGTCAGAGACAGGGCTCAGTAGCACAGCACCTGGCTCACATGTATAGTCCTCTGTTTAATCCCAAGCATTGAAAACCTTTACTTAAAAAGCATACCTACATGTACTTGGACCTGTGTGCACCTCTATACAATATTCATCTAGCGTTATTTTTGCATCGAATTCAAATAAGATTAAGACATTGAAAAATCAAATCCAAAAATCCTCAGAAAATTGCCTTTGCCAAATTGACTTGAAAAAAGTCAGTTCCCAAACCTCATAAATAGTATTATGCCTGTGTTATACTTCATTAGGCAAATATTCCAAGGCCTTGTCCATGTTGGATGATGTTTGTAGTGTGAGGAGAAAAAAGAGAACGGAATAAATAAAGGGCCTGTTCCCTGAGAACTTTCATACATGCTGAATGTTTGACAATTTCACTAGCCTTTAGTTGGCAATTTCACACTCTTATTGAAACCCCTGGCTCTCGGGTTTTATTAAGACCAGAAAGAAATGTATCAAAACTTAGTTATTCCTGCCACTATTTAGAACTGAGTAGAACCAGGACTTGGGAAAAGAATGTGCTGGAAGTCTATCCTGGGGTGGCTTCCAAGCTGAAGACTCCTTGGAGAACTTCTATTGAGGCCAAAAGGCTCATCTGCTTGCAGCAGTTCATGAAGGGAGAAGATATGCCCTTTTCCTTCCTCTCTGGTCAGAGAATAACTAGCGGGACCCCAAGTGTCACTGGAGTACCCTAAAAGTCAACAGTGTCTATCCTTCAAAAATCGACATCTCTTACTTTCAACCTTTCCGAATAATTTAATGATCGGGTTTGGCCTTGCTCTGCCACATTCCATTCCAGAACCCCAGCGAAAATGTTCTCAAGGGCTGACCAGAGAGTCCTCCCACTTTCTCTGGGCTGGTACAACTTGACCGCTGCTTGACATCAAGGTCAACTGGAGACTGGGAACAGTTATGTAACTGCATTGTAAATTGAATTAGAGCTGTTCGTGAGCCCAGACCAGAGAATCAGGGCAGCTCCAGGCAAGAAGAGTGAGAGTCCCCTAGAGACAGCACAGCGCAAACAGCCTCCGGGTAGATCGAAGTAATGCATCACAAGAGAAAACGAGAAACAAAACCCACCTCTCCCCAACTTCTCCAAAGCCTAGGTCAGCTGCTGACCTGCAACATGCTGGGTGAAATAGATGTAGGCATGAAATACAGAGTGTTGATTTTAATAGACTAGACAAGAGCTAAAGGGATAGCATCCATAATACACAGGGAATGAGAAAAAATACTGTTTTTAATTTTTGACAATTTCATGAATATATACCATGTATTGCGATCCCAATCATCTAACTTATCCTCTCTCATATGCCTCTGAGCCCTGTTGATACTCCTTCCAATTGAGTTCCCCATCTTTTTTGTGCAGTTCTTAAGAGGGTGACCACAGCAACACAGTATGCAACAGCTGTGTCTTTGATGGCAGACAGCATTTGACAGCACTCCTTACCTTCCTGTGTTAGAGTCCTATAGCTTCCTCTTCCACAGTGTTCTGTGGCCTTGGGGACTGTGACATAAATGTCCCAATCAGGACTGAGCACTCCATAGTCACCTATTTGCCATACTTGGACCAGTTTCCAGTGTCTGCATTCACTCTTTACTAACTGCACCAACAAGCTCCCCTAACCACGGCCAAGAGTCGCACTAATTTTAATCTATGGGTTAAGAAAAACGCTCAGAAGGCAGTTTGACTATGTCCATTTAGTGGAACATTAACAGTAAATTGCTCCCTATAGTCCATGACCTCTACACATACATGAATGTAAGCAGGTTAATCCTACTGGGCATGTATTTCTCCCATGGAGCAGACCTCAAATTCAATCAGCAAGCAATTGATTATCCCCCAAAACAGTCGTACCACAGCCGTACCAGTAGGCATATCCTGCCTGGCAGATATGTAGTGTAAAGTATTCATAGCTAGGTAGGAGGACCGTGCATGACTCTTCTCCCTCCGTATCCTGAATAGGGTCTTCTTGCACAGAGAATGCTAGCCAGCAAGGAGAATATTCCCTGATTAAGTCAAGCTTGACAACTTTGTGTCCTGGGTTTAAGTTATGTGGATTCTTCAGCAAAAAGTCATCTAGTTCTGGGGGGGGGGGGGCAACCAAGAACAATGGCAATAGTCTATCTTGTCTGGGAGCACATGGGGGATCCCTGATCAGCAATTCATGGGGAGATAGGCTAGGCCTGGCACTGGCAGTTTCATTTAGAAACTTATTCCTCAAGGGAGCAACATTATCCACCCTCCAGAAAAGAAAAATGTTTTGAGTCAGACCAGACATCACCCATGAAGAAAATTAGCTAGGTTTACTCATGGGGCTGTGGGAAGTCTCTGCAGCGATCTGTGGGTTGTAAGATGTGTGAACAATATGCATTTCCATCTTCCGTCTACCAGAGACCACTTGCGGTAGAAGGATGACATGGGTCCAGATCTTAAAGAATACTGCTGGAAACTGACACCTCAGAAGACCTGGAGCATCCTTCCACAAAGTAGAATGGTTTGTGAGGTGGAAGAAAAAATAACATGTGAGATTTCTTTATGGACAAGTGAAGATAACTGTAGATAACTTTTGGGAGAAAAAAAAAGATACCCAGGCCACATTGTGACCTTACACCATACTATGTAAACAAGATGCTCTTTTGCACTGATCGTGAGAGGAGCAGAGTAACTTAAAAGTGAGCAGTGGGGCTAGGCAGACACCGACAGGATTTGTGGCTGTATCTCTAGTTGCCTGCTTCACATGTGGCCACATTCTGAGCCCTGACAAGTTTGTCTTCCCCATCTGTAAAAGTCAAGAAGGAAAATGTTAGAGGGTTTACCACTAAGAGTTTTTCAGATCCACTGAAGTCAAATAAGACAGTGCTTATAACTTAGCAGCATAGGGACTCCTTACTAGCTAATCCTAATGGTGAGTATTCTAAGTGATAAGCATGAATTAACTCCATAATCCTAATGCTAATGTTCTAAGTGATAAGCCTGCATTAACTCAATTTTCATGACAGTAACACTAAAGAGCAGAGGGATTCTGTAAATATTCCTGATGTCGCACACCTAGCGAGTCATATAGCCAGAATTTGAAGTCAAGGAGCAGTGTCTCTAGCAACTGTCCTTAGATTGTGCTCCTCGGAGAACAGAGCTAAAGAGGAAACATGAAAACAGAATAAAGAAAAGGTACTAGGGTACATCCCCTGCCTGCTGTCAATCAAAGTAAGAAGAGTTAGTTAAAATGACAGTTGAAATGATTGGACCTACAGGGCTCTACCACCTTACCTGAGTATTCTTCTTTGGACCTAGTAAGAGATCATGACCTTCACGATTCCATCCTCGGCCCTTCCTTTTCCGTGTCTTCACACTTTGCCTGAGTGCTCTCATAACAACGATAGCCTCACGTATACTACACGTATACCGCTGGGGCCAGGGAATCCATCCATGCTCGTTCCTTAAACTGTTTCTCTAATAGATATTAGATATCCAGCTTCTCATCTTCTCACCGCAAATTCCTCTTGCCCTGTCCTCTTGTCTCCACAAAGGCTCCAATATGTTTGAAAGCCACAACAATGTCTAATATAATTTTTTTCTCACAAATGATGACCATGACCATTGTTTTCAGACCCTTTCCAGCCCTGAAACGGTTTTGGTGGTAAACGGTTGGAATAGGCTCAGCATCCTCTCTCTCTAGTGAGATTTTTGTCTTTCCTTAGGATGCCCTCTCTGTGCATTTCAGGAATAGAGAATTTTACAAATACTTTTACATACTAGAGAACCGAACGCACTCATATAATAAATTGTTTTTTATTATATTTCAATTTAATTACATCTCCTGTAAAATATGTTAAATTTTCCTCTGTGCCAGTAAGCATTTCTCTGAATAAATTCTATGATTTTATCTTCTTCACGGGTCTTTTCCAAACCATGACTCTACCAGCAGAGTCCCCTTAAATTTCTGGCAATACTTTTTTTTTTTCAATTTATTTATTTTGCTATGCAGCCCATCTGATTTTTATGTATGGTATATTACAGGATTTTGGGGGTTGTTTTGTTTTCTGGATATTTCTGCACTGTTTACTAAATAAACATTCTTTTACCATTAACTAAATGCCATCTTTGCCAGAGACTAAGTTCCCATCTGCACTTGGGTCTGTTTTATCTTTGTTAATCAGTTCTAATGCCATACAATGCTTTGGCTGCTATGATCACATCTACAATAAGTTTTGTTTTTGGCAAGACATGTGTCCCATGTTAGGAGCTACCCACGTATATGTCTTACAGAATCTGTGTTCTATAGACATCCCCATTATGGATGCCAAACTCACTATTTTCTTACTTGTGGTCAGAACACAGAATGCTATCCCTTATTGGGGAAATAAGGCAAAACGACAGTTAACAGACAGAAACCTAGAAGACCATATATCAAAGGAATTGAACCCATGAACTCCACAGTCAAATTCTTCAGGTTTGAATTCTCGAACCAGCACTTAATGAGCTGTATGCCCCCAGAAAATCACAGACTTGTCTACCTTCAGTTTCCCTCCGTATGGAAGGGAAGAATAATAGGGCTTTCTTAGTTTGCAGTCAGGATGAGATGAATTAGTCCATGTAAAAGGACTTCCCCTGTATGGGCAAACAGTTCGTGCACGATTGTGTTAATTATATTATGATGTTGCTAGGCTCTGGAATGCACTGTCCAGGCACAGATGCTGCTCCAGTGGTTCTTGCATGAAGCAGGGAAACAAGTTCATGGCCAGCACATGGCATATTGTCCAGATCCAGGGTGTGAGGGGCAGTGCAATGGTGACTGACCAAGATCAGCCACTTTGGCTGGAGGGCCATGAGGTCAGGGGGCACTCTCCAGCAGTAAGCTGGGCATGATACACATTAGTCTGATAACACCCTGTGTCTTCCGTGAATTGACCTGGTTCTGCACTTTACTGAATCAATGAATTTACAATCACTGCTTCCATGCCCTTAGTGCCTCCAGGTAATGACTAATTTGTGAGTCTCGATGTGTGTGTGCATGTGTGTGTGTGTGTGTGTGTGTGTGTGTGTGTACAGCAGACACATTCATCCACCTGTGCTCACATATGTGGGGGTTTGGGGTATTTTCTCCTTCACTCTTATTTTTTTCGAGACAACTTCTTCCTATCTGGAGCTTTCTGTGAGTCTAGCTGGCCAGCGAGTTCCCAGAATCCCTATGTCTCTGGCCCAGCTCCAACACTGGTGTTATAGATAGATACCTCCATTCCTGACTTTTACGTAGGTGGTGGGGATGTCAACTCAATTCTTTGTGCTTAAACAGGAGCAGTTTAGCTGCTGAGTCATCGCCCCAGCCTAGTGGTGGTTAATTTTATCAACTTGACTGGCCTGAAGGCAGGCCCAGATAGTTAATTAAATGTTTCTCTGTGTATGTCTGGGAAGGTGCTAGAGACAAGAGACGTATTTAGGGAAATAAGAAGGATAAAGCAGATTGCGCTCATCCTAGAATGTAGGTGAAGAGGACAGTGCTTCTGGTCTATGGGGGCTAAATAAGATTAAAAACACCAACTAAGGGCAACCCCCCCCAAGCTCTGACCTTCCTCACACCCTGTACTTCTCTCCCTCTCTTTGAGTTATGGCATAGATATCCATAATTTCACACTCAGATTTGGCCTTGATTTTATGCTGATCTTCAAACGTATACTACATCTACACTCTTAAATTTCTGGGTCTCCCACTTACTGGCCTCTGTAATTGTGATGTATTTTTTTCCATGATTTTCCATCCCGGTTTGGCACACCTTCCAGCCCTAAAGTGACAACCTTCTATAAACCCTGTGATACGCTTTGCCTTCAGTGCCCTGTCTGGACTCTCCCAAGCACAGCTGGGAAAGAGCAGGAAGTACCGTGGAGACAAGTTAAATCTACTTGATGCCTTTGCTTCTTTAAGACATTAAATGGGGGCTTGAACATACACATTAGAGCTCAATTGGACAACAGCTTTTCTCCTTCCCGTGGGTTCCTGCCAGCACGCTAAACAATGGAGGGCAAACAGTGCCAAGTCTGTGCGGTGAGTTCTGGGGGAAGCAGGAGAAGTGGAAGAAAGCTGAGCCTTCCGAGGTGCAATTTAATTTTAAAACTGCTTACACTGCTTTTTAGGAGAATATCCATTTGACTGGGTTTCTTTCCTGCTGACAAAACAGGCAGTTGCTGTGTATAAAATAAATCTGATTAAAAACTCTTTCTCTATTGCTGTCGAGGTAAAGGATGCAGACCCCGGGAAAAGAGCACACTTGGATTCCCAGGGTGTGCAAATGGTTGTTTATGTGATTCCTGGTACCAAGACCCAGCAAAGGCCCCAGTGCTGCCCTGCTAAGGCAAAGGGAGAGCTTTTCTCCAGGCATAAAAAGTTTATTTTATAACTTATTCTCATTTGCAATGGTAGCTATTATTTTCTAATTTGCCTGGCATTTTGTTGGCAGCCAAAATTGACAGAAATAATGTCTCGTGCTTACAACGCACAGTTCCCATTCATTTTGTTTAGCTCATATCACCTCCTACAACAAAGTCAGAGGCCAATAGAACTTGGGTATGTATGCATCTAAACAACAGCAAGTGCTAAGCTGAAAAGGCAGAGCAGGTCAGGACCCTTCTCTTTGACTTATCATTGGAGTATTTTGAAAGTACAGAAAATTGCAAGAAATGCATAATCTTCAGTAATTATACAGTCTCTTTCTCAGCTGACAAATGGGTAACCAGCCTTCTTTGGGCCAGTGAAGGACTAGTTGTGCAATCTTACCCACAAGTTCTGATCTGAGAAATGGGAAAACACAGTTAAAGTATGGGGCAGCAATAGCCAAAGGAGTGGACAATGGATGCAGATGCCCAGGTACCCAGAACCTGTGGTGTATGAAGAAAAGCCTTAAGCCAGAAATCTAGGTTGAGGGGCTGAGCAGATGGCTGAGGGAGAGAGGCACTTGTCATGCAAGCACAAGAATCTGCGTTTAGAACCCCAGAACCCATGTAGCGTTGGCTGAGGTAGTGTGTGTGTGTGTGTGTGTGTGTGTGTGTGTGTGTGTGTGTGTGTGTCTGTGTGTTACTACATTTGTAATTCCTTCACTCCTGCACTGGGATTGGAGACAGAGACAGCCAGATTCCCTGGAAGCTCAAGGGCCAGTAAAGGACCTTGTCTCAAACAATATGGAAGGTGAGAAGAGACATCCAAGGTTGTCCTCTGCCCTCCATTCAAGGGTCATGGCAGATCCACACCCGAGATTACACACATGAATACACACACAGATAAACACACACACCAGACACCCCCCATGCACATACACACTTGTGGAATAATCTTTTTCTACACTGTGAAGACTTGTCACTCAGATTGCTTTAATAAAAAGCTGAGCGGCCGATAGCTAGGCAGGATTTGGGGAGCAGAGAGGATGTGGGGAAGAAGAAGGGTAGAGAGGCAGAGAATCACCAGCCAGATAAAGAGGAAGCAGCATGGGCAGTACAAATAAAGGTAATAAAGCCACAAGATGCTGGGTGGTGGTGGTGTACGCACTCAGGAGGCAGAGGCAGGCGGATCTCTGTGAGTTCAAGGCCAGTCTGGTCTACAAGACCTAACTCCAGGATAGGCCCCAAAGCTACAGAGAAACCCTGTATTATTTATGTTTCAAAAAAAAACATAAATAAATAAAATAAAATAAAGCCATGAGACAAAAAGTAAATTTAAGTTGTAAGAGTTAGTAACAAGTCTAAAATATTGGCTGAGCTTTCATAATAAGTCTCTGTGTAATGATTTGTGAGCTAAGGGATGGACAGAAAAATCTGCCTACAAATGGCACCCAACGTCAAACCATATATATTCATATTAGACCTGAGAAAGTTTTTTAAAAGGCTCTAAACACACAAACGGAGTCAAACATGGCTTCCTAGTCTCATGTCTCTCATGCCAGCTGCACGCTTGAGCTACCAATACACCATGAACTAAGCCACATGGCAGCTTAAGGTTTTGCTTGTGCAGTCAAAAAGGGTTACAGATAAGCAAGAAAACAGGTTCAGACAGAAAACAAACAAACAACAACCACAAAAACCCTCTAAATGAGTTACAGTGTGTTTAACAATGTGTGTAGGCTTAAGGAAAAAAATTGGTATATACAAAAATAGAAAAAATAGTTTAAAAATAATCAAGTATAAAGTCTTTAAAGAGAAAGCAGATTAATTTAGAAAGCCATGTAAAGATGGAAAATATACAGTGGGTCTGGATCTTATACGGTGTCTTGTTAACGTTAATTTTTTAAAATGCTAGTAGTGTACAAAAAAAAACAACAGCTGCTAAGAGACTTTATTTTTTTGTTGTTTTTGTTGCTGTTTTATTGCTGGGGCATGTATGGGCAGTGGTTCTGTTGAACTTGTCCATATTGTCTCTTCCTCAAGAGGGCACCAGAACTCATTAAAGATGGTTGTGAGTCACCATGTTGTTGACAGGGACTTGAACTCAGGACCTTTGGAAGAACAGTCAGTATTCTTAACCTCTGAGCCATCTCTCAAGCACATTAAACCAACCTATATATTTTACAAATGTCTTAACTTCAAAATGAAAGCCAGGCAATATGTTGCATTGGGGGAGAGGTTTGCTTTTGTTTCCATGGGATTTGAAAGGTTGTGGATTCCTTCCAGATTAATAGAGATCAGATTTGACCGAGAGAGAGTTCCTGAATATCTTAACTAGAGACATGGGGGAGGAAGTAAAAAACAAAACAAAACAAAACTGCAGGACAGTTGACATGTAAGCTGATCCCCTGATTTAGGAACAGCTCTATTGAGATAAGATCAGACTTGATAAATCTGTTGGCTACAGAGTCCTCATAACATTATTACATGTCATCCTTTCATACATCACACATAGGGATTTATTAAAGTTTGATTATTTAGTCTAAACAGACTTATAAAGTTGACAGTGCCTTTTACCTGTTCAAACATAAAACAAAACAATCATCTTTAACTGACTTGTGCACACTGTGCCTTCCATACTTATGTTAGTGCAGGTATGAATGTTACCTTTCAAAATTTGTATGTTTTCAGAGCAAGGGGACCAGACACCACTAGAAAACAGGTCCCCAGGTGATCCAGCTTCCCAATGTGCCTCTGCTGCAGTTTCCTCAGAGTTCTACATTTAGAACAGCTTCAAGGCTCCTGGCTTAAATAGTCTAGCCTCATAGACCACTCCAGCCAGGACTTTAGATAAGCCTTATACTTTCCCCAGTGCACAAAGACTGGACAACAAATAATAATGGTAACTTTCCCAGTATTTGACCATCATCCCAATTTTCTCAAGGTCTCTAAAGATGCCAGCACCCTAGAGAACACAATGCTTCATGTTCCCAAGAGGTAAGGTAGATGACTTTTGGTCATTTTATGGGTTATAGATGTGACTCATCATTTAGGGAGTTGATTACATTTCATTATTGGTCCTTGTAAGGAAACAGGCTAAACAAAAGAATTGTATTCAAGGATCTCTTCCTGAAAGAAAAAGGGATGGGTATAGAAATAATAGAATAAAAGGATAGATTACTGAATCTACTTTTAAACTAAAATAGTAACTGCTAGTCTTAAATATTTTACATTTGTATGGTTATTGTGTATTGATACAAATTAAGGTTATTTTGTTATAAAATAATGTACATACATTTCTACTCTTATTTACGATATTGTATCTATGTAGCTCATTTAACAATGTAATGTAAATTTCCAGTCCTCAAAAGTTATTATTTCAAACTATTTAGGATAATAAAGAAATGCAAGTTAGCAGTTAGTCATCCATTACAATCAAACTTATAATCATGTTATGTATGATTTAAAGGCCAAGCAGAGATATAGTTTGGATTGTCAGGCAATCTTTAAACACAGATCTACAGAATATTGTATTTAAGATATTTTAATAATATGATGCATTTCATGAGACACATCTGTTCCTGGCAGGACTAATCTACTTCAGATGAGATGATGGGTATTGAAGAACCTCCAGATGGAGTTGACCTTCTTTGTGGCAAATTTAGCTACTGGGCAAGAAAGTGCCCTTGCCTTGACTGCTGACAGTATGCTTTACAAACTGGACAAGCAGGACAAAAAGGAAAAAGACTGTTGAACTTTACCAAGATAAGGTAGGGAAATCCTTCAAAAGTTCTGCTTCATAGAAAAGTCTGCCAGACATTCCTCAGGACACATAGGAAGGAACTGCTCAACTTTGCCAAGACTAAGTAGAATAGTCCATCAAAATACCTGCTTCATAGAAGACTCTGTCTGCTATTCTAGGCCTGTAGGCTGAAGACTGGATGCCCCACTATTGCAGAGGATCTTTGGATAACTGTCCAGGTAGCCAGATGTCTCTGTCATTCCTATATTTTTGGAAGTAACTTGCAATGAACCTCACTTATTCAGGTAAGAGTACATCCTTCTGGGGTACTTAATGGAGTTTCTCAGCTGGTAAAGCAAGAGATTCATGGGTTTGAGCCTCATGCTTGGTTGTATTTGTGGGCAGATTTTTCTCTGCCATCTTCCAAATAACCACATGGAGACTTCTTATTAATTATGAAAGCTTGGCTGATAGCTTAGGCTTGTTACTTACTAGTTCCTATAACTTAAATCAACCCTTATTTTTAGTTAACCTATGTTCTACCATGTGACTTTTACCTCTATCCCAATTTGTGTGTCTGACTCATTCCACATTTGTCTGGCTTCTCCACCCTTCTTCTTTCCAGTGTTCTCTTTGCCCCTAAAATCCTGCCTTAGCTATCAGGCATTTAGCTTTTTATTAAACCAATCACAGTGACATTTCTTTACACAGTGTAAAGTTATATTCCACAACACACACAAAATTTCAAAAAAAAAAGAAAGAAATTGAGTCTGGCATGCTTTGTAGAGACATCAGTTGTGAAGCAAAGTGACAGACTAGAACTCATGACAGGCTAGAACTCAATAGTCCCAAGCACCAGAAATAACTGTTCATATTCTGATGGTAGTAAACAGACCTGTGTCAGGGTATCTACACAGCCAACAGAGTCCAAAGAAAGGCTGTGTTAGTGGGGCTTGTCTTCCACACCAAGAGAAAACTCTGAAGATTGAACTTTCATGTGTTTGTGCACATACACACACACCACCATCACCATCAACAACAACATCACCTAACACCTATTTACAGCTCACTCAGAGCTCTCGGGTGCAAAGGACCAGTGAGGATGTTGCCTCATTGATAATGGATACAATACAACAGTAACAGGAAAATATTTTTCTGAAAATATAGAGCACAAATTCTTGAGCTCTTTTCTAGGGAAGTTAGTAAGTTACTCAGACTAGACGGGCTGTAAGAACACCAACTCACCTAAGGAAGGAAAGCCAGAATCAGAGTGGAATAATGTTTCTACCATAACTATGAAGAATATTCCATCATTTAGCACTGTTTTAATCATAGGAGCAGCTATATTGGTTCTGTTATTTCAGAGCCCCTTGTATCTTGTGTCCGCAGGTACAGCAGGAAGCCTGGCCAAGAGAACCCTGTAGTGCAAATTCTAATTGTTCTTAATAATAAAAACACAGAGTTCTATATAATGGGGTGAAAGCTGAAAAATCAGAGAAGCAGAGCACTTAGCCATTAGTTTTTACCTCTACAAAATCCTCAGACTGAATAGGGTTTCCTGTCTCTAGAGTCCTCAGACTGAATGTCTTCAACTCCTTTCTCTTGCCACCTTATATTCACCTCCTCACCCAGCTGTATCCCTTCCTGTCTCCACCTCCCTAGTGCTGGGATTAAATGTGTGTGACTCCCAAGTACTTAGATTAAAGGTGTTGAGCCACCACTGCCTGGCTCTGTTTCTCTTTTAGACTGGCCTTGAATTCACAGAGATCCGTCTGCCTCTGCCTCCCAAGGGTGGAGATTAAAGGTGTGTGCCACCACTGCCCTGCTTCTGTGGCTAACTAGTGCCTATCTTCCTACTCCGATCTTCAGGCAAGCTTTCTTTGTTAGATCACAAACAAAATATCAGCACAAATCCCCAAGATCTGTGTTCCTGTGTCTTGAATATTGTTGGTACTAAAGAAAGGGGTTGACAGTGACCCAGACCCACCATGACTATCTGGACAGCAAAAAAGAATAGCAGATAAAATTACATTGGGTTCAGGGATCATGCTTTTACAATTCAAGCAGTTTTAAATAGATAATAGCATCTCAAGGTATTTCATATGTGAGACGTGGTCAACAGAAGTGATGATCAGAGTAGTAATGAACACTTTATTCTCGGCATCTTATAGGGTGCCTGGTCCTTCATTGATGGGTACTTAATATAATACAGTGAACAAAGTGAATTGATGATGCTACCCCATAATTTGACCATTGACCATGCCAGGGGTGGTGTAGATGAAACCAGGGGATGGTGTAGGTGAAAACTAGTCCAGACTTAGATAAGCCATGATTTGGCACACCTTCTTTCTTACTTTGCTCAGTTTTTTAGGGAGGTAGGCTTTGCTTCATTGGTTTCCACCGTTCATCCACTTCGTTAGCCTCCTCATTAGTGATGGCTTCATTGCCTCCCCACATTCTTGCTCCTGAATGGCAGTTCTTTGTGTTTGTGCTGTCCTTAGACCTGCCTGTGGTTGACGGATGTCTGTGGAATGCAGTATTACCAGCAGTGCCTGATCCACCAAGTGGCATCCATATCCATTTCTGTCACACTGGTACCCACAGAAAGGAGACAGTAATTTCAGTTACAAAGAACAAAGACAACCAGGTTGTCACCCTGACATTATATTCTCCCCTCTCTCTCTGTCTCTCTGTCTCTGTCTCTCTCTCACTCATACAGCATACACACACATTCACACATGCCAACAACCTCCTATAAACCCATTTGCTTAATATTAACATGCAATCATTGCCCAAATATATGATTTCCCTATGTTGTCGGAGGCCACTAGTTCATTTCCCGACCACCCTGACTCAGTATAATCACACAGAAACTATATTATTTGCAATAGTGTTTGGCCAATGATTAGTGTATTTCTAACAAGCTCTTACATCTTAAATTAACTTATTCCTATTATTTTATATTTTACCACGAGGCTGGTGGTCTACCAGCATGGTTCCAACTGGCGGCTCTCGTCTTTCTATTCTTGCAGCTACATGGCATCTCTGACTCTGCCTACTTTCTCCCTATTTATCTCTTCCAGCCTGCTATGTTCTGTTCAGCCATTGGCCAAAAGCAGCTTCTTTATTAACCAATAAAAGCAACACATACACAGAAGAATTTCCCATACCACCCTTAAGTTCTTGTTCCACTACAATAGTGATCCATCTATCAGCCAAACTAGAGGTCCAGAAACTTCTGTGACTCTCAGCCTTAATCTTCTACACATCTGATCAGGCAAAAGAATCAACATCAACCATTGTATTATAAACAGCTCTTAGATCTTCATTTTCTCCCCTGCCCCACCTCTACTGCTTTAGCAAATGATCTCTTGTAGCTCATCTGAATCTTAACCTGACCATCTGCCCAGTCCTGCAGTAGAGCACAGCGGGGACCCAGGATGCCTAAAGAAAGGTAAAGGGAACATTAACATCACATCACTGATGTTTCTTGATGTGACAAACTGCCTGATCAAAGCAACTTCCTGAAGGCAGAGTTTGTTGGGGCTCACAGGGTGATGGTGCCTTCCACTGTGGTGGCGGTATGATGGGAAGAGCGACCTCAGCTGTGACCCAGTGGTGTGAGGCAGCTGCTCAGTGTGCCTGCAGTCAGGAAACAGAGAGGAGAGTGTTGGTATTCCTCTACCTTTCTCCTTTAACCATTTTTATCCAGCCCAGCACCTAGCCCATGAGACGATGCTGCCCCACATTCTCTGTAGGGCATCCTACCCCAGGTAGAACTTTCTGGAAATGCGTTCAAAGGCATGCCCAGAAGCTCACACCCTAAACCATTCCAGCTAAGTTGACAGTGAAGATCCACAACACAGAAATTTACTGTGAGTCAGGTATGAGTTTATTAATATTTGTATTAATCTTATTCAAGTCTCACAAAAACACAAAGGTAAATGCTTTAATTAGCCTCTTTTTATGAGTAAGAGGTTCAAGCTTAAGAGATAATAGACATTGTCACTTAGAAGAGTCAAGTATGGTGGCTCATACTTAAAATTGCAGACGTGGGGATGATAAAGCAGGGAAATTGCAAGTTTGAGGCCAAACTGGTCTAAAAAATGAGACCATGGGGGGAAAAACTGACTAGAAGGTTCTGCAAGGCTGCCAAGCCTGAAGACCAGAGTTCAGTCCATGAAATCCACATGGTGGAAGAATAGAACTGATCCATGTAAATTGTCATGTGTACACAGGCATGCCACACACAGAGAATAAATACATAAATAAATGTAATAAAAAATAAGACACAAAGCAAATATATTATCTAAGAGGAAGGGGCTAACGAGATTCAGCTTCTACAAGACTGCCTAAGTCCTTATTCGGTGTGGTCTTTATCAGTTTCCTTTTTCCTGGTTGCACTAAAATAGAGCTCATCCCTGGAGCATTTGTCAAAATACAAAAATGCATGGGGGTGTCAGTGGCCCCCAATCCTAGATTGTCTGATCTGGTAGGTCTGGAATGAGGCCAAGAAGAATTTGAGAATTTTCCTGTCTGACAGGTTTCCAGGTGACGCTGCTGGCTCAGGGGCCATGAGGCCATGATTGTACAGCCACTGCTCCAGACCAGAGTTCTTTGGGGCCATTTCTTCATAGAGATTTCACAAGTCATTCAACCGTATGCCGAGATATCAGGTTTGAGTCCTAGATAAGTCTGTTCTAGCTGTGTCTGTGCCATTTAATCTCACTAGGATCGAGCCGTCTCTTCTACAAAACATGATGAAGTTCACCTTCTTTGGATATTTGACTAATGTCAATTATGTAAGACCCAGCTGTGTGGCCAGGACATGGCAAAACTCAGTGACTGTTAGCTGTCATAAATTTATAAGTATCTGAAATTCACATTTTAGATTCTAATTATACATATTTACTCATTCATTCTCTCTGTCTCTGTCTCTCTCTCTGTCTCTCTCTCTCTCTCTCTCTCTGTGTGTGTGTGTGTGTGTGTGTGTGTGTGTGTGTGTGTGTGTACAAGCCACAGCATGTGTATAGAGCACAGAGAACAAATTGCAGGAACCGGTTCTCTCTTACCATGTGAGTTCCAAGGATCAAACTCAACTTGGCAGATCTGTCAGCAAGCGCTGTTACCTGCTGAGCTGTCTTGCAGACTCGAATATTTAGCTCTGGTGTCATTGGTTTTATTTTATTTCTTCCTTTTCATTGTTCTCACTCCTGCTCCCTCAGACACTTTGCATTTACACAGTACCACATTTGTAGTCTTGTTTCCAGGCCTTTGCACAGCTCACTCGCTCTATTCTAGCCTCGGCTGAACGTTTCTACCTGGACCGGCTTGGCGTCTGGACAGCACCGCCCGTCACTACTGCCCACACTCTGAAGCACTTTCAGCTTCAAGTTGATTGGATTCATGAAATAGTTCTAGGGTTTTCCAGCCTTTTCTTGCTTCTATGCCAGTCTTAAGTTTTTATCTTAAAGAGAACAACTTTTTGTTGCCATTTCCCCAATTTTCGTTCATAACCAATTCATTCTACTACCCTGTCTGTATTATAGATCCCTCAACTTCCTAACATGTCTGTACTTCATGCCTTTTTGGTAATCTTTCTTGTCAAGGATTTTCTATTTATTAAGTCTTTTTAAAAGTCTACCTTTTGTAAGGCTTTTGTTTTTAATTATGTTCATAGTTTCATGTCTCTCTTCTGTATAATCTTTCCGTCCCCCCCCCCCCCCCAGTTCTTGTTAGATCCCGGGGATCTTCACTCAGTGATGATTTCCCATCTCTTTTAGAACCACCTGTGACCCTTTGTGCCTAGAATGGGGCTTATCTCTCTCCCGTGCCTCTCCCTCCCATTTCGTTGGCTCTCTGCCCAGCAACTTAAACCTGTGTGCATTCCAAAGGGCCTTGGGTGAGGCCAGGTGCCAGGGCACCTGCTGATCTAGAACCACCCAGCTCATACCTGCTTATGGCTGTGGTATAAGACTCAACCTCAGATCTGCACAGAACAGGGCTGTGGTCATGGACCGAGAGACACCTTCTTTTTTTTTTTTTTCCCACCTTCCTGTATTTAAAACCAAGATAGGGAAAGTTTTCTTACCTCCTTAGATAGTGGACAAAATGTTTATTTATATGAGAGCAAGGTAACCTGAATTACAGCAGAAACATGACCAATGGGACTGCCAAAGTGGTGTAGTCTGTAAAGTTCTTGACCTGGATTGAACACGCTAATTCTTTTTTTTATTTATTTTTTTTAATTTATTTATTTATTAAAGATTTCTGTCTCTTCCCAGCCACCGCCTCCCATTTCCCTCCCCCTCCCCTAATTAAGTCCCCCCCCCTCAGCCCGAAAAGCAATCAGGGTTCCCTGTCCTGTGGGAAGTCCAAGGAACCCCCCACCTCCATCCAGGTCTAGTAAGTTGAGCATCCAAACTGCCTAGGCTCCCACAAAGCCAGTACGTGCAGTAGGATCAGAAACCCAGTGCCATTGTTCTTGAGTTCTCAGTAGTCCTCATTGTCCGTTATGTTCAGAGAGTCTGGTTTTATCCCAGGCTTTCCAGACCCAGGCCAGCTGGTCTTGGTGAGTTCCCAGTAGAACATCCACATTGTCTCAGTGTGTGGGTGCACCCCTCATGGTCCTGAGTTCCTTGCTCGTGCTCTCTCTCCTTCTGCTCCTGATTTGGACCTTGAGAATTCAGTCCTGTGCTCCAATGTGGGTCTCTGTCTCTGTCTCTTTCATCGCTTGCTGAAGGTTAATATTCAGGAGGATGCCTTTATGTTTTTCTTTGGGTTCTCCTTATTTAGCTTCTCTAGGATCACTAATTATAGGCTCAATGTCCTTGGTTTACAGCTAGAAACCAAATAGGAGTGAGTACATCCCATGTTCCTCTTTTTGTGTCTGGCTTACCTCACTCAGGATAGTGTTTTCTATTTCCATCCATTTGTATGCAAAATTCAAGAAGTCCTTGTTTCTTACTGCTGAATAATACTCTAATATGTATATATTCCATACTTTCTTCATCCATTCTTCCATTGAAGGGCATCTAGACCCAAGCGGCGGGGACAGGCGTGCAGCACAAAATAAACGCTAATTCTTTTTAAAGCTAGGCATGGTGATATATGCTTGTGATTTCAGCACTGCTATAGGACATGCAGATTTGGGAGGCTCACTACACAGCAATCTAGACTACTTGGTGCATTCCAAGTCACTGAGATTCCCTGTCCCAAAAGACAAGTGGGTAGTTCCTGAAGAAGGACACCTGAAGCTGTCCTCTGGCTTCCACAGGAAGCTGTGCTCAGGTTTGTGCACACGTGAATGTGCACATGTGTGCAAGTATTCCAGCACATGTGCAGAGGAAGTTTAAAAGCCACAAATGTAAAGAACATAAAAATTCAAAACAAAACAGCACATCTAATGTGATTTCCATCATAAAACATATGCACAAACATGTGTGTTCATGTATGTGTCTGTTTAAAGGTGTTTGGAGGAGCTGGGCAGTGGTGGTGCAAGCCTTTAATCCAGCACTCAGGAGGCAGAGGCAGGTGAATCACTGGTGAGTTCAAGGCCAGCCTGGTCTACAAGAGCTAGTTCCAGGACAGCTAGGACTGTTACACAGGGAAACCCTGTCTCTAAAAACAAAAAATAAACAACAACAACAACAACAACAAAAAGGTGTTTGAGGGATATACCATAAGAATTAATTGTGTTGCCACCAGTTAGTGAGTTTCTTTCATAATTTTCCCTTTACCCTAATACTTAGCCCATATCACTGTGTTTTCGGAATGGGATGAAAGAAATTGCCTTTGTAGGGTCTGGGGCGTTTGCTGCTTATATTCGAGACATACATTACAAGCAAAGCTCATTTTTCTCTCTTCCTCTTCCTTGGAACTCAGCTGTAGCACACCACGCTCATCTGCGCTCTATGTGCTGCCGTACAGTTTGTGAACCAGGCAAGGGGCTGGAGCTTGAAACACACAAAGACACACAGAGACAAGGGTCATCCTTGATGTCAGAACGCCCCAAGATTGCCTCCTTTATTGTGTCCAGAGACAGCTTATATAGGGATCCTTTACTGATAGCCATGCCCTAGCCAAACCCACTAGAAACCACTTCCCTGCCATCAGGAACTCTTGAGGGTCTTGTGCTCAGAGCAGCTGCAAGCATTACAAGTTGTTTACCAGAAATTCAGGTCTGGGGGGTTTACAGCTCCCAACACTCAGCCTCAAATAGTGGGCCTTTGTTTGTATTTTCCTGGAAGTACAAATAAGTTATCTTCAGCTTCTACTTGGGGTCCATTCTACTTGGCATCAGGTGATTTTTGATAGCACTCGGTTCCTCTCATCACCCCCACAAGGTTTCTCTCTGATCTGCTGCAGCTCAGCTTACATCCTCTCCAGGTTAATCAACTGTAATTTGTGACCGCTGCTTTGTGAAAGGAAAAATACCAAAATGCAATACACGCTGGCCTTGGGCGAGCACATGGCTATTCCATCAACCTCGTTTCTCCTGCCTTTATAGTGTTTGCCAGCATAAACGCTGACTCTAATTATTGCTTGCTGCGTATCACCTCACCTCTAAAGATTAGTAATTAATATTTTTGTTTCTTGGTTGCTTCCCATCAAAATCAGTAAAAAAGAAAAGAAAATAGCCCAGGACACAGAGACAAGAATCAGCTGCTGTCCTTGGGTCCAAGAGATGCTAAAGTCTGCTGTAATGGTGTGGACTCGTGGGACAGATATAGAAGAAGCACTAACCTGTCCACTGGTCATTTTTCATCCCTGCCACCACGTTTGCCACTTCAGCTGCAGCTGCACCCCGAGTTTCCCACATGCATCAGGTCATGTTTTATGCTCGGGTGGGTACCATACCCTCTACCTCAATTTTCTTTGTCTCCTATTCCAAGCATATTTCTACTTTATAGCTGGGATCAGCACCAACTTCCTCAGACCCCCACCTCCTGCTGGGCTGTTTTGGGACATAGATTCACTCATTCCACAGACATTTCTGTGCACTTGTGACGGTCCAGTCCAACTGTATCTTGAATTCCTTGTCTAGAATAATAATACCATCATTCATCTTTAGGTTGCCACTGTTAGGGAACCGACACATCGCTGTGTTCAGCAGATGCTTGATAAATGACTGGCTGGGCAGATAAATGGATGGAGGGAGAGGGAAAACAAGAGGACATGGATATTTGAGTGGCTTCGGAGAGCAAGTGACATTTAAAGTAGTTCTTGAGGGAATCTGGGCTGTTGGTTTATTTAACAGGTTGGTAAGAGAAAGGAACTCCAGTCAGATACTAAAGAATACACACACACACACACACACACACACACACACACACAAATAAAAATAAAGAGAAGTGAAAATGCATATTGAGTTTAGGGATTAACTTGCCTAGTGAAAAGGAAGAGGAAAAAGAAATGATACATTGGAGGAAATAAAGATAGGCAGAGGGTGGTCCCATAAGCAATGGTCTGGGTCATTTTGTGGTGTAGGACTGTATAGCAATGCCTAGGGAAATATGCACCCCCCCCCACACACACACAGTGTTATTTTGGTATCTGCCCTAGGTAATCTAACCCTAACTGCTGACTCCAAGCATCTTGCTGCCATTACAGAAGTGAAGTTCTACTCTGACCAATGTAACAATTCAAGTTTGTAGTACATAGTCTTTCGGGGAGAGATCTGAAGACCTAGATGCCTTGCATTTTACAGCTCCTTCAATCTATAAGAGCTCAGAGCCCTTCACAGCTACCCAGTCAAAGAGAAAAAGAGATCAGAGAGGTCATGCTGACCCCAGCCACATGTCTGCACATGCTCTTTTGAGGATGATTCATGGTCAGCTTCTAGAAAGGCTGGAATAGGTAACCTTAGATTGATGCCCAGCCCCAAAGGAAATGGGTGTTGTGAATACCTGCCAACAATGATACATTCTCAAAAGCAAAATCTGGTCATCCTAAGCTCTCGGGCAAGGTGTCAAGTGAATCTGTCCTCTTTGTCTCAGATGGAGACTATTATAGAAAACCACAGCAAATCAAATGGGGAACCCGGGCTCAAAGGATATACATATATACACACAAGACAGCACCCATACCCAAGGCTCAGGGATCATTCTGGAAAAGGAGGCAGAAAGGGTATAAGAGCCAGCAGAACTTGCTGTGAGATTGTCTCTAGGAATGTCAGAAGTTATGCCCATAGAAATTTCACCAACATGTCTGCCTAAACATGGGCTGAACAAAGACAACACTATAAATGATTTTGTACATAAGGTAGGTGTGGGAGAAGCTCAAGAGACTTCAACCCTACAGAAAGGTGTTTAAGGAATGCTGATAGCAAAAGAAATAGTCTTCCCTGGGGGAGCACACCAATTAATTATCAAATATTGCATGATCATCCCTGATAGTATATGTGTGTGAGTAACATTTTGCAGACTAGAATGTTGTACTTATGTATATTGTGTGTGTTTGCATGCACACGCATGTATGTGCATGTGTGCACACACACATATCTGTATGTTACAACAATTAATAAAAAAAGAGGCCACGAATTTGAAAGAGAGCAAGAAAGGATCTAAGAATAGGTTTGGAGGGAGGAAAAGGAAGAGAGAAGTGCCATAATTATTACGTCACAGTAAATTAAAGAATAATTTTGTTTTTAAAGAAAGTAAAATGAGTCTGAGATTGTGGGCAGCCATTCCAACAACATTCCAACAGAGGCAGCTTTTCCCTCCTCAGGCCTCTGTTTAACACAGATATCCTTGCGGGAAAGGACACAAATACTTTGAAACTGTCACCCCTACACTTTGCCTATATGATTTCATGGTTCTGTTAATACCAACAATCATCTGTATGTATAAGTTGAAGCACTGACAACCACCAGCAATGCCAATAATTCTCAATTATAATGGGATTCTTTCTAAAGAATTTCTAGACAGGCAGACATGAATGGTTATATCAGTTGTTTATCAAATAACATAGGTGGGTGCATTTACCCTGTTATTTTAAAAAATACCTATTAATTTAGGGGTGTGAAAGATGGCTCCACAGGTAAGAGCACATGTTGCTCCTGTAGGGGACCCAGGTCTGGTGGTTCCCACCACCATGCCAAGCATCTCACAAGCACCTGTAACTCCAGCTCCAGTGGGACATCATGTCCCTGGCTTCCATGGACACCTGCACTCCCAGACACAGACATACATTATTTTTAAAATAATAAAAATAAATTTTCATAAACAAATATTTAAGTAACTCATAAAAAGGACCATTGATTCCATTATCAGTCAGTCAGTATAGATATATTACTTAGTTAAATTAACCAAGCCCTGTGAACACTAATAGCCTGAAAGAAAGAAATAAAAGGAGAAAAAGAATCACTTTGCTTCATCATTTCAGAGGGCCCTGTCCATGGTTGTTTGGCCCTGGGCACTTGGCAGGAAACCATGGTGACAGAGTGGATAGGGGAGCTTCGAAGCAGATAGAACAGCTAAATTGGCTATGAGTCCCCCTCTCTCTTTTTCACTCTTTTAGTCTTTCCAAAAAAATCCAGAGCATCAGTGGGACCATCCTCATTCAAGGCAGATCTTCCTTCATGGTCAGCTCTCTCTGGAAATGCCCTTGCACACAGCATAGGCGTTCTTTACTTATCTAGGCATCTCTCAAACCAACCAAGTTGACAATTACAGAGAAGACCTTGGAAACAATACAAGCAAGATGGTAATTCCCTGAAATGGCAATTTCTCAGTTAAATTCTGACTTCACTACACTGTCATTTTGATCATCTGTGTTTCTGGTACCTAACCACCCCTGTAGCTACCTCTCATCAAAGTGTAGAAAACCTCATTCATGTTCACCTCACATGTCACCTTCCTCTCAGTCATACTGTGCTGCCGGCTACCCTTACATCTGCTGTAATCTCATCTTCCAGAGTCACCACAAAAGAAATACAAGTAGAGGAGGCAAAAGAACAATGACATGACAACAACAAGGAAAATAATTTTTATCATTAACATGTGCTTCAAAGGCTGAAGTGCACCTTTGAGCGCACTGTGACTCTACAAATCTTACTGGGCAGTGACTGCATTATTCTTACCTTTTCCATGTGTCTGAATGTGACTGATGACAAGGGCCCAGGAACATGGCCAGACAGAAAAGTAGCAAGCAAAAATGGAAATGTTTAAAGGCAACTGAGGGTCTAGCATACTGAAGATGACATTGAAACGGAAACTTTTGCAAAGTAAATCTGAGAAAACTGTCCACTACTCAAAGTTACTATATTCTATATTAAAATAGGAATTCTCTAGATTATATGTGGGTTAACTCTACTTTTAACAAAATAAGGAAATCCACAATAGTTACATGTAGTTGTATATAACTGGAGAGAAACATTTAAACAAAAATTAATGAAATATACATTGTATTCTGTTGTGCTTTCAAACTATCTCTTATAATGAATACTTGTTTTATAATCGTAGTTTAAAAATTATCATTAAAATATGTAGGAAACAAAGAGAAAGGTTTATTTTACTTCAGTTCTTTTAGAGCATAGCTCTGACTTTTTTTTTACAAGTCTGAAGAATAAGCAGCACTGATAGAACCCAGGCCAGGATGTTCCATGGCCACCAGTTCATCACCCTTTAGATCAACAATCTTGGTATTTCTTTGGAAATCTCCCTCCCATAAGGAGTCCACATGTATTGGGATAAGACAGGTATGTAAGAGTAAACATGTAGGATTCAGATTAGTTGGCATTTCTCATGTGAGTTGGCCATTAAATAATGGAACACCATTTTTCTGTGAGAATTCTAAACTCTAAAGGGAATTTCATGGCTCTATAGGGAATGCCTGTGTATGGAGGTATATATTCCTTGTGAATCTAAAGTAACAGGACTTGGTAAGAGCACATCTTCCACTTGTATTTAGGCCATTGTTTTACTCACTGACTAGGTACTATATGGAATTACTAAGGTATAGACATAAAGAAGGCATTATTTAAAAAAAATAGAACATTAATTTATTTAGGGGCAGGTGCCTCCCATGGTATATTTGTTGAGATAAGAGAATATCTAAAGGAACTGGTCTCTACCTTGTAGCCATTTCACCTGTTCAAGACATTTTTGTTGCCATACCAAAGAGTTTCAAAATAGCCCAGAATTGAGCATAATAAAGGTATATCTATTTGGGGATAAACTCACAGTAAGGGTAGTGATCTTCAGTCCTCTATGTGCACTGGGAGGACCGAGTCCAGCACCAAAGAGAACAGCACATACTTTTCATCTGCATTTAGAGTGCAAGAGACCATGCCCAGAGTGGGCCAGTATCTTAAAGGATATTGATTGAAGAAGTTTCCACAACACCTTCCCCTTTTGTCTAAATAAAAGAGTTCTAAGCCTAATATAAAATTATATACAATAAGAACAAATATCAAGTATTGTCCTTGTCCAGGGAAAAGAAAGAAGCAAAAACATACATAGAATCACAACCAGCATGAACAGCATGAACGTGCAGTTTCCCTTTACAAATGGCTCCTGAAGAGACTGCTTCCTGACTCAGCATTAGCAGCAAAAACTACATGGTTTCTTTAAGAGAAGGCTTCCTGGTATGTGCTGGTAGTACAAATGGGTCTGGCTCTTTCACATCCTATACTTAAATGGAGTTTGTGAGCAGTGTGCTACTAGTTGCTTAATAGCAACATAGACCCATTGCAGCCCTGGAGCTAGGGTGGTAAGAATGGCTTGCAAAGGGGATGAACATATCTCTGCCATGTTGGACTGGGTGGAGCCAACAGACAGGACTGTGGAGTTGGTCCTAGTTATGCCCCTTTAGCATTTTTTTAAAAAGTGCTTCTAGTTAGAAAATGATTACAGATATGTAATAAAGACAGATTCAAATCAAAAAGACTTCTGAATGGGTAATAGTGTTTGATAAATGTGTGTAGGCATGGGAGAAAGGAAAAAAAGAGTATAGACAAGAGTACAGACAGTCATAGATTGAAGGAATGAAGGTAATAAAATAAATATTAAAAAAAATAACACTGTTGAAAAAATAAGAGACATAAAGATAGAATAAAGAGAGAGAGTCTGGATTATGTATATTATTGTGTTTCTTTGAATTTTTTGACTACAGAGAGACATTTGATTGTGGAGGCTTCTAAGTTAAACAAACATATATCTTAAATGCATTTTGGCTTCATAATTTGAGTCCAAAGACATATTACTTTGGAAAAGTAGTTCTGCTTTTGTTTCCACTAGAGTTTGGGAACCTGTGAATTCCTTTCAGGCTAGCATGGTTTGATCGAACAAGAGCCCCTGAAAGGTCTCCATGAATCCTGAAAATATTCATCCAATAAACAACAGGAAGCAGTTTAGAGAAAACTAAGATCATTTGTAAAAGTTTATTTTCATTTTAAAGGGGTTGACTATAAGTGGGATTAATGGTCAGAGTCAATTTTTCAAAAAAAATGGGGGATATGATATAGAAATGAATACTTTGCATTGGTATGAATCTTGCTCTATTGGTAAAATTTAAGGTCAATTTTATTACACTATGTATATGTATTTATGCTCTTGTTTACAGTATTACGCATTTGTGTAATCATTTAAAAATGTAATGTATAATTAAGAAATACAGATTAACAGACATCTACAATAATCAAACTTTTTGTCATGTTAGGTTTTCTAGATAATACAGAGATATATTTCAGTTAGATAGATAATCTTAAACACTTCAAAGACCTACAGATTATGGCATTTAAAAGGTTTTTTAGAACTTAGATTTTTCTCAACAGTGTCACAAGTCTGCTTCTAGCAGCACCAGTTACTTCAGAGAGGTTGATGGGCACTGAAGAACCTCGTTATGGAATTCGCCTTCAATGTGACAAGGATAGCCATTTGGGCAAGAAACTGCTCTTGCCTGTTCTGTTGATGGCATGCTATATGAACTGGCCATGCAGGACTCACAGAAAGTGACTGTTGAACTATCCAAAAGATGGGATGGTCCTTCAGGGTTCCTGCTTAACAGAAGAAACTGCCAGACATTCTGCAGGACACAGAAGAAAGCAACCGATGAACTCTGCCATTACAAGGAAGAACAGATCTTCAAATTTCTTGCTTCATTGAAAAGTCTGTTGGATACTATGGGCCTGTAGACTAAAGATGGATGTCCCAATGTTACAGAACTTTGGGTGACTATCCAAGCAGCAAGATGTCTCTGTAAATTCTAAAGTTTTGGAAGCTGATTACAATGCATTTTCTGTTTTCTTAGGTAATATATCCTTCTGGAGTTTTTCTTGGAGTTGAAAAATATATAGTTGTAGTTTTAGTTTTCCTTAGTTATGATAAAAGATTAATTATATATGAAACTTCCCAGATACAAATAGATTAAATATTGTACCTATAATTCTCGCTTGATAACTGTTTTGTATATATAATTTTACTATGTTAAAGTTAAAATCTTCCTTTTTAATTAGACAGAAAAGGGGAAGTGATGTGGGATGTCCTTCTGTATATGTATTGCTTTTATTGGTTGATGAATAAAGCTGTTTCAGTCAATGGATTAGCAGAGAGCAACCAAGTGGGAAATGTGAACAGAGATAATGAGAGAGAGTAGGTAGAATCAGGGAGATGTCATGATAAAAAATTAAGATGCCAAAGGAGAAGTACAGCAGAACCTTACTGGTAGGCGAAAGCCTCATGGTGATACATAGATTAATAGAAATTGGTTAATTTAAAATGTAAGAGCTAGCTAGAAATATGCATGAACCACTGACCAAACAGTGTTCTAATTAATATAGTTTCTGTGTGATTATTTGGGTCTGGGTGGCCATGAAACATAAGAACAGTCTTTGCTTACACTTTCATTAATCAAGAGGGTGGGGGGAAATGTTTATAAATGTAGGTTCATCCCCATTAAACTTAAGTAATCTCCAGGAATTCAAGAAGAAATATCAAGGAGGCCGATGGATGTCCAGCTGAACTATCTTGTCCTGAGATGCAAGTTTCTGCTTTGTCAATAGAGAGGAAACTGAAGTGTCAGTCTTTCAGACGTGTGAGAAAAGTATAGAATAGAGGAGGACTAATAGCCCACATACGGTGAGTCCAACATTCAGTAGTCTGGAAAAGAGATAGACACATCTAAGACATAGCAGGAAAGCTGGAAGGGTGTGAGGTCCCAGAGGAGCGGAAGAAAACGTATTACTGTATGTGGCCAAGTTCAAAAGCTGCTGAAAGGCCAGATAAGATAAGGGACACAACTATTCATCGAGTCTCACAATAAATAGGTCACTGGTGACTACAGCAGAAGTGGAGGTTGCAGCTTATACTTGAGTGGATTAGAGAGAACGTGGGAAGAAGGCAAACAGCAGCAAAAACACACAAGTCTCTTTGGTGCTTTGCCTGTGAAAAGCCATGAGAGGAGAAAGAGGAATATTGACAAGGAGTTCAGTAAGAGAGGGGTTATTTAGGGGACATAGTTTGCTTGTTTTGTGTTAGTTTTTGTTTTTCAAGTGAGAGATTCTAGATAGCTTCTGAAAGATGGCCTGGCATTTGTTAGAACATTGAGTATACTCTCAGTGCAGTAGAGACACGAGGCTGTCCTTTTCACAGTGACTAACAACTCTGTAATGGCAGATTTTTTAAATTTATTTTGTGTTTTTTTATTTTTTGGTTTTTCAAAACAGGGTTTCTCTGTAGCTTTGAGGCCTGTCCTGGAATTAGCTCTTGTAGACCAGGATGGCCTCAAATTCACAGAGATCCATTTGCATCTTCCTCCCGAGTGCTGGGATTAAAGGCATGCGCCACCACCGCCTGGCTTGCAGATTTTAATATAGTGCTTTTTAGCCTTTAAAGATACCAGTAGTTTCAAAATGAAGTAAACAGTTACCAGCATGAAGCACGTTAACGGGCCTGGCAGAGAGTGAGCTGTATTGTATTGACGGAGGAACCTCGCCCTATCAAAACATATTGTTGTTGCTAATGTTTTTTTTTTTTTTTTTTTTTTTATTGAGAAAAGGAGAAAAAAAACAACAAGTTTCCACCTCCTCCCAGCCTCCCATTTCCCTCTCCCTCCTCCCACCCTTCTCTCCCTCCCCCCACTCCTTTCCCCCTCCCTCTCCAGTCCAAAGAGCAGTCAGGGTTTTCTGCCTGTGGTAAGTCCTAGGTCCTCCCCCCTCCGTCCATATCTAGGAAGGTGAACATCCAAACTGGCTAGGCTCCCACCAAGCGAACACATTAAGCAGGATCAAAACCCCGTGCCATTGTCCTTTGCGTCTCATCAGCCCTCATTGTTCGCCATGTTCAGAGAGTTCAGTTTTATCCCATGCTTTTTCAGTCACAGTCCAGCTGGCCTTGGTGAGCTCCCAATAGATCAGCTCCACTGTCTCAGTGGGTGGGTGCTCCCCTCGTGGTCCCGACTTCTTTGCTCATGTTCTCCCTCCTTCTGCTCCTCATTGGGACCTTGGGAGCTCAGTCCAGTGCTCCAGTGTGGGTCTCTTTCTCTATCTCCATCCATCACCAGATGAAGGTTCTATGGTGAAATGCAAGATATTCGTCAGTATTAATATAGGATAGGGTCATTTCAGGTTCCCTATCCTCAGCTGCTATATATAGAACATTTCAAATGCTATTTGCTCTGGTATTAACTGCACCGCTCATCAATGTGCTAAGGAAAACCATATGCTTTGAGAATGATAATTTTTGTCTTTGAAAGAATGTTACTTTACCCGATGTCAGACAAATTTAACGAGAAAAATTGGTTTCAGCTTTTTGAAGATAATAGGAACACATTCATAAATATGTTTCTGCAAAACAACGTAGAAGGGTAGATGTAAGGAGAACTGAGAGAAACAGAAAATCATGGAAGATACTTCCCCGAGCACAAAGCCAAAGCTAACCAGGGAAATTTGAGTTTAAAACATATAAAAACAATTAGATTATGAGTTCTTTGCTTATTTTAAGTGAATGAGAAGAGAGAGAGAGAGAGAGAGAGAGAGAGAGAGAGAGAGAAAGAAAGCTTGACTCAGAAGTACAAGTCAGACATAAGGGTCTTTGGGATGGATGTGTCTATGAATGGGAATCAGAGATTCATCAGGTCTAAGTGCAGTGTCCGTAATTTCTATATCAGTGTGTTTTTTTATGGTTTAATTTATTTATTTATTAAAGATTTCTGTCTCTTCCCCGCCACCGCCTCCCATTTCCCTCCCCCTCCCCCAATTAAGTCCCCCTCCTCCTCAGCCCAAAAAGCAATCAGGGTTCCCTGTCCTGTGGGAAGTCCAAGGAACCCCCACCTCCATCCAGGTCTAGTAAGGTGAGCATCCAAACTGCCTAGGCTCCCACAAAGCCAGTGCATGCAGTAGGATCAGAAACCTATTGCCATTGTTCTTGAGTTCTCAGTAGTCCTCATTGTCTGCTATGTTCAGAGAGTCTGGTTTTATCCCAGGCTTTTCCAGACCCAGGCCAGCTGGCCTTGGTGAGTTCCCAGTAGAACATCCCCATTGTCTCTGTGTGGGTGCACCCCTTGCGGTCCTGAGTTCCTTGCTCGTGCTCTCTCTCCTTCTGCTCCTGATTTGGACCTTGAGATTTCAGTCCAGTGCTCCAATGTGGGTCTCTGTCTCTGTCTCCTTTCATCGCCTGATGAAGGTTAATATTCAGGAGGATGCCTATATGTTTTTCTTTGGGTTCTCCTTATTTAGCTTCTCTAGGATCACTAATTATAGGCTCAATGTCCTTGGTTTATGGATAGAAACCAAATATGAGTGAGTACATCCCATGTTCCTCTTTTCGATAAAGGAGCTAAAAGTATACAATGGAAAAAAGAGAGCATCTTCAACAAATTGTGCTGGCAAAACTGGATGTCAACCTGTAGAAGAATGAAAATAGATCCATATCTATCACCATGCACAAAACTCAAGTCCAAATGGATTAAAGACCTCAATATCAGTCTGAACACACTGAACCTGATAGAAGAGAAAGTGGGAAGTACTCTACAACACATGGGCACAGGAGACCACTTCCTACGTATAACCCCAGCAGCACAGACATTATATCAGTGTGTTTATCTCTAGCAAAGTCCACAGGGGCAACCCTCTTGTATTGACCATTCCTAATTGCTGAACACTAACACAGGCCGTGATGCGCTCAGTCCCAATGAAGTCAGAGCATGCAATAATCCAGATTCAAAATTAACTCTCTTGCTTAATACTAAACAACTTCCCCATCACTTCCCAGGGTTCACTTGGCTGAAGAGCTGATTCTCATCAGAGGAGATGCTTCCCCCTCCAAAATAAGGAGATCCACTCACAAGCATGGCTTCTCTGCCCTGTAACTCTGTTTTTATTGCCACGAGTGAAATAGTTTCAGGCCCTTTGCACCACAAGAATGGTAGTTGTGGGAACCAAATCATCTGGCAAAATTTAAAAGGTCCATCAATTAAAAGCGTCCTGAGCTACAAGACACAAAAGGAATGCACGGCCCTGCTACTTGTTTGAGCAATCTGCTGGATTCAGAGTTGCCCGCCATTGGCTGGCATCATGTTAAGGCAGATAGGTGACTCCATAACATTTTCTAGTGCAATGCTTTTTCGGACAGAAAGTAAATCAATGTATTTTGATAAAGAGAATAGTGATTATGCTTAGATAACGAGGACAGAAACATTAGTCAGTGTTGTGATATAGCCCAGGGAAGAAAGGCTGTCTGGACTAAATTACTATCATCATAAATGACTGCATGACCTACAAAGGAGGGTTGGCAGTGCCACTCCTCTCTTGTGCATATTTCCTTATTTCGTTTCCTTTCTTTGTATGACATTCACCCTCTTATCATCTTTTCATCATATTTCCAACAGACCCAGTTCCGAACTGTAACGTGTGTTGCTACCCAGTCCTAAGGAGACCCCCTAGGTGAACCTCTGTGGCAGCCAAAACCTGCACATGCTCATTACCCAACACCTGCAGGGCAGTTAGAGGAGTAAGACACATTAGCTTGGTTGACTGTCTTCCCAGGGTGCAGAAAGCCACAGGCAGGAAATAGGAAGCTCAAGCTTTCTGATTTGCTGCGGGAGGAAACGGCTCATCAAAAGTCCATCATCTTTGGCAGGCAGCTGTCCTATCACCTTCTGTTGCTGAGGCCCAGCAGAGAAGGAGGGAGCCCAGAGAGAGGGGCTTCAGAACGAAACTGCTTCAGGGTTCATTTCCATTCACCTCCCAGCGGCCCTATGGCAGTAAGAGCAGTAACCACCCTTTATGATTGTTTAATGTATACTGGCTCTCGGCTAAATGCTTTCTATGCACTAGCTAACTTAATCTTTAAAACGCCCCTCCAGAGATGGGTATAATTAACTCCTTTCTGCACATTAGGATACTCAGGCTTGGAAAAGTTAAGTAACTTGCCTAAAGCATACATCTGGCAGATGCTGGAGTCCAGATTCCAATCCCAGTCTTATCTGATGCCGTTGCTGTCTCCTTATCATTATGGTGTTTCGCTACTTCCTTTGAAAATCAGAAGCCTTTCAGTCTTGAGTTCAACTTTCTACTGCATGCAGAATCCCCTTTGAAAACACGTCTGTAGATTGCACATGCTCATCTAACTCACTGTAACTTCAGTAATGGGTAGGTACTGTGTAGCCTTGTGCTTCTCTAGTTGGTACCCACATAACCCATGCAGATCCATTCTTTGAGCCATTTGTACTCAGGAATCATCAGAGATGTAGTGCAAAGTCCAAACATGTCTCCCAGTCAGTGGTCCATTACATTTACAAAGAGAAATTCAGTTTTCTATGTTATAGCAAACAAACACATGATGGAATTAATTGCAACATTTTCATTTTTTTAAAGGTTAAAACAGGAGGCAATAGACAATAGCTGTTATGCATAACTGGATATGAACATGTAGAAGAATGAAAATAGAACCATATCTATCACCATGTACAAAACTCAAGTCCAAATGGATCAAAGACATCAACATAAAGCCAGCCACCCTGAACCTCATAGAAGAGAAAGTGGAAAATACACTTGAATACATTGTCGTAGGAGACCACTTCCTAAATATAACCCCAGTAGCACAGACACTGAGAGAAACAGTTAATCAATGGGACCTGCTGAAACTGAAAAGCTTCTGTAAAGCAAAGGACACAGTCAATAAGACAAATGACAGCCTACAGAATGGGAAAAGATCTTTACCAACCCCACATCAGACACAGGGCTGGTCTCCAAAATATACAAAGAACTAAAGAAATTGGACAACAATAGATCACATAATCCAATAAAAAAAAAATGGAGTACAGACCTAAACAGAGAACTCACAACAGAGGAACCTAAAATGGTTGAAAGACACTTAAGGAAATGCTCAACATCCGTAGTCATCAGAGAAATACAAATCGAAACAACTCTGAGGTTCCATCTTATACCTGTAAGAATGAACAAAATTAAAAAATACTGATGACAACTTATGTTGGAGAGGTTGTGGGGAAAAGGGAACACTTCTGCATTGATGGTGGGAATGCAAGCTGGTACAGCCCCTTTGGATGTCAGTGTGGCAATTTCTCAGAAAATTAGGAAACAACCTTCCTCAAGAACCAGCAACACCACTTTTTAGTATATACCCAAAGGATGCTCAATTGTGCCACAAGAACATGTGCTCAACTATGTTCATAGCAGCATTTTTTGTCATAACCAGAACCTGGAAACAACCTAAATGCCTCTCAACCGCAGAATGGATAAGGCAAATGTGGTATATTTACACAATAGAGTATTACACGGCAGAAAAAAAAATTAATGACATCTTGAAATTTGCAGGCAAATGGATAGATCTAGAAAACATTATATTGAGTGAAGTAACCCAGAGCTAGAAATGCAAATATGTACTCACTCATAAGTGGCTTTAAGACATAAAGCAAAGAAAAACCAGCCTACAAATCACAATCCCAGAGAACCTAGACAACAAAGAGGACCCTAAGAGAGACATACATAGATCTAATCTACATGGGAAGTAGAAAAAGACAAGGTCTCCTGAGTAAATTGGGAGCAGGGGAACCATGGGAGAGGGTTGAAGGGAAGGGGAGAGGAAAGGGGGGGAGCAGAGAAAAATGCATAGCTCAATAAAATCAATAAAAAGGGAAAAAATAAAATTATCACAAAAATCAAATCTAAAAAACAAAAAGAAAAAAAAGAAATTCACTTTTACATGGAACAATACAAGAAACTATGAGTCCACCTCTAGCCCCTGCCTCCCCTGCCACTGCTATCAGGATTCAAGTTTTCTTTTCTTCCCTGAAAGACTTCAAGGCCAAAGTATAAGAAGGGTTATTTGTTTGGACTAAGGCAAAGGTAACCTTTGGTGCCTGAATTGGAAGGTTACATCACCATGATTACTGCTCATCTGCCATCTGCCCAATCACAGGCAGGCTTTTAACCCCTCTGAGTCTGATGTTACTTGTCCATAAAATGGGGATGACATCATCAACTTCCCAGAAACATTGGGAAGATTAAATGAAATAGTTAACAATGCTCCAGCATGGTCTTGGCACATTATAATCAAAAAGACTTTCCCATCATTCCCTGAAATTCATACCATTAATTACTATGTCCCGCAGGATCAACTCTCTTAGCCTCACAATATGGCTTGGGTATCTCACTGCAGTCTCTTGAACCTCTGCTTGCCATGTGTTTGTGGGGAGGGGGCTCATCCATGTACTGTTGAGTGCCAAGCCCTGTCTAACTCCTCCTCACCGTCATTCCAGATGGGAATGACGTTACCAGAATGTTGCGTTTTCCCACTGGGGTAAACTGGTGCACATCTGCACCCTTCCCAAGGCCTGTTTGGCTCTCTGTCATAGCGAGGCTAGGTGTATCGCAGGTGGGTGGATAGCAAGCCAGAAAGGCGTATTGCCACCAGAGTCTGGGTTTCCCTGGGAGTCAGCCTCATCCCAGTGCCCAACACCATATTTACTGGGGGCCGCTGAAAGCCAACCCCTCTGTTTTGGTTAACAGCCCCATTCCTGATTTGGCATGGGAGACTGCATTAGTCCTCGACAGTAGATTGGAAAGGGGACTACAAGGACTCATACCACCTCAGTAGAAGCTTCTGCTGGAAGTCGCATCCAGGTGCTGCGAGCTCTCTTTACCCTGACAAAGGCTGAAGAAGGACTGGGTCCAGCTGGGCCTGGACAGTCCAGCAGCTAAGAGATCACCTCCTCTTCAGCCGTGGGGAAGGGCTGGCTGGGGTGATCCTTACTGGGTACACGGTTGGGTTTTTAAAGCAGATTTCACTGTGAAGATGGAGCCTGAAGGGAAGAACGAGGAGGTTCCCCTGCAGTCTTGTCACGTGACTCTCAGAAAGGCATTTCCATAGCCAGCTACACAGGTGGAACCCTGGGAGGGTTTCTCAGCCACCACTCTTTTGACCCTGTGAAGAGAGTAATAACACTGCAGATGGAACGTTTGGTTTCTGCCCATCCCTGTCTGGCTCATGGGCCACAGAGGATTGCTTCTTCTCTGTACTTTTTCCTGGAGTGGCAAAATCATCACCCTTAGGATTCAGTGTGCTGGATAACTGGGTAGGAACAGAAGGGCCCAGCCCAGGCAGTCGCTGCCCTCACAACTGTTGCATTTCCCCTTCCTGGATCCATGATGGAGAACCGAAACAGGCTTCACCGAGGCTGCTCACCTCTGCAGAGAGCTCCATACTCTTGCACAGGTCCATCAGGAGGTTAGAGGACCCCATGTCTCTCTGCAGAACCACAGGTTAAGCAGGTGTGGTACAAACTCCAGACCTGGCGGGCTGTATAAACACCACTCTGTGACAAAAGTTGGGGTTTCCTACAGCTAGCCAGAAACTTTTAGTTTTGAAGCTTCTTCTCTGCAACCATGCAACACTGAGATCCCTGAGGTCACAGCTGGCCGTTGAGATCACAGCTGGAGCTGATGTGTACCTTTAGAGACTCTCTTCTGTAGATTTCCACTCTTAACCCTTTGTCATCTCAGCCAGTGGGACAAATTCTTTTCATGCATCTAAACCATCTCACGAATCTTGAGAATCAAATCAGAGGCTGCCTTTACCAAGGTCATGATGGTCCAGTCTATACTCCCTAATGACATCACTGCTGTTTCCTTAACGAGAACATTTTAGGACATGCTGTGAGTGGGACTGAAGCCATATGATAATTTGCTTTATCTTCCCTATAAAATGTCCGGACAGGGAGCTATACCAGAAGTCCCAGTGCCTCTGCTTGAGCTTGGGCTTCAAACCTTGAGACCTTAGCGTGAGGAGGAACTCAGATTCCATCTTTCCATTCCGCTCTTGAAGCGAATCCTCCTCGCCGTGGTTTCCACAGGAACCATTTCTTATTTACATAAGCCTCGTAGAGCTGACTTTAGAAGAGATGAGAAACAAAGGGAGACCCTAAGATCAAGCAAGACTCCTATCATAACTTATTACATCCTCACCAGATGGAAGAAAAATTTACAAGTCTATTTTTTTTTCCAGATGAGTTGAAAGAACATCCCTGTAGCTTGAATGGAAAGAGAAAGAAAATATCCCTCTCAATGGGTACTTCCTCTGCTTTGGGCTGGCAAGGAATGCCTCAGTGACAGGTTGTACCAAACACTGCACTTCAAAGGCCTCAAGTTGGCACTTGGCATCTCCTTGCCATAAGCTGCATCCAAAAAATGTGATTCAACTTCCCGCCTGTCAGTGATGTGTACAAATGGCCCACACCACCGACTGCACATGCACGCAACGTATGAGTCCCCACATTCCTGGTGCCTCATTCCAACTGAGGGATATTTTTTCCAGAGCTAACATGGAATGAATCACGTTTCTCAACGGACGTGTGTGAAAATGCCAAGTGGGAAATGAAAATCAGATGCTTCCAAAGGCCTAGTGGGAAGCGCTTTGTGAGGGGTGCTCTCTACCCTGACAGCCATGACCCTGGAATCTGTAGAGTGAGGGGTCGAAGGGTGTGGCAGGAGGTAGACAACAGTGGACAGTTCTTGAAAGGGGTTATGAAACAAACACTGAAGGACCAATGGTATTGCAGACTTGGTCTGTATAGCACGAGACCCATTTCTCTATATCGCTGTTCAAGGTTGACCTGGTGGGGTCCTGGAGACAGAAAGGAATTGTTCTCACCAATATGAATCCTCTGGTAGCATGACTGAGTCTAGGGGAAAGAACACATTTTTTTCTATATAGCACATTAATAAATACACACACAGACTCTCTCACACACACCCAAAGATTTATTGGGAACACTGAGCAGTGGAAGAGCAATATTTTATGTGATAGCTTTTTATTTTGATAAATCCCCGATGTGAATTCCTATGTTCTGAGTCAGCTTCTCATCAATATAATTAACATGTTCGTTGCCATTTGTGAGAGACCAACGCTGATTGCAATGTGGAGCAAGTTTGTCCGCCCCCTCTAGAAATTGCTGTATGTGAGATCAATGATTTACTAGACAGCCAACTTATTTACAAATATTCCTGCTTAATGGGGATCTTAAAGGTCTTATATATGCTGCAGCTTCTGAGTCTTCGTGTTAGGTCAAATTTAAGAACTGTGTGGGCTGGAGAGATGGCTCAGAGGTTAAGAGCATTGCCTCTTCTTCCAAAGGTCCTGAGTTCAATTTCCAGCAACCACATGGTGGCTCACAGCCATCTGTAATGAGGTCTCGTTGCTTCTTCTGGCCTGCAGGCATACACACAGACAGAATATTGTATACATAACAAATAAATAAATATTTAAAAAATTACAAACTGTGTTATATCACTGTACCATCAAAACTCAAAATTCTGGCTGAAACATGTATTAGAAACATAATTATGGACGCGTTACAAACTATCCAGTCTTTATCCCTTTAGATAAACCTTGACTTGAATGTTACATATGTAACCAGAAGATTTTCTATGTCCTGTGAGCCGCAGTAACTTATTTACTTGAACTGAGGATCAAAATCGTTTAAAGGGAAGGAGGATTTGAATGAGATCACGCAATAGAAAATGTGATAAGTAGCTGGAAAACTACACTGCTCATAAAGATACAGAATGTTCCCTGTTTTTGTTAAGGAATAACAGCGTTAACAGTTACCCAGCTATTCTTTCATGACAAGCGTGTCAATAATCTCTGCTGGCCTGAGCCTCATTAAAGCAGAAACCACGACTTAGATAACCATGGGAACACAGAATGGAAAGCAACTGGTGCCGCACACTGGACTCCATGTTTCCTAGCCCAGTGTCCTTAGAAATCACAGCACCAAATATTGACAAGCCTGCTCTGCTCGCCCACATGCCCGCGTCGTGTGAGTTTAGAGAGAAGTGCTGTGTTGGAATAGACCATGTCCATTGCTTCCGATTGCTCTGCAATTGTCTTCACCCTTGCTCATTCCAAGGAGAGACAGCTAAGAGCAACGCTATCCTTTCTGATTTCCATTTCAGACATCTGACATCGGAGATCAGAGCAAGGCTGTGAACCAACACAAAGCAGCAAGAGACCAAGGATTTAAAATGTAATGGTGAAGGGGTTTGATTAATGCCCAAGCTTTTGCTATTGGGCTCCACCTTAAGGAAGACCCCAGAGGCCCAATACACGGTTTTTGTGAAATTTTAGTATCAGGACACACAGAATACACACATTATCTAAAAGTGAGCAGAATTAAAAGTGCTCTACAGCCTTATCCAATATAGAAAATATTTTTCTTAAAGTCTTATTTTGATTCCTTTGAATTTTCTATATAGGTGTGTGTCAACACGGGTGTGGTGCAGGTCTCCCACAGCTGTAGGTACAGGCTACTGTGAACTGCCCGACAAGGTTGCTGGGATCCAAATTCCAGACCCCTGCAAGAGCAGTATACATGCTTTTAACCACTGGGCATTCTCTCCTGAGTGATCCTCTACTAGGTTTTTTTTCAAGGTTCAGGCACAAATCGCTTGTGAAATAACCCGTTAAGAAAAAAAAAGTAATGTTAAATGCACATCTCAGTTTTAAGAACACCATGTTAGAAGTGAAAATGTGACGCTCTTGCTTTCATACTGAAGGGAATTGAATGCACCATTGTATTTTCCCTTCAGAGACACAAATATTTCTCAAGATACTCAGTTTTCTTTTCTTTTCTTCCTTCCTTCCTTTCTTTCTTTCTTTCTTTTTTTTTTTTAAAGACAATAACTCTCTCCATAGCCCTGGCTGTCCTGGAACAGACTTTGTAAACCAGACTAACCCCCAGATCTTCCTGCCTCTGCCTCCCAAGTGCTGGGATTCAAGACATGTGCTACCATATCTGGTTCAGTTTTCATAACGATCTTCCATGCACTCTGCAATTAACAGCACTAAATCTCAGGAGGACAAAAGTGGAATACAAGGGGCACATCTCCAGGATTTAGAAGAGCTAAAGAATGAAGGTGAGATTTAGTTCTTTGACTTTCAGGAGAGGGAGAAGAAAAATTACAATTCCCTTCAACTAAAAAATGAATTTATTAGGGACCAGCACGGTGTTTCAGTGAATAAAAGCAAGAGCTGCCAAATATGATGACCCGAGTACTTTTCCTAAAAACCATATAGTGAGAAGGACTGAGTTCCTAGGGACCATATAGTGAGAAGGACTGAGTTCCTAGGGACCATATAGTGAGAAGGACTGAGTTCCTAGGGACCCTATAGTGAGAAGGACTGAGTTCCTAGGGACCATATAGTGAGAAGTACTTACTGAGTTCCAAAAGTTGTCTTGACCTCCATATGCACAGCCTGGAATGCCTATGTCCATACACATGTGCACACACAAAATAAATAAAGCCAATATGAGAAAAATTTATTTTTTTTTAATATTAAGGAGGCAAGTGGGCATAAGACATGCCTGTGATCCCAGTATTTAGAAAGCAAATGGATTCTAGGTTGTTTTTCATACATAGGGAGTTCAAGGCCAGCCGGGTCCACAAGACAACCTATTTCAAAAAGATAAAGCAACAAAATTACAAGGCCCTAAGTGCTGCCACTGGCACAAGTTATCCAATATAAATGCCAATAATAGTAATTACAGATGCCAAATTCCATCTCACAATACAAAAAAACAAAAAAAAAACAAAGAAGCCAAACAGAAGCTCATCCCTAGCTGATTAACGAGAACAGCGGTGGGGTAGGACAGTGATGGCAGCGGCTAGGTTTAGTTAAGTCATTTCGCACTCTCCCCATTCCTGCCATTTTAGTGAACTCTTCACATGAGCACCCAGCTCTTCTGCTTAATGCCTGTCTAAGAGTATCAAGGGTTTGCCTTCAAGTTGCCAGATGCTCTCATCAGTCACCATTGTCCCACTCTGGGATGGGTTTAAAGCACCAAGATTCTAATTTTGCAACCTGACTTAGTGTTCATGAAAATAAATAAAAGTGCCCATAAGTGTTTGCAAAATCACACCCAGCCCTGCCAAAGAGAACCAAAAGAAAAAAAAATTTTTTGAAAGAATGTTGGAAGGCGATCTGGTGAATAACTTCAAAAGAACTCAGTGTGCCCTCACCTGGAAGGCGTGGGCTCTCTGATGAGGTAAGCAGGCTGCTACAAGCTCAGAACTGAAAAAGTGGTCCCTCCTCACTTGGGGTTGGGGATTCAAGCCAACTAGAATGACAGCTTCCCCTCCCTCCATCAAGAGGCTAACTCTGAGCTCAGCCGGACAAATCCGGGGTCCTACTTAAATATTGGCTGTGTTTTCTGGAAGAAAGGAGAGTAAGTTGTTGCTTCCAGAGGGAGCACTGTACAGCCTGCTGAAAACATTCATAATGTATTGTCCTTGAGGAAGATTGTTGTGACTGCGCTGGAGAGGGACAAGAAAGAGGGGATGGACCACTTTAAGGCAAAGCTGGTCTGTAATTTTACACCTGGGGCCCCCACAGCGGCAGGTAAAAGATGTTCTAAGTACCTAAAGCAGAAGGCCCTGCCATTGTCCTGGCCTTTGTGTTCAAGGCTTCCAGGTGCAAACCAAGAAGCTGTCAGGTAGCAGGGGGTCATGTAAAAAAGGCAGAAGGCACTGTGGAAATGAAGGCAACTCGGGTTTGACAGCTAAAATTACAGAGAGCAGACACAAAAAGTCAAAGCCAGTGCCATTGTTTCCTGGAACGGTTGGAGTGCAGCCAGGCCTGTGGGAAGCTTTCCCCTAACCAAAGGGGAAAGAGAAGGAAAGCAAGGAGTCCATCCCACCAGAACTGCCTTCTCATGAATCAAATCGAAGGCTTTCTCTTTCCTTTCTGGTTTCTCTTCTTCAGGTTTTTAACAAAATAAACACTTCTGAAAGACAGACTTCGCAAGCTTTGGTGGATAAAAAGTTAAAAAGTCCTAGTATCCAGAGAAAATTTATTCTCAATGCTAGGTAGCTTTGGGCTTAAAATGTCTCCGGGTCTCTGGAAAAGGCCATGTTTACCTTTACTTCAAAACAAAAGAATGTTTCAATGGTGGGACCAACAGTGAGTGGCTGGAGATGCTGATCTTACTCACTCCTCTTGCACCCATTGGGAACTCGGGCCAATTTTCTCTTCTGGGTTGTGTATGGGGGCATACGTGCATGTACGAGCATTTCCTGCTCAGTTCTGTGGATGGCAAAGGAGAGAAGGAAAGAAAGTTCAAGAGCCTTAAGGTCTTTCCTAACTTCTGTCCTCTCAGCAGCTTGGTGACATTTTTTGAATGTCACAAACAAGAGTCATTTGAAATTACATCACTTAAACTTCTTCACTGTGCTAAAAAACACCGCTTTCTCCAATTTGTTGATTTTATGGCCTCCTTACCAACATCTGTATCCTGACAGACACTATGCTTCCATTTCTTCTCTAGCAAGGTAGCCCAGTTATTCTGCCTGTCCTCCAGAGCACTGTGTCTACAGAACGAATGAGTTTGATGCTCTACCATCTGCCTCTCCACTTTCCTGAGGTTGAATCTTAGCGGTGGCCAGAAACATGGAAGAACATGCAATTAAAAGCCTGACCAGGGTTAAAGCAGCAGAATGTCCCTCAGCATTGGTCACCATGATGGACAAATGTGTAGCACTCTCCATAGAGAAGGAGTGGAAAGAGCCAGCTGTCCATGTGGGGACAAAGACTGCTCCTTCAGAGTCCTTACTCAGGACCTCAGTCTCTTCCTCAGTTAAAGACAGGGACTGTGTTCATGGGCTAAGTACTTCTAGCTCTATGAAAAACTATTTGGACACCCAGCTTTTAGGACCAGGCTTGCTCTAAGAAATTCTAATCGCTTTTATGGTTGAGTATATGTAATATTTTGTCATTTTCCCTCTGAAATAAGTGACAAAGAAATCTTTCCCTTTGAAGTTCATCCTACAGGTGTCCTGCTTGGAGATAAATCTCATGCAGGGTGTGGTGTTACATGCCTATAATCCCAGTGCTTGGGAGGTGAAAGCAGGAGGATCAGAAGTTCAAGATCATCCATCACCCATTGTACAGAGAGTTCAAGGTCAGGCTGAGAGACAGGAGACAGTCTGAAAAGGGGTGTACTGGTCTCTTCCTAAAGGAGAGCTACCAAAAGGTATTTGGGTTGCCAGGTTCTCTCTTCCATTGGTGGAGCACTAAAAAGTTAAGAAATAACCCTAGGTTGGCACTGAGTTTTGTAGACTCTGGTATATTGAGCCTGGCTCATATTGACTCGTTGATAAGTTTGGGTTCAGTTCATTCTGAGTAAAGCTGATTCTGAGAAGAAGAAGAAGAAGAAAAAAGAATCCTGGTGTTATTCAGTGGTAAAAGGTGGCCAGATGGAATTGTGAAAATGGATAAATGACTTTTTTTTCAAAATTGCTAGGAATGACAATGGCGCTAATAACAACGAATGCATTACAAATCTGCTATGTGTCAGACATTATTCTGAGTGGTTTTTATAGATGCCTCCTCCTTTAATTTGGTGATGTCTAAGTTGGGAAATTTGGCTGAAAAGAATGTGGAGAGTAGTTGGACTCCTCAAAGACATTTTGATGAATCAATGCTACAAAGGCCCTAGAACACAGGGGTCACAAATCCATGTACCCCTGAATCAGAGCATTCACGCACCAGTGGAGAGTTCTCAGTGTGTGCCAGTAGGACACACAAGACTGTGGGGAATGCCGAGTTCAAACTTCAGCTACAGTGTGGGCATGGTTGCTCCAAACCTGAAATATTTTATTCAGTAAAACCTAGAAATTGCATGCAGTATTTCTTCTTGCTTCGGAATTACTGGACCAGCCAAAGGAAATACTTTCTGTAGTTCTCTGTGCTGTGTCTCCATCCCCTTCACCTCCAGCTCCTGTCCTGTGTTCTCTGGTACTCATCTGTGCTGAGGGCATACTGTAGATTTACCTACCACAAGTCACCCCCTGTTGTGTTTGCAGGGAGGCTCAGTGTAGAATGCCTGTCTAGGAACTGAATGGCCACCCTGCATGGCCCTCTGATCAGGAAATGGCTTCCTTTCATGTGATACCTTAATCCAACCCCACAGAACCTTTCCTTTCCAAGCGACTTGGTTCTGCTACCCTCCTGGAGCTGGTTCTACTGTGCTGTTTCTCTTTCACTGCCCATGGCAAGTGATGACAGAGGGTCGAATGTACATGAAGACACAAAACATTTAATCCAGTGTGAATCTGAGCAGCTATAGGCCTTGCCTATCACCACCAGGGCTAAGCAGCCTCGCCATTTCCCTCCTAACACTTAACTCTGAAAAGAAACTAATCCCCCCCCCCCACACACACAGAAGCCCTGCCACCTGGGGTCCCGAGTGAAGAACCAAGAACTCCCATTTCCTCTACTTGCAACCCTCAATGTGATTTTCTTCCCGGCTGCTGGAGGCAGACAAGTCACAGTGTTGCAGCTTATGAGAAATTTGGGGAACAGGGATGGAATGGATGCAGACTATCTCTGTAGCTTGATTCCAGGAGGGTGTAACCCCACAGTAACCGTATATAACGTGGAGGGTTGGTTCAGTGATATATTTGTGTATATGCTATCCCGATGCCTTGTGAAAGACGGTGGTTTCTAGTACACAAGGGTTCATCAAGAAGTAAGGATTGTTAATCTGTTTTTATCCCCTCTTTAGACTCTTAAAAGGATTTGTGACTTATCTTAAAATACTTACTGCATTCTTATAGCCCATTCCTATATATTTATTTAAGCTTGAAATTTTCCTTAGATTATATACATAACAGCAACTATGCCCTTAATATAAGACACTTTATAGTTATGTTCATATACCTTTAAGATATATGCCTTTATGTATACTTGATAATGTGTGAAACCTAGATTGAAAAGTACAAGACAGTATAATGGATTATACTTTTATAGAAGAACCTGAAAGCCTATTTTATATGTAATATCATTTCCATGACGCCATGCAGGACTTAAAAGTACAACCTGAGGCATTTGGTGTTCAGTTGTGGAATATTATTTTAATGAGTGTTACGCTTGTTTATGCCGTGGAACACTTGTTGAACGATGTGAAGATGTGTTGCATTCTTTTATATTTCATTTGTTTAACTCTGTGAAGCTGTGTTGCTTTTCTTGGCTAAAACACCTAATGGTCTAATAAGAACCTGAACGGCCAATAGCAAGGCAGGAGAAAGGATAGGTGGGGCTGGCAGACAGAGAGAATAAAGAGGAGGGGGCATCTGGGAAGAGGATCAAGGAGAAAGAAAAAGAGAGGAGGACATCAGGGGCCAGCCACCCAGCGACGCAACAGCAACAGAGTAAGAAAGAAGGAAAAGAATAGAGAAAAGAGAAAGATAAAAGCCCAGAGGCAAAAGGTAGTTGGGATAATTACTTAAGAAAGCTGGCTAGAAACAAGCCAAGCTAAGGCCAAGCATTCATAAGTAAGAATAAGCCTCTGTGTGATTTATTTGGGAACTGGATGGCAGGCCTCCCAAAAGAGCCTAAGAGTAAAAAATATCAACTACGGTGTTCCAAATTTGTGATATATTACAATTGTCCTGTCTTCATTCATTTTCCCCCATAAACATTTTTTAAAGGTAAATGAAATCAACCTTTATCAGGGACTAAGAATAGGCTGTATTCTTATATATCTCTTCTAAACTTAAAAATTAGATACTAAAGGGGAAATCTATTTTTCTGCTTTATCATTTGGTCTACACAGCCTCTACGGAGTGTGGTCCCTAATATTCAAGTCAATTCTGACACTTCCTGAACTTAGCCCAGACCCTTCCAATTAAACCAGGCATAGTCCTAGCCCCATCAGTCGCTCAGACAGCAGTTCTTCGGGTTGCTGATGCCTACCTGATGGCCTGCAGCCTAGGATCCCATGACCTCTCCTCAGGCTTCAGGTTGCTCTGAAATTGCTCACAACTGTACCAGGCTTTCTTTTTGGGGGCCACCAGCCAGCTTCCAAATCATGACATGGAGACTTATTAGTTTTGAATGCTTGGCCTAGCATAGCTTGTTTCTGGCTAGCTCTTTTAACTTAAATTAACCTGTTTTTCTTTACCTTTTGCCCTGAAACTTTTTACCTTTTTTTTATTCTGCATATCTTACTTTCACTGCTTCTTGTATCTGGTTGGCTGGGGGTTGCCTGGTTTCTGACCCCAGGTACCTCCTTCTCTTTCTCCTCATTCTCTTCTCTTTTTCTTCTCTCTCTTCTCTCTTGAGCCTCCTAGATTTCTCCTCCTACTTATTCTCTCTGCCTGCCAGTTCTGCGTATACTGCTCCTGCCTAGCTATTGGCCATTAAGCTTTTTATTAGGCCAATCAGGTACCTTAGGCAGGCAAGGTGAAACAGCAACACATCTTTTCATAATTAAAGAAATCCAACAAACAAATGTCTCACACCCTTACATCATTAAATGAATGCAGCATAAACACATGTAACACATCTTCACATGGTTAAATATTCTACAACACATAGCATGTAGGGAAACTTGTATTAACTAGTTTATTACAAAGGCTGCTGAAGATGAAATGGTATATAGGACAAGGCCCCACAGGGTCCTGAGTGCAGAACTTCTGCTCACATGGTCTTGGGGTGTATCACCCTCCCCACAAAAAAAAAAAAAGTGTTCACCAACTTGTGAGCTACCTTGACCCACTGGTAAAGATTTTTATGGGGTGTTTATTACATGAACATAGTTGATTATATTACTGACCATTGATGATTAAAGCAACCACAGTTGTCTTCCTGTCCCCAGAGTTTGAGGGTGGGACTGAACTTCTCAAATCTAGATGTTCATGTTATGTCCTTCTGGTAACCTCAACCTCCATCCCAACCCAGCAGAGGGCCCAGTGATAATCAATTCATTAAATACAATAAGATGCACCAATTCCCAGTGGACTCAAAGGCTCTCAGGATGCGTCTGTTAGGAACTGGGAGCCGAGACCAAATATTATAACAAAATTCATTCATATTACCCTTAGTACCCAGAAAATTATATGACTATTTAGAACCCTGAGTGTGGAACTGGGAAAAGAAATGACATGTGTTCTTCTTATTAATTTAAATGCATATATACCCCCATATTTTCCAAATGAAACACTAAAGACAGAATGAAGACAGTCATCCTGTTCATGGGGACATGCAGACAAAGTCAGTATAAGTAGGAGAACCCAATGCTAAAAAAACAGGAACAAGTCTCTGTTAAAACCATTGTGAGCTGTCACTAAGATGAATAATACAGGAGAAAGAAACCTTTTTATTCTAGAAATCCTAACCAGAGTATAGTAATGGCAGCAATAAAATGAAACAGCATTCTGAAAATTAGCTCTGAGATGACAAAAATAGTTTGTGTTGTTGGGATGAAGGAATTGCGAATGAGAAGTGAACTAAAGGAATGTCTTACCGAGAAAATATTCTCCCTCTCTTGCTTTTTATTGGACGGAAAATAATAAAAAAGGGAAAGTTGAGAGCAGTTTCCTTTCTAAATCCTTCATTTTTAACGTGTCCTATGAAATAAAAAAAATCAGTTTGGTATGTAATAAAACTGTCTCCAGCAAGGAAAAAGAAATGTTTATTTAAGAAAAAAATAATGACAAAAAGATCTGATGGCTTTCCAAAGCATTTAGCACATTAGAATTGTCTTCTTGTGCGTTCCCAGGCATTTTATTCCAGGTGGGACTCTTGGGTGGGAAAATCATGCAAAAGTTCAAGCTTCCAGTCCCACTCCACAGGCTGCACAGAGAATGGCCATGACCCAAGGCAGAACTCCAGTCGGGTGCCTCCACTGGAGGGCTGAGCTAGAATTTATAGACTATAAAACTCACTTGCTGCACAAGTATAATTTAAAAATTCTTAGTAAATCTATAAACGTAGAAACATATTCTATAGCTGACTTTAGAACATTCCCAAACCCCAATCAAAAATGCCCTTGTGCCCATTTGCAGCCAATCCCTGTCCACATTCGCGATCCCAGGCATTTTCTCTACAGCTTTGCACTTTCTAGAAATTCTCCTATATGGAATAATGTGATATGAATGAAGTACTTTGAATTTGGCTTCCGTTACTTTGTGTAATATTTATTGGCTCATCTTTTTGATTTGTAGCCTTTTTACTAACATGATATTGATCATATTTAACCACTCATATATTGTCAATGTACTTAAAGATTTGGTTTTTTTTTTAAATAACCAGGCTATTATCTCATTATTATAGAACAGAAAGAGTGCTTTTGAATTTTAGGAACAACCCTATCAGACACAAAGTTTATTCATTTTTTTTTCTATGTGGCTTATCCCTTCATTTTTCTCCTGTGTTTATTTGTTTGGATTTTTTTGAGAAAGCATTCCTCTATATAGCCCTGACTGTCCTGGAACTTGCTCACTTGGAAAAGTTCAGATTTATCCTTTTGAAACAATTTTCTTTAGGATCATGCTTTAAGCATATTAATTGGTGATCATGGAGAAGATTTGTTCATATTTTCTTTTAACTTCTTTTAATTTTGTTTTTCATAAAAGTCTATGATTCATAATTGTGCTAATTTTTTCATGGGATAGGAAAAAGAATGTTGCCCTTCATTCTGTTTTGTTTTGACTTTTGAGACAGGGTCTCTGTGTAGCCCAAACAGACCTGAAACTCTCAGAGATCGCCTGTCGCATCTCCCAAGTGCTGTATTCATTGCATGCCACGCTGCACCATGCCTGCTAGCTTCCTGTTTTTATCCTGACATTCTACTCTCCCACGGTCATTGCTGGAAAGGCCACTCTTCTCATCTTCACCTTGGCATCATTCATTAAAAATTGACTGTAAAGGTGAGGGCTTGAAATTTAGACTTTCTATTGTGGTCCATTGTTCTACCTGCCTGTCTTTACCTGTTCTTCACTAACTCATGTTATTAAAAGTTTTCGAAATCTGGAGGTGAATGTCATCCGTCCAAAGAATTGTCTCAAATCTGCTGTAGATGTCCCCCAGGAACTTAGCATTTACATTCTTAAACTTTCAGTTCTAGGATTTCCATTTTAAAATAATCTTTTAATTTTAAACCACCATTACATGTATAGCAACCCTGCAAGGAGAACATAGAGAGCTCCTGTACCCTCTGTCCCCAACATTTCCCATTGTTAATCTACTAGGATGGTCACAGTGATGAGGCAACATTATTGGCAGATGCCCACACTTGATTCAGGTGTCCTTAGTTTTTAACTCAATCTCCTTTCTTTATTCCAAAACTCAGTTCAAGGTGTTGGGCTGTGTTTGCATTTATCATTGTGTCTTCCCAGGCTGCTTTGCACTGTGGCAAGTACTTAGTGCTTCGTGATTTTAGCGAGCTTGACAGTGAGTGGATATTTTGCAATGCCCTTCAGTTTTCACTTAAGCAATGCTCCTGGTCAGACCAAAGTTGTTGTCTACAGGAAGGAAGACCACAGAGGTGAAGTGTTCCTTACCTCGTTTCAGCTCATGGGCTTTGTCACTTGTAGTTAACCGCAGTCACCTGGCTTTGGAAGAGTGTAGTTTCCCCACCAAAACATCATTCCCATTCCCTCTTGCCACACAAGACACTTCGGGAGGAAAAGACTGCATATCCCACACTTCAGATGTGCATGGGAGATTTTTCTATTTTATCATCTCCATTTCCAACCATTTATATCGGTTTGGAAATGAACGTATGTTTTATCCCGTGGGCTCTAACACCATATTACATTATTTTATTGATCCAGTTGTTTCGGGCCCATCTACCTGGCCCTCTTTCACCTGGATCATGAGCCATCTTGTCACGTCTCTACTGTTCTGACTTCTCAGCAGTTTCTTACTCTCTCTGCACCACTCCCCAGACTCAGCTTGTACACTTCTAGCCCCAGCCCTTTCTCAAAGACCTGCTGCTGAAGAACGTCGTTAGAGATGTGATTTGAACATTAGCTCTTCCTATTCGTTTTCAGAATGCCACCATAGTGTCCTTGAATTCTTTGCATGTGTTTAGAATACTTGTTTGAGCTCGTGGCTGGTGTCAGCCTTTAGAGCACCTAGAATTTGTTTCTAATGACTTTGGAGCAAGGCTCACCCTTTTCTGTTTATTTTACTGTAATTTTTGCTGCTGAAGACAGGCTATTTCCAGTAACACATTGAAGCAAATCTCAATCTGACATTTTCCATGGAAATCTTGCTTTTCATGAATTGTGGGACTTGTGTCTCTGGTGACATATAGCCCCTTATGACTGTTTTTGGATGTCTTACTCTTATTTTCATATTCTTATTTGACTTGTTCAGGATTGCTTCTGAATTAGTGTAGCATCTCTGGCTTGTCAATCAAACGCTAAAACAGATGATGTTGGTCTCACTCACCAGTCTCATCAGCTGGGACTATGACCACAGACAAGCAGAATTCCCCCAAAAATGAGAGCTTTCAAGGGCTAAGGAGTTTCTGGATTTAATGAATGGCCTCCATTCTTACTATTGTAGCTCTGGATGATGAGGGCTAGCGAGGGTAACAGGTACCACTCCAGCCAAGAAGACTAAAGATTGCCCCTATTTTTCTTAAGTTCTGTGGCACCCTCTCCCGATGACTAAACATCTTTTAATTTAGCACTCCTCTGGCTTTCTACAGACTCCAGAGCACTGAAGAGGTGGTACTATGTGACATTTTCTTTCCACTTTTGTGGTGGTCACATGGAAGAATATTTGCCTGCCTCTTCACGCCACTGTAGTTAGGACTTTGTTTCTTTGGTTCAACAATTATTTTTTTTAAGAAAACAATTATAGTCTCACTTAGCCAAGAAAGCATATAAGATATGGACCAAGTAAATGGACTGTCCTATTAGCATTGGATGTAGGCATCCTAATTATCTGATAATTACACTGTGATTATCTCATAGTCCAAGTGATTGGGAGTGATCGTGTGAGAAGCTGTGCTCTAGTTTATTTAGTCTCCATCTCATTCGTAATTTTTCTGTTGTATCATAGGTCTGACCAAAGAAATCTACACTCCTCCCATCCCTCCATTCACCAACAGCATCTGGGTCAAAGTAAAGCCACAGAACAGACAACTAGGGTGCTGTCTAATGGAAACTCTTCCCAAATTTTAAATGTCATAAACATGTTTCTAATTTCATTTAATCCAACCTTTTACCTTTTCAAATAAAGGTATTTTAAAAATCAGCCATCAATCCTCCCCATCATTACATAACAACTGGAAAGGCTTCCTGTCACCCTCAAGACAGGCATCTTGCGGTGGCTAATAAGCATGTCTTCTTTTAAAATGAAGTTTCACTGCAAGTATGTCTCGGGCAGGGAACAACAATGTATTTGGGGTTGTATAACTGGATGATTTGTGCCAAATACTCAGGTAGTTGGTGTCACCAGAACTTTGGGCTCTTGAGGTTGGTGCTGGGTTATAGTTCTCATTGCCCTTTCTGAGTCTGGGAGGCCATCACCAGGTTACCGTGTGAATCTGCTTTAACAGGGGAACTTCTCTAATCGCAAATCTCTTGTATTCTGGCTTCCAGAAAACAGTCTGAGGCAAAGCTTATATGTCAATTTGTTAGAGACTGAAACAATCCCAGGGAAGTGAGAAAAGAGGCAAAAGCGAAGAAAAGCAGGGGTGGTGTGTTGTAGGCTTGGCGCCAATTCCACAAAAGTCAGGTGCAGGCAATATTTCTGCAGACATTGTAAATAATCACTGTGAGCCACAGGAACTCTAGGAAGTAGGTAGATGTTTATCCTGCTACTTCATTTTCAGTTGAATAGCATCTCATGAGAGTTCACGGGTGTGCTTATCTGAACCTTCCAGTAACCACTGGTAGAGTAAGGATTTTCATAGCTATAAGATGGGCCTGGGTACCAGAGCTGCTGAGGACAGTGAAACAGGTGAGAGTGATGGAGGGCACGCTAGACTCCCTAGGAGGCCGCTAATACCACCTTCCTAGTACACGAGCATGTTCATCAGTAATGAACACACACACACCCCCGACCTCACTGTTCAGAATGTTTAAGTGTAGGCAGCATCGCAGAATCATTGGCCAGGCAGTTAAACTCAGTCTTTTACAGAGGTAGGGGTATGGCTCAAAATTTTAAGTCTTTATCAGAACAATAGGTTTTCTGGTAACCAATATCCATCCTCAAGCTACTGGGATTTCCTCTTCATAGGCCATCTTCTTGGCAAAAGCTCAGATGTAGTTTTCAGGGATTCATTATAAATTAAGACCCTCCAGTTTACCAGGAAATACCCTGGGGTGTCTGTGTGCGTACACGTGTGCAAGGTGAGCACTCATATTTATACATGTGCACAGAGTTCAAGACTGGGTATCTTCCTCAGAACTTCATTGTCTTATTTTTGGAGACAAACTCTCTCAATAAACCTGGTACTCAGGGATGCTGTGTTCAGCTTTTTAAGGTTGGCGCTGAAAACTGAACTCAATTCTCCATTGTTGCACAGCAAACCCTTTACTGAATGAGTAACCCCCAGCCCTCCCAGGGATTCTTTGAGGCTTTCTGACAAGAACTGGGGACAAAGAAAACATCATCATCATCTTACCATCTGATCACTGAAGTATGACTAGATTTGCGGGGGTCTTATTTATGGTTTCTAATGCTGTGATAAAACACCATAACCAAAATCAACTTGGTGGGGGAAAAGGGTTTGTTTCAGCTTATATAGTTCCACATTATAGACCATCACTGAGGGAATTCAGGACAGGAACTCAAACAGGACAGGAACTTGGAGGCAGGAGCTGAGGCAGAGGCCATGGTGGAGTGAAGCTTACTGGCTTGCTCCTTGTTGTTTGTTCAGTCTGTTTTCCGGACTACCATTCCACAATGGGCTGAACCCTTCTTTACCAATCACCAATCAAGAAAATGCACCACAGCCTTGTTCTCTAGCCAATTTGGTGGAGGTAAAATTTCAATTTCATTCTCTCTTCCAAAATGACCTTAACCTATGTTAAGTTGACATAAGCTAGCTAGCACATGGGGGGAACATGTAGACTGTCCACTACAGTGGCTTGCCGACTGGCTCTCCATGGTACATGACATAAGTGCTCAAAGATAAATCCTCCAAGTCTATGTGCTAATGTGTCTATCATCCAATGCATTTTTGATCACTGAATTTTTATTATAAAATGACCCAATACTGATTTGTAAAGGCCATTTCACTAGACCAATTTTTAAAAATGGCCCCCACAGACATCTTTGTTCTAAGGCAGATTCTTTGTGCTTATCTCACTGAGCCACGTCTTTGGTTAGGACTGCTCTATAGTGGACATTTATTAAACCAGAGATTCAAACTTGAATCACTTGAGAAAAAAATGTATGATTATTAATTCATTCACTTGCATGTAGAGTAGGCAGGTAGAAAAGAGGGAAGGCAAGCTTAGAAAAAAAGTGATAGAACTTATATCTAAATATTAGGTCTAAATGATTAAGAAAAAATGATAGAATTTGTATCCAAACATTAACATTAAATTACTAAGAAAAATGATAGACTGTGTATTTGAACATTAATTTGATAATCCCTTGGCTCTTTCAGTTATCATAGCAATGTATTAGTACTTGGAAACGGATTTTTCAGTTTTTTCTCACAGGCAAACAAATGAAACTCCAAAGTTAGACTGACCCCTGAGATGTTCCTGTTCAGACCCAGTTCAGCCCATGATGGCTTCCTCCAGGTCAGCCATGATGGTTTCCTCCAGGTCAGTCATGATGGTTTCCTCCAGGTCAGTCATGATGGTTTCCTCCAGGTCAGCCATGATGGCTTCCTCCAGGTCAGCCCTCTCTCGTTTACTCTTGGTAGCTTTTATAAGGTGAAGTGGTTTCTTAGTGCATCTCAAAATCTAGGCACTGCACTGAAGACTTTTGCATTATGGGATCAATGTAATACCCTCAAAAAGGAAAAACTCCTTTTAAACTCTGGGGCTTTAAAGAGAAGCTTTTTTCTAGTCCATTGATTTAGTTTGTATGCGCATGGGCACATATGTCATGGCATACCTGTAGAGGTCAGAGAACACCTTGACAGAGTCTGTTCTCTCTTTGCACCATGGCGGACCTGAGAATCAAACTCAGGAACTCAGGTCAACAGACTTGGTGGCAAGCACCATTACCTGCTGGACTATCTCTCTGACTTCTGGGACTTTTTTAGAAGAGAATGGCTTCAACTGTCCCTCTCCTTCTCATTCAAACTCCATATGGTTTCCTCATTCTCTCAGCATTAGTAGGAAAACATTTACACACCACTTATTTTCAGTCCAGTCTTTGACTCCTTTCTAGTGCTCTGTGTTCATTGAACCCACATTTTTTATAATAAGGTTGAATTGCTTGGAATGTTCACATTCATCCCATCAGCTGGGTTACCTTTGATCAGTGCTTTTGAATGGAAGTGCAGATCACGTAGGCCAAGCCAGTGGAAACATTGGTCTCATTTAGGAAGCAGCCATTCGTTGGCTTCCTCCTCAAGTCACAGTTTTTCTCATGCCAGTTCATCAATTTAAAGGGAGAATTTCTCGTTAGCATAACAAGAAAATAGAAAGGGAAAGGTGAAATCAAGGAAGGAGACAAAGTCATGATTGCATGAATGATATGTTAATTGGTAGTATCCAATTGATATGTTAATTGGTAGTATCCAGCTCAGAACTGTGCAGCTTGAACATGGAAATGGGGTATGTTGCTGTGAGATATATATATCCACTTAAAGGAGAAAGGGCTTGTTTTGGCTCAGTTCAAGGTTGTCATCCATCAAGCTGGAAAAGTTGTGGGGACAGGAACTTGAGGCACCTGGTCACATGGTATTGACAACCCCAAAGAGAGTGGAGAGTGCCTGAGCTCACCCACATTGCTTTCCTTTTTGAGTGCAGTTCAGGATTCCAGCCCAGGGAATGGCGCCACCCACAGTGGGTGAGACGTCCCACCTTGGTTAATATAACCAAGATGTAGATATGTCTACAGATGTGCCTAGAAGCCCATCTTCCACGTGATTATCGATTTCACACGGTTGACAATTGAGATTAACCAAGGCAGAACACCAGCCTGTCATTCAGTAAGACTAATTTGTCTTTTGGCTCAACATCTTCCAAGTACACTGAAAGGGGAAAGTAGTACCAGATCTCCATGGAAACGAATCTCAGATTCAGTTGATCTACACACCCTTTTAAAGAGTGAAGATGTCATCAAAGCAAGACCCATTATTGTTACCAGCAAATATGAGAATTTTAAAAATCCATTTATGAACTAAGCCAATTTAATAAGCAGTGCTGGAAGAGACGGGTATCTACACACAGAATATCAAAGCTCAACTTTTCCTTAAAAGCAGCAGAGAGGTCAAAATAGGAGTAATGGTTTATGAACTCGGATTCAACAAAGCCTACTAAGAAGACAGGAGAAACAGATAAAAAAAAACTAATTAGACTAGGTCAAAATAAAATAACTTTTGTGTCTCAAAGTATATCATCAAGAAAACAAAAAGCGCTGTGAATGAGAGAAAATATTCGTAAGTCACCTGCCTGGTAGAATCACATACATATCCTCTAAATTAGACAATAATCTGAATATATAATACCTTTTGTGACTCAAAGAAGAGACAGCTTGTCTTGCTCTGCTTTATGTTACTCTAACTAAATATCAAATACTGGATAATTTATAAAGAATAGAGATTTTTTTTTTTTTTTTTTTAGCTCATAGACCCAGAACTAGGGAGTTCAAGCGTGTATTGCTAGCAAAAGAGACCACGCATGAGATGGAGAAAATATGTTGGCTCACATTTCCTTTGCTCTTAGAAAAACACTAATGCATGCAGGTGAGATGACTTAGTATTTAAAAGCACTTCACTCTATTCTGTATCTGCATAGTAGAAAGAGAGAAACACACACACATAATAAATTAACAAATAAAACATTTTATAGAAACCCATTACTATGTTTAATGAGTATATGCTAACACAATCCTTGAGACAGTGAAACATGAAGATAAAAAAGGAGCTAAATGGAAAAAAAAATCATAAAATCCCATACCCTACTCCAGACCTATAGACTGCGAACTCCGGAGGAGTCTGTTCTCCATCGGAGAGTCAGGCCCTAGGGCAGAGGTTCCTGAACTGAAGCAGGTATGGCCCACAGCAATCCTCTGAAAACCTAGGTTACTGCTCTCCAACCCCAGAGTGTCTGATTCAGTGGATCTAGGAAGGGACCCTATGCCAGGGTCCTCAGCCACAGATTTAAACAACCTGGTCTCTTACTTCAAAAAGGGAGAGAACGCATACTGTGTGGAGACAAGTGTGCTAGTAAGAAGCCCTCCCTGATCTGAGGTCAAGCCTGTGAGAGTAGGCGTTTAAGATGGCGTTCTGTGGCAGGTGTCTCGATAAATGTTATCCACAGCGTGGGGAGAACAGCAAGGGGGTGAGCTACGCTTGGTGAAGGAGCAGTCACTTGTTTGTTCAAGAAAAGGGAGTTTTGAGATTTGTGCGCTGCACAGTGACCTTGGTTTTGTCTGCACTTAGAAATATGAAGCGCGGCCTTGCTCTGTCTCATTTATCACTGTCTCAGAGTAACCTTGGAGTTGATTTCTGTGAGATTTTGCTTCACAGCAGACTGCCATGACTGTCTAAGTGGTGTATGCTCTCATGGGAACCACCTGCCTCTTCCCCTTTCCCTTCCTTGCTAATTCGAGTGAGGTGAATACCGCTGGTCCAGAGATTCCCCACAGTGAAAGGTCCTTTGTTTCCGTGGATCCAGTGATGTAAGACCTATCTCTGAAATGAGTGTGAGTGAAAATGCATTATCACTTTCTTGAAAAGCCAGAATGTAGACAATGTAAACGAAAACGTGTGTCCTGGGGAAACTGAGTCAGCCACAACTTTAAAGATATGGCAAGGCCAACATCCTCCGGTCACACCCTTCCCTGAAGCACTAACTGCTTTCTCTAACCAACTTTCAGTACTAAGTCTTACTCTCACCATGCATTATGTGATTGTCTGGCCCCTCCCACTAAACCATGAGCTCCCCTGGAAGCAAAGACCGTGTCCATTCTCCTGATCACTGGGATGGGAGTTCAGATGCCATTCCTCAGCGTGTGCTAAATCTCTGTAGGCAGAGACTGCTCGTTTGTTTCCCAGCCGCCCAGACCCGAATAATCACACAGAAACTATACTAATTACATTGTTTGGCCAATGACTCAAGCATTTTCCTGGCTAACAGTTACATCTTAAATTAACCCATTTCTATTAATTTGTGTGTTGTCACAAGGCTATGGCTTACTGGTGGTAAGGTTCTGGCATCCTTCTCCTTTGGTGGCTACATGGCATCCCTTTGACTCTGCCTACAATCTCTCTCTCTCTCTCTCTCTCTCTCTCTCTCTCTCTCTCTCTATATATATATATATATATATATATATATATATCTTTATTCAATTTCCTGCTTGGCTCTATTCTGCCCGGCCATAGGCCAAAGCAGCTTCTTAATTCATCAACCAATAAAAGCAACACATATACAGAAGGACCTCCCACATCAAACCTCAAACAGGTTCTTGCTTCTGTCTTATTCAGCCCAATGCATACAATAGGTCTTTTTAAAATGACTTCATTGATTCGCCTGACAATAGTAATAATACCCTAAGTTTTCGTTGATTATGTAGATTTTAAAGAGTACCTTGGATTTTTCATCAACTATAAAGGAAAACTATAATGTGATAGTCTAGATAAGTAATGAATTAGGTTTCGTGTCATAACCAATCACATTTTGTTCCCAAACTCCACTCCCCATCCCCCAACCCCATCCCACACACCTTAATTCAAGTTGCTCCTTTGTTGCCATTTCACATCACCATTGGAAAAAGAACTAGCTGCAAATGATTTCTACCCCTTTGGGCATTTCAAGTGTTTGTGACATATTTTTCGAATTTGTTGTTTCGATTAAGTGTTCTGACACTTCCCTTTACCCTTCTTCTGGGGCAGGCAGCCTCGTTGGCCATGTGTCTGGGATGGGAGAAACTATTCAGCCACAAATGATATCCAGCCGAGCTTCAGGAGTTCTCAATTTCAAGCCAAGCTGAGTCCTGTTCAGATCTGGTTTAGCTGGCTCCTGGATTCTGAATGCAAATGCCTCAAAATGTTCGTAAAATGGTAACAGAATATTCTGTGGGCATGAGCATCACTTTAATGAATTAAGTATAAATAAATCAGACACATATGGATTCCATTGTCTTAAATATATACATGGGGCTGAAATAAAGGGGCAGAAAAAGAAGGTCCTTGGTGACATGTGTTTTAGAGTTTGTTGAACCTAAGATGTTACAAAGTTCCTCCGGACATTTATCAAGACTGAAGTACCACTGGCTTCACCTACACTCTCCTGTGTGGTCCGTGACTGGTAATCCCCTCTCCTCCCTGTCACTTCCCTGAGAGAGAGATTCACCCACTGTCAAGAGGACTTGCAGATGTAAGCCGGCCCTTGCTCTCCTGGGCCCTGGGAGCCCTGGATTCCCTAAACTACACAGGAAGAGACACGTCTCCTTCTCCAACCTCTGCTCCACATTGTCTCTTATAGTTTTGTGGGTTGTCTGTTGTCCCTGGGGCTGGGCAGCTGGCTGGCAAGGTCAAGCTGGGCTTGTGCAGCGGATTCTCTTGCCTGCTAGTTCTTGGAAGGCACAGTGGCAGACATGGTGTTCTTCAACTTCGGAGCACCCTAGCCCCATGTGTGCTCCATTCCCAAGGGTGCCTCTGTTGTCTGGGTGGCTCCCTAAAGCCCATACTTAAAAATGGAAAAGAGTTTATTACAGAGGAGTTATCCACTGGCTCCAAGGGTGTTTGGTGGGAGAAGTAAGTACTCGATGATTTTGTTTCTAAGTCTGCTCTTATTTTAGACTTTCTGTATGACATAGCTTCTATATACTAAATAAATAATATATTGTATCACAATTGTTTTTAAAAAATCAGTTTTGTTGCCCTTTTCTCAGATACCTATCCATAGTAGCTTTTGACCATGTTCTGAAGCAATAGAAATCCCCAGCCTCCTTGGGCTGAAAATGTGACTCAGTTGGCATAGTGTTTGCCTAGCATGCAGGAAGCCTTGGCTTCGATTCCCAGCACTACATAAACCAGATGTAGTGCGGTTCACATTTGTGGTATCAGTACTTTGGAGATGGAGGCAGGAAGATCAGAAGTTCAAGTTCATCCTTGGCAACAATTTATTTCAACCCAGACTGAAGATCAGCATAAAATACCAGTTCACCTGCATAAGACGAAGCCAGGCACCAGTCAGTTGCCTAGCTGGTGTAATGGGATCCATTTTCCATTCTTGTCAGAAAAAGCTATAAAGGAGTCAAAAGAGCATTTTAAAATCAGATCATGCTTCCTTCTTTGTGTTCCTTAGAACGTCTTGATCCAGTTTTAGACCCTTATTGAGCAAACAGAAGAGAAGTATGCATCCTGAGAGCAAAAGGGAAGCCTATTCCTGTCTCTGATGGTTAATTTGATGGATCAACCTGACTGTGCTGTGAGATGCCCAGATATTTGGTTAAATGTTATCTCTTAGTGTATCTGAGAGGTTTTTTTGCATATATGAGTTGCTGGACTGTATAAAACAAGTGCCTCACCCATCAGCAGTATTATGAGTGCTTTTTTTTTTTATCTCCACCTTACAAAGTAGCCGGTCATTGAACCTCTCAGCTTCTATACTTGCCAGAGCTAATACTTGGGAATTGATCCTCGGATGCACAGATCTCCCATGTCTTAAAATGATTGATAACTTTTTCCACCTTACAATGGTGTATACATGGTATGCATTCAAGAGACACTAAAGTTTGAACATTTCCATTTTGATCTTTTCTCGAGCTAATGAAAGAAGTAAAATACCCTTGTAGATGGGATAGTGACTGAAACACATCACCCAGTTACTCGCAGCCATGAAAGTAAGCAATATTCTGTAATATGCTATACTTCTATGCTATGATGCTTCAAAGTATAAGTTTGAAATGGAACTTTTTACTATATCTATTTCAGTGTATGTGAAGGTTATCTGGATGAGTTAAGAACCAAGAATATATATGTATTTACCCTTTATTTCCCATCTATCTCTCCTTTCTGTTTCTCTAGAGAATCTTGAATAATGAATGAGATATTTGGTATATTGAAGGACTGAGTAAGATTTATCTTTGACACAGCATGTCTCTGTCATCGAGGCAATCTTAGACCCCTAGAATGCATGCCTGTTCAAGCACACACACAATGTGACCAGCCGCTTCTTGCTACCTCCATGCCCTTTGATGCGGTCCACAGTCTCTAATGATTTTCAGAAGAACATTTGCATAACCTAGCCTTCTCCGCCTTCTTTTGTCTGCCGCTGATACCCAGGACTGCAGCGATTCCATTTTTCCAGGCCCAGCCCCTCATCTTCATTCTCTAGTTGCACATTAGGCTCATGGCCAATAACAAATTCAATTACCACAAAAAAATAAAATGCAATTTAACCAAGCACATGGTTGTATTCAAGACCACAACACAGGCAGTCTGGTTCATAGCTCTGGATACAATATGAAAAAGATTTTAAATGTTCTTTTTATTCCTATCCAAGGATGACTGGACAAGGTTCATCAGGGAACATTTGGGGGAGGGTCCTCTCTTTCTTGGCAGAGGGGAGGGGAGATGACATCATACATTTGTTCCAGTGCTCAGATTTTGTTACTCCTTGTAAGAACTGTGACTGTCGAGGCCCTTACCCCAGGGCAAGTTGGGGTTCTTGTTGGGTAAAGTTTATACATACATATATATATATATATATATATATATATATATATAGTTCTGTGAAACACTTGACTGCACACAGAGTGATCGAGAAAAAAGGTCTATTTCCCAAGCAATAGAATTGCTTTAATGGTGCCTGCCTTAGCATCCATGTCTCTGAAAATTAATTAATTAATCTACAATCATTAAAAATGAGTGAAATGGAGCATCATTTTCAATTGTTGCCCACTGATATCTCTCACCCTTTCAACCCTTATGCTAAACAAATTATGCTTTCTATGGCTAAATCTATGATAATATCAAACTGTCCTTCACATTGTGCTTCATCATTGGGTATCTTGCTTCATATTGTCGGCTACAACAGCATAAAGATGGACAGCAAGAACACAACATCTCTAGTGGAAGCTACAATATTATTATCAGATATGGCTGCCTTGATACGCTCCTACCAGAGCTTATTAAGTCTCAACTACAGTTTCCTCTGTATGGTTTTTCTATAAGTGACTGTTAATTCTCCTTGTTCTATCTATCATAAATCTTTTTATTTACCTTATTTTTATTTACATTATTTACCTTATTGTAGCAAATGCTTGGCTGTCATCTGACAGATTCAATTTGCTCTGCCCTGATTTTCTAGGAATTGCTGTTGCTTATGTAATGCCATGTGCATATTGTCACAGTTAGTGCAGCTTGTTTACTACATGTGATGACCTCATTTCATCCTTACCTCATCCCCAATACCTTGACACCATTGATTGTTCCATGGTAAGTATCTAATTCATTGTGAGACAAAGCAAAATAAAATAGATAATAGAGTATTTTCTACTTTTGCCAGATACAGACAGAGTAGATATCGTAACTGTAATTCTTATTTGATAGCTGTTCTATTGTATGTAATTTTACACCGTTAAAGGTAAAACATTCCTTTTTTGATTAGACAGAAAGGGGAAATGCTGTGGGATAACCTTTCTCTGTACTGTGAATATGTGTTGCTCTCATTGGTTGATAATAAAAGCTTAATTGAATGATAGCAAGGCAGAATACAGCTAGGCAAGAAAGCCAAATGGAGATACAGAGAGGAGAAGGACAAAGTCATACTCGAGCCAGCAAGATGCTGGTAAGGCCATGATCATTTGGCAATACATAGGTTAATATAAATGGGTTAATTTAGATCTAAGATAAGCCCGAGTTATCTGCCAAATATTCTATAATTAATATTAAGCCTCTGAGTGATTATTTAAATGCAGCTGCAGGACAGGGAGGGACAGAGAACCCTCCATAAATAAGACTAGGTTTTGTGATGAAGAAGAGAATTGTTGATATTAAGAAGAGAAGAAATCTGGAAGTGTGGATGAGAAGAGAAAGAAAAAGGCAGGGGAATGAGGAGAGGGCTGGGGAGGGGAATAGAGAAGAGAGGACCAGAGGAAGAGGAAGGGAGGGCAAAGAATAGAAGAGGAAGGGGCAACGAAAGGAAAGGGAGAGGAAAGGAGATGAAAAAATTATAGAAGACATTTTCTGTATCCCCATGGTTCCAGATTCCTTTGGAGCCTAGCTATATGTTTGCTTAAGAATCCAGGGGAACAGAGGAGACAGGAGAGGACTAAAGGGCAGGGTAGCAAGGGTGGGGAAGAGAAGGAAAGAGAGAAAAGGGAATGGAGAGAGGGAAATAGCAGATAGGAAAACAAAGGAGAGAATTGGAGAGAGGATGTTTTGTCTATACCAGTGGTTCCAGCTTCCTTCAAAGACTTCCCATAACTTGCCTTTGAGATCAATTTGTTGCCCTTGTATCATAATACTAATTTCTACTCTTTGGTTGATTTTTTTCATTGTTAGTTTCTGTTATTCATAACTGAAGAAGTTAAAATTAATGTGTCTTTTTAAATACCCTTGAAAGAAACTGTATCAGATTGTTTAGTATACTTTGGCCTTGCTGCACTTTGGTGCACTTTGACCTTCTCTCTTGAGCTGGACATTGTGGGCCATCCTTCAAGATGCATGTGTCATCTGATGACAAGGTGGTCTAGTTCTTAAGGTCTGTCACGGGAAGATTGTCTCTTAGGGGTCAAATAAAATATTGTCTGGATCAAATCCCCTCTGGTTTACAGTGTTGCCTCAACATGGCTGATCCACTCTCATCTCCATGAGTCTCTTCTCATTCTTGTTCCTGTTTAGATACAGCCACCTTCCCAAGGCCACGAAGTATCTACACACGCAGAGAGAGAGAGAGAGAGAGAGAGAGAGAGAGAGAGAGAGAGAGAGACTCCAGAAGAAAACAAAAGCAAAGCAAACACTGACAGCCCTCAGTCTCTTCTTCTAAAAATATTATTTTAGTTCATTTCAACAATTCAAGCTCTTTAACTGACTGCTTCTCCAGACCAAGCTTGAAGGTTGTTTTTTCAGCAGTGTTCACTAACGCTTGCATTGTACAGAGGTTCTCCTGTCCTAAAATCACCCCAGTCCCCACAGCCCAGGAAAAAGGAACACTTGAACCACTTGCAGATGCCTGAACACATAGGGGCATGCAGGCGTACACAAATAAACGTCCCCACACATAAAGCCAATGGATTTCAGCATTACGACTGAGCGAGGGTTCACCCAAAGAGCTGTCAGTGAGTGTGCAGTTGAGCGTGAGTCACAGGTAATCAGCCTCCTGGCAGAAGCAGCGACTTCTTACTGGTCTCCGGGCAAAGCCTTCGTTGTCTCTGTGGTTATTTCTAGGCATGTAAAACTTCGTGAGAAGTTAAAAAGAAGCCTTGAAATCTTATTTCTTCACTCCAAGTTAAAGCAGCCATCCCATCCCATCCCTGATGGCTGGATAGAGGTTACTAGGCCCTGTGAGCTGTAAGTTAGCAAAAACAAAACAAAAGGAATAAGAAAGACATCTAATAAGAACAACAACAAATCTCCTTGATGACAGGTAGCTGATTTCACCTGGGAACCAACCACTTGCGAAAAAACTTGAGGTGCTCAGTGATAGAAAAGCCGGAACAATGCGGAGTAGACTCGTGTTCGTGAGCTCATCTGCGGCTGTGAGAATGCAATTTCTAAACACAAGCTCTCATTTTCCCCAGCTACAAAGTGACATTCAGCGTGTGAGATTCCATTTTCAGCGGTGAGTTCATCTTTTACTGCCTTTTATCAGCGCAAATTATGGTGTGCCAGGTACTTACTTCTCTATAACAGGAGGGGTCAAGTAGATAATTAATGAGAATCAATCTGTAAAAAGGAATAAAACCTCCAATTCGAGCCCTGGTTTATGGCTCCATTTATTATGCAAGCATGAAACTTCAAAGAGAGCTAACTCAACGAGGCACTTTAATTACATTTTATTATATTTAAGAACTTTATGGAAATTTCTCCTGCTGCAGAGCAATGTTTCCTGAGAACACTTTTCCTCCACAGCAGGGCCCCTGTTCCCAGAGTAACTACAGAGAGAAGCCGCTGGCACCTCCTCAGATCTGAGACAGAAGGTGCAAACAGCTGCTGGGGGGAACACTGGCCCAAGGATCAACCAAGGACAGTGGCTCTTACTGAGGCTGAGACCATGGGACCTAACCATCCGCCCTTGAAAGGCTCTCTGAGTTCAGACATCCTCAATGGCAAACTGGACGGCTTGAGTTCAGAGACAAGTTTTTAGTAGACCAAATACAAGTTATTGGTCTCACGAGGATCTCCCTAACAGCAGGAACAAAACACCAATCAGAGCAAAGAAGAGTGAACACACGCATCTCTGGTCGTTTTGGAGCTTGACTTGCAAGAATGTTATCATGCGGACCGGAAAGAGAAGAAAGTTTCCCCTTTAAAAGCCCCTATCTCTCGAGCAACACAAAACCAAGGAAAAGGGACTCTTAGGTTACCGTACAATGGTGTCTGGTTGCAGGGCAAAGGGCCAGGGTTCCTTCCTTCTGTTCCAGCTCAACTCCAGTACCAACTTGTCTTGAGGCCTTGGGCAAAGCCATTTATTGTCTGCACTCGGTCTGCCCAACTGCTAAAAAGACGTGGCTGGTTCCGTGAGTGCTGACCTCATAGGAACATTGTGCAGACAGGTTGAGAGCATTTTCTTTCTTTCAGGGGGTAAAAGTTTGGGATTAATTCTGTTAGATTTGGACAGTAAGTTTAGGATGGGGGAAGACTGAAATATGCTTAGAAGGGGACAAAGTTAGAGGAGAATTCATTGGTTCATCAGATAAAGGACAAAACAGACTGTCTAAAGATGCTTGTATAAGGTAAATAAACTAACACAGTACTTACATGTGACTCTGATGTGGAAGAAACATGCCCTCAGACTTAAATAGTTTGGCTTGGCTTTTCTCTTGCCCTTCACAATAAAGTACCCTGGTAACTTTTTAAATGATAAAATATAGGGTTCATAACTTACTTTTAATGAAGAAAAAAAACTAAAATTTTCTCTCAGTTATATCTAGATATTGACTTAAGGGGCTCCATGTGCCACAGGATAGCTACGAAAGTGGTCCAACACAGAATTATAAACTTACTTAAAATATTATAGATTATTTGGTCGTTTTGGTACCAATAATTTAACCCCAAATTTATTTCTATGTCTTTGTTTTGTGTAACTTGATTATGTGATTCTGGGGTATGACCTTTGCTGAAGCAGCACTGTGTGGTATAAGGTGAAGAGCTCGACACAGCAGGGCCGCAGGAAAGATACAACTCGGAGCTTGTGGCAGGACTCGGCGCTGCAATTTTCTACTAAAAACTGTATTTATAAAACTTTAGGTTGGGAGAATAGATAGATAGATAGATAGATAGATAGACAGATGATAGTTAAGTAGATGGGTAGATAGATGGATGATAGGTAGGTGGATGGAAGGATAGGTAGATAGATAGATAGATAGACAGACAGACAGATAGATAGGGACTCATATTGACTTCTATAAGAGCACACCAAGACTTATGATGCACTTTATGAAGACATTTTTGCTCTCAACAATTAGAGTATATTAGAAAAAATCTATACCTCACTAATTACTGCAAGGTCTCCTAACGAGTGTCCTATCAAAACAGAGAGATACTGAATGATGAGACAGAAATAAGGAGGATATTCTGAAAACCTTTTGGAAAACCAGACCATCTCACTTAGCAAGTGACAAAAGGCTGCTTCTCAGACAATGTGGGGAGAACGTGCTTTCAAACAATACAGCCTAGTGGACTCCGTGGCAGGAATGCCCAGAGAAACCTGTACATACCTTGGGAGGTAGAGAGGCAGGAAATAGGGCACAGGCTCAGAAAACAGTCCCATGAGGATGGAGCCTCTGTAAAAAGAGGAAAGATGGCGGAGACTGAAGCCCGAGGGGTCTGCTACAGGCTGTTCGAGTGAACAGTCTGCTATTAGCCTACATTTTCCTTCTCCCAAATATCATGATGGTGTCTGCTTCTAGAGAGAGGTTCTTAGTTCCTTAAGTAAATGTGAGTAATAGTAACATCCATACACACCGAGGGATTGTTGTAGGACCTGGATCAGGTAACACATGACGGTCATATAAAATAATTAGGAAGGGACTGTCATGGAATTACTTCTCAAACAATACATATTTTTGACTATTCATGTACTTACCAAAGACTTTTGTCTTTATTCTGTAGGTCAAGGGAAGCCATTTAAGTGTCTTTAGAAAGACCATGCACGGCATGATGTATTTCGCAAGGAGAAAGAACAGGAACAAGATTGTGACTGACTGTTTTAGAGGAAGGGTGTTTACCATTAACCACAGAGAGAAATGCACATCTTCAGATGACACCAGACAAAAATTACACTTAAAACAATAAAAAAAATTAATTCTATGAATATACCTTGAAAATGTAAACAGATATATTGATGTGACTATCCCGGCAATTAAAAATTCTTCATCATTTGAAACAATAAAAAGAAAATATTGCAAATTTAACATTTTAAAAGATTTATTATAAAGATAAACACCATAGATTATTTTTTATTCATTGCTGTTACAAGATATCTGATAAAAGGGGGTTGGGAATTTAGCTCAGTGGTGGAGTGCTTCCCTAGCAAGTGCAAAGGCCTCACTGCAATCCTCAGTTCTGAAAGAGACAAAAAGAAAAACAACAACAAAATATGCTTAAACTGGGCATTGGTGAGGTGCACCTTTATCCTGTCACTCAGGAGGCAGAGGCAGGTGGATATCTGAGTTCAAGGCCAGCCAGATGTTCAGTGAGAGTTCCAGGACAGCCAGGACTATACAGAAAAATCCTGTCTTGAAGAAAATAAAACAAAACAAAAAATACCTAACAAAAACAAGTCTCAGGAAAGAAGGACTTGCTGGGATCACAGTGTGAGGGCATAGTCAGTCGTGTGAAGGTAGAGTCTGTTCTGTGACGTTAGTCTGTCATGTGAGGGTGTAGTCCATCCTGTGAGGAATGGGAGCAGCTTGTAGTATGAATTCTAATTGCTCTTAATAATCAAAATCCAGAGTCAGATATAGGGGTAAATGCTGAAAGATCAGAGAGACAAAGGAGCAAGCCACGTCACTTCTTGCCTGGCCAACTCCTCAGCCTGAAAGGGGAGCTAAGCTCCGCTCTCTGCTCAGCCATATGCTTTTCTGTTTCTTCCTCGCAGGTGCTGGGATTGAAGGTGTGCTCCACCTCTGCCTGGCCTCTGTGGTTAACCGGTGGCTAGCTCTGCAGGCTGATCTCCAGGCAGGCTTTATTTGTTAGAGCACAAACAAAATATCACCTGTTGTATCAGGAGCGGCGGGCTGCGTCCCGCCACCCGGCTAGCTTTACCCAAAATAATTACACGGAAACTGTATTCTTTTAAACACTGCCTGGTCCATTAGTTCCAGCCTCTTATTGTCTAGCTCTTACATATTGATCTAACCCATTTCTAATAATCTGTGTAGCCCATGAGGTGGCTTACCAGGGAAGATCTTAACCTGCGGCTGTGTCAGGTGGAAGAATCATGGCGACTGTCTGACTCAGCTTCTTTCTCCCAGAATTCTGTTCTGTTTACTCCACCCACCTAAGGGTTGGCCTATCAAATGGGCCTAGGCAGTTTCTTTATTAAATGAAAGTAACTCCTCCATTAATCACCACTACATGAACTCAGTCTGTAAACTCCCTCCCAGACATTCTCAGAGCCTTGTCTCCTAGGAGAGTCTAGATTCTGGCTAATTGACAATATTAAACCATCACGTTTTACCATGGTAGCACACCATTAATTAAGTCAAATGAATTGGCAGTTAATATCACAGATGAAGGTTCTCCCTAATCCACAGGCAGCATCTAGGAACTACACTGAAGAGTAAAATTAATGGTAACCATATATAGGCATGGGTCAGGAATTCACAGAGAAAGAGAGAGCCAGAAGTGACCCTGAATAAACGGAAGACCGTGAAATGCTGAGGCAGCCATTTTGTTTAGGCGTTTGGGGGTGGGGTACTTTCAAATAGCACGTTTTGCTGATGAGACTTTTGAGAAATAAACACTCTCATCCATTGCAGTTGGAAGTTGAAATGAATTCAGCCTCAATGAGTTCAAAGAAAAGATTTAGTAATACTTATCAAAAGTACTGATGACTTTCCCTTGCATAAGAAATCTCGTGGCTAAGGGTCTTGCTTGTAGATATTCCTGTATGAGTACAAACTGATATATAGAATAAGTAATTTGCTGTGACACTTTTTGCAATGGCCAGAGGTTGAACACCCACGGCCCAGCAGCAGGGCACATGGTTGAGTAAAGTCTCATACGTTCTTCGGAATGTACCAACGTGCAGCCATAAAAATAAATGAAGAATAATGAAATGAAAACAGATTGTTATGAATACTAAAAGGGAGGCTAAGGAGATCTCAGGATATAACGCTTTAAAAGTACAAGTGGCAGAATAATTATGTAATACACTGACTGTGTGAGGAAATGGCCGGAAAGAATACATACATATACATGTACACATATGCATACTTAGAATTACAAAAATTATACCTTTGGAAATAACCCTTTCTCGTGAATCTTTTATGCTTGGACATATTTCACAAAGCATGCTGCCCTTCGAAAGTAGAGAAAATTAAGGTAGAGATTATACTTTTAATAGGACACATTCTGTACATGAAACTCCAAATAGATTTTAGAAGCCATCCTAACAGAGCTGTTTTAGAATGGCTTTTTCATTTCTCTCTATTTATAACAAATATGAAATTGTTACAATTGAAGAACTTTAGAAGAGTTCAATTATAAAATCAAAGAAGTAAAGATACTACATTCCTTGAAATGAACTGGAAATATCAATATTAGTTATTTATAAAGAGGTTATTTGTTACCGAACATGAAATGGCCCAGAAAGATGACCTTGGGAGTGTCCACACCTCTCCTGCACAGAGGTCATTTGTTAATATCATTAACTCCCACAGGGAGTGAAGCTTCTTCATGTGTGGTTTTTGGAGAGGAGGAACACAAAGTTGAGCAAAGAAGCCTTCAAAATAATGGGACCCTATCGCTAAGTCGACCAGAGGGTTCACAACTTGAGCAACAAAAATCACTGCCTGTAACTGACACTAGTTCTGTCTAAGTCTGTGGATTTATATGAACACACAATGGAAATCCAAAAGAAATCTACACTGGTCATCTTTTCAGGGGACAATTAAACCAGATAAAGTTTGACTATTAATAATTTATGGGAGAAGATTAGGCATGTTTCATTTCTCTCTCTCTCTCTCTCTCTCTCTCTCTCTCTCTCTCTCTCTCATTCTCTCTCCCTCCCTCCCTCTCTCTCTTTCTTTCTTTTCTTCTGATTGTTTGTTTTTCGAGACAGGGTTTCTCTGTGGCTTTGGAACCTGTTTTGGAACTAGGTCTTGTAGATCAGGCTGGCCTCGAACTCAAAGAGATCTACCTGCCTCTGCCTCCCAAGTGTCGGGATTAAAGGTGTGTACTACCACCTTTCTTTCAGAAAAAAATGTACAAAGTTACCAACTATTCCTATGATGGAGAGGGAGGGATCCACATTGCAGATAAATGGCAAATGATGTCTATAAAAATAATCATAAATTTAGAGCATCGTTCTGCAGCAGTGAAAGGCTTCATTCAAACAGCTCTGTGTTTGTTAATGAACAGGGACAGATTTTCTCCATCTGGCCTCATGTCCCAGAAGTCTTGTTAAATACACCACATGAGTGGTTGATTAGGAACCAGACCTTAATAGAATGCCCCAATGCTGCCAGTCCTATTCAAGAGGGAGACCTTGGCAAAGATCAAGGTGGATTTACTAATGCCTAAGACCCCAGTTGACTGCTGTGCAGGGGGATACAATCCACTTGGGATGGAAATAAAATTGAGATTTTTTCACCTCTACCTTTTCTTAGGGCCATGTGACATATTGCCTAGTAAAATAAAATAAATCCAATGCTTTAGCAAGAATGTGAACTCCAGGAAATTGAAGTGGAAAGAAAATGATTTCAGTCACAGTCAGCTAAATTCTGACACTATTTAGCCAATTATAAAAAAAGCAGTTGCTAACCAGTGGGGCCATGGTCCTCCCCATCTAGTTCACTTTTCCCTTGGACTACTGTTTGGTCATCCTGTTCATGTGTAGGGAGGAACCCCATCATGGCCTAAACACTTAATCCTACTTAGTAAGCAAAACAGGAAGGAGCAGGGGAAATGCCATATGGGATACATAAGAGCGCCCGAAGTGGATGCAGATTGGAAGTTTCAGCTTCTGATAAAGATGTACAATTCCTCTCCATCACAGTCCAGATTGGCCGGAGCTGCTCTCGAAGCAAGAAAAGCCTGGTAGGTCTGTTTTCCTGTCCCAGTTGACAGCATCAGCCAGCTTTCATTTGGAAACCCACAGGAAGGTAGATTGTCCCCCACGTCGAGCCTTAAAGGGAGGCTGCAGTGACAACTGTTGGCTCTATCCCTGCCATTTCCATGGGACCCAGGTTCTAACTGGCAACTGTTGATACTTCTTCTGTGCACATGCCAAGGAGATCGGGTGGATCTAACCTTTTCCTTCTTTAACTTCTTGCACATGGTGCACACTGATATGTTAATTCATTAGAAAGAAGCAACACCATTGGGTTTAAATATTTGCTGCAGGCCCTCAGAGTCAAGGGGATTAGTGAGTGATTCTCTTTAGAGTAATTTCTGTTGGCTGAACCAGGGGCAGCACTAATACTCAAAACGAGTCTCCAGCAGATAAAGAAGTAGAGGAGCTTGAGAACTAGGGTCATTGAAAGGATGATATGGTTTGGATCCCCCAAAGGCTCATGGTGGTATGGTGATATTGGTGATAGAAGATCTAGGCTGTAGGACCTAGGCAGCATAAGGACTGCAGGGTAAGGACTTGCTGACATGCTGTGTTGGAACCCTGACCCTTTCCTTTCTTTTTCAGTTTCTTGGTTGTCCTTAAGTTTTTAGCCCCTGCTCCCCGTGATAGGGATCTGCCTTACTACCAGCCCCTTGTGGTGAGGACTAACGACCATGCACTGAAACCTCTGAATTAATAAGCAAAAACAAACCTTCCTGCCTTATAAGCTGTTTCCTTCCAGTATTTTGTCACAGTGATGAAAAGCTAACAGAAAATGTTCTCCTTGGGCCATTACTGAAATCTTTTTTTTTAATTAATTAATTTATTTATTAAAGATTTCTGCCTCCTGCCCGCCACCGCCTCCCATTTCCCTCCCCCTCTCCCAATCAAGTCCCCCTCCCTCATCTGCTCGAAGAGCAATCAGGGTTCCCTGCCCTGTGGGAAGTCCAAGGATCACCCACCTCCATCCAGGTCTAGTAAGGTGAGCATCCAAACTGCCTAGGCTCCCACAAAGCCAGTATGTGCAGTAGGATCAAAAACCCACTGCCATTGTTCTTGAGTTCTCAGTAGTCCTCATTGTCCGCTATGTTCAGCAAGTCCGGTTTTATCCCATGCTTTTTCAGACCCGGGCCAGCTGGCCTTAGTGGGTTCGAAATCTTAACCAGAGAGCTAGGCAGGCAAGTTGAAAGGAGGGCTTGCGTTTGCGAGACTGAATTAAATTCAGTGTCTGAATGGTGTTTGTTCTGGCCATTTGTTACTTGCAGTGCCAACATTTCACTGAACAAAGCAGAAATAACTGAATGTGTGTGTGTGTTTGTGTGTGTTTGTGTGTGTGTGTGTGTGTGTGTGTGTGTGTGTGTGTGTGTGTATGCACCAGCTCCTGTGGTGTAATGGTTAACACTCTGGGCTCTGAATCCAGCATCTGAGTTCTTATCTCGGTGGAACCTGTTTCTTGAGGAAGAGACCTGGTCAGTCAGCCTCATCAGCTTAGACCATGAACCCCAATATAAACAGGCTACCCTTGCATGTTTCACATGCTTCAGCACTGCTAGGGGCATGTTTCACTTTCTTCACTATATACATACATGTATACATATTTCTACAAACACACACACATCATATATATATATATATATGATGTGTGTTGTGTAGGCATGTGTGTCCCTGCACATGCAAGTGTTATGTCACAGCATGCACATGGAGGTCACAGTACAACTTTACAGATACAGCTCTCTGCTTTCACCATTACCCAGGTTCTGGGTATTGAACTTGGGTTCCTAGGCTTCTGCAAAGCACCTTACCCACTGAGCCATCTCACCGGCCTTACATTACCACGTGTATAATGATGAGGAGGCCTGGACACTAGAGGACACTCGAGCAAAGCACTGAATACGTCCAAAAAATCCATAAGGGGGAGAAGCAGCTTCTCCAGGACCAAAAGGCCACACCAAAGTGCATGGGTTTATGGGAAACCTGCTGAAGCTTGTTGAAGCCAATCGTTTTCAGAATTCCCTGAGTAGCTCCTTAGGTTAGACACTGTGTGGGGCAGAGACACAGTTGCATGACCAAACAGACATAACCCAGCTTTGCAGGAGCTGCTTAGAAAGACAGACTAGGCAAGCATTAAATAATCATTTAGACACCAGAATCATGACTATGCTTAGTATTACAAAGAAGTTCTCGGTGCTATGGGATAATACAACCTTATACAGTGAGGATTTTGGTCTTCATTAAGGTTGGAGAAGGTTTCTCAAGGAAGTGATACTTAAGCTGTCTTGAAGTTGAGGTGACATGAAATTCAATGTGGCCAGAATAAAGTATGCAGAAATCCAGGGGTGAAAAGAGCATGGTTTATTTGGAAGAGAGAAAGACTTGGCATGACATAAGAGTGCTTTTATCCTACTAAGAACAATGACTCTTTATTTGGCAATAGAACTGGCTGTATTTCAAACACTTCTTCCCCGTAAGGTAGACCAGAGTCTGCATTTCAATGACGGCAGAGCAGGCTAGGACACTAAGGGCCTGCGACCAACAGTCTGAAGCTGTGTATGCTGGGAAGTCAATGAAAAGTTAACAGAGTATTACTTCCTGCTAAGTTCTCAGCTGGAATTTGCTGCCTTCCCCTTCTCATACATCCACTGGTACACACTTTCATTGGTTCAGGGCAGTGGAAACTTCGGCTTGCATTTTCTGACCATTTAATTTTGAAATAGGACCACTAGAAACAGGAAGCTCTCTGGACATCTGCACTGCTAATGTTATCATAAATTGTGGGATCCAATCATGCCATGGCAGCTCTTCAAATTTCTTCTGGTTGTTCAACATGGATGGACACAAACAAACAAACAAAGTGGAAAGCAAACATTAATTTCTTGCTGGCATGACTATTAGGACATTTCTCCAGTTCTGAAAATAGGAGGGCTGGACTTTTAAACTGAGAATACACATTAAGACAATTACATCTTTTAGGCCAAAATGTCCTGTATGAATTTGAGGATTGCTCCTTTGGTCTCCTTGAGAGTAAGTGCACTAAGAACACGACTTCGGACAGTTTGGTTGAGTTGTGTTGGGTTTGGGCTCTCTAGTCAGCCTTTACCCAAAGGATGGCATAGCTTCATCCCCAAAATGGTAATTTGGGGAAGAATTTAAGTTGGTAATGGTTTGTTGTATTAGTTATTCTTCTCATTGCTATGACCAAATACTTGACAAAAAGCCCATTAAAGGCTAGAAATAGCTAAGTACATAAGATCACTTTCAGCACAAGACTGAGTACAGGTACCTAGCCCCTAAGGAAAAGCTTGGCATAGCCACATGTAACCCCAGTGCTGAGGCAGTTGTGGAGGTGAAGACAGAAGGGTCCTATGGCTTGTTGGCCGATCACTGTAGCCAAAAGGATGACAATCTTTGGATGATATGGGAGAGTTTCTCTCATGGGATGAAGTTGGAAAAGGAATAGGACACCCAACATTTTCTTCTGGCCTCCTTAGACATGCGAATAGGTACATATAGCATGCACATGAACGTCACACACACACAAACACACACACACACACACACATGCACACCCACACAAGAAGCATCTTAAGGACTGTTTTGGCTTCCAGTTTGAGCACACAGTCCATCACAGAAGGGACAACATGATGACCAGAATGACTCACAGTTGCAGCAGCAATAATAAGAGGTTTCTTGCTCATATAGGTTGATCAGCGAACAGAAAGTAGACAGGAAGCATGGCCAAGTGATAAAACTCCAAGCAGGTCTCTCTCGGTGATACACTTTCTTAAGCAAAGTTCCATCTCCTTGAACTTCCAAAAGCTCCAAAATAGGTATTACCAGCAAGAGACCATGTGTTCAAACACATGAGCTTATATGGGAGAGTTCATAACTAAATCACAACACTTCTCAACAGCACGACCGGGATGTAGGTGATTAAATAGGTTTATGATAGATGTAATTCCAATGCTGAAGTGGCAAAAGGGACTGTGCCATTTCTCTGTTGAATTCCAATAAACTGCTTAGATAGATAGCTTGGATGGGTCTGCTGTCTGCCTCAGCATCCAAGATGGCAAATATCTCTTAGCAACTTAGTTATACCATGCACCTATCATGTAATTGGCTGATAGTCGCTGCTTGTCTCTATGTATTGAATGCCACATATAGTTTTGAGGGAATTCCAGAGCCATTAGAACTTTGACACTGGTTTCTTGACAGTGACCCAGGTTCGCATGGAAAAATATATTTCTCTCTCTCTTGGAGGCATATATGTTGTCAAATTGATGCCAAGAATTAGATTACTGTCTACACACTCTTTGTTAACTTATGAAGAGAGAGACAAGGCATACAGTGGCCATTCCTCTTGCATCCACTGGGAAAGGAGAATTGCAGTCCACTAACCAATTAGAAGGTCATTCTTCCACTGGTCAGAACCTTAGCTAGCGATCTTATTCTTCCTACTTTTAGATTCTCAAATAAAATGGCTTCATCTTATCTTTTTTTCTGTCGCTGTGTTCCTATGATTTTGGTTCTGTTTCTGTATCATGAGACAAGTATTCTACCCTTTAATAGCCAGAAATTGACTCAAGGCAAAGCCTCTCTCTCTTCCTTTCTTCTTTCCTTTCTTTCTCCTTTCTCCCTCAGCCTCTTTTCCTTTCTTCTCTTTGTCTTCAATTCTATTGGGATCACAGAGCCCATTTATCTTTGGAGCAGTTGAAATCTCCCAGAAAACTGCACTTATCTATTTGACATAAACATCAGCAGATTCGAACCACTTGGTAACTTAGTACAAAGGAGAAGTGTCCAGGGTCACGAAGTTCAGGTGCCGGTAATACAGAAATTGCCAAAATAACTCACAGAACAAATCAGGAAAACTGGCCAAATTTCAGGTGGCCTGGAGGCTTGTTCAAGGATGTCACCACCCAGACATGTACATGTGCAGACACATAGAAGAGTGTCTTGACCTTAATAATTTATAAACTGCCTCAGGTATCCCAAAGGAAGGGTGGTACCATGTGTTCTGTTTGCCGCTACCCCCATCTCCTGTTTTTATGTCTCTTTCCTTGACCTCCGGGGGAATGGAATATATCTCCCATCACCCCCATACTATTTCTAAACACTGTGGGTGTCTCAGGAGAAAACATCAAGAAGGTGATGGGTCAGTATAGGAACGATGGGAATACACTTGCTGGTTCTCCTGTTCCTTCCTGAGGCTGGCCCGGAAGTGAGTCCACTTTTAAATCAGAAATAACTAACATCAGGAAGCCAGCATGAAGGGTACAGAGGTAAAATGGGAAGGGGAAGGGAGCCACTTGGAGCTCAGTACTGCTAGGAAGTTTTAGAATAGAATGTCCAAGTACATAATCCAAAGATAAAATTTATAGCCAGGCACAGTGGCACACACCTGTGAGTACTCTGGGAACTGAGATAAGAGAATCAATCAAACCAGGAACTCAAGGACAGCTTGGGCTTCAGAAAGAGTTCGGACTTAGCCTTGCCATGTAGCAAGACCTTGTCTTAATAAAAAAGAAAAGGAAAGGGGGGGGAGATAGAATCATGCTCCTCTGCAACATAAAAGTGAGCATGTATCAATGACCTTATTGAGCTTGTCAATTATTAAGGGAGCAATAAGATGCTACAATGTGTTTAAATGGCGGTTTCCCTTTTCCCTGATGGACAAAGTTAATGACTTTTTCAGGAATGTGAACCAGTTGCCTTGCTATAGATAGAAGCATCATCTGGCCTTTCAAGCCCTACTGTCAATGTTCTACAAGTGTTTTGTGTCCCCATAGACTTGTAAAATATGCTAACTGCTAGATGGTATCTTCTAGACATGACGGAGAAACCACGCTTATGAAACCTCAAAAATATGCTCACCTAAACAATATCTGCATAATGACAATCCCGGTTAGTTTGCTAACACAGGTAGAGGAAACTCACAAGGTTTCACACCTAGACGAACAGCTGCAGGCAATCAGGGCCAGCTGAGAGGGGAGAGAGTGTTCTCTAGGGATTAACCCATTGATGGGACATACAGTCCCAGGGGGCAGCACTCAGTGCGTGCGTGCACACACACACACAATACTAAATGGACTTGGTAGTATGTCAGGTGTGGGGGGGGGCGTAGAAATTCTATAAATACAGTACTAATGTATAAAATTTTCAAAAAATTTAAAAATTAAAAAGCACTAATGGGTAAGTATTTCTGCCCTCATGGATTCACAGTTTAATGACTTTGTCAGTCTTTTTCATAATAACTTTATTATTTAAGACTTTACATTGTGTAGTTTGTCAACATACAGAAAAAACAAACTAAATATTTCCTCTTTCCTATTTTGACTGCTTTCATTAAATTTTTCCTATAAGTCTTCCATTAAGCTTTTCATCTTAGTGTTATTTTTGGCATATATTCATTCTGTGTACAAATTTCCATACACAAATGATCGTCAAAAATTCTTCTCTATGAAGTCATATCACAAGCATTCTCAAAAGGATACAGTTAACAGATCTGCATTTTCCAAAAAGAATACCTAGTCAAAGACCATCAAAGTTGTATAACTTGGAGCTGAATATAACTCTGGAGGCAGAAGCAGGTAGATCTCTGAGTTTGAGGCGAGCCTGGTCTACAGAGTTCCTGGACAGCCAGGACAACACAGAGAAATCCTGTCTAGGAAAAAAAGAAAAGGAAAAAAAAGAGTTTTTTGTCTTTTTAAAATAGACAATGCCCAAGATTCAAACCACACCCAACAAACACTTGACAAAGCGTCTAAGTATGTCTTCTGCCCATTTCACAGTTGTCTTAATGCCTTTGGGGGTAGTCTAGTAAAATCCATTTGTCTAAGGAACTAATTAACCAGAGGAATTTATTGCTTACAGTTCTGGAAGATGGGAAGTCCAAATCCCAGAGTGCCCAGAGGATTGTCATCTTGTCAATGTCCATTCTCCATAGATGACAGCCTTTGTGTCCTCACGTGGAGGTGGAGGAGGTGGAGCTAAACAGGCCATATGCTCATATGTGTGTGTGTGTATAATATAAATCCTATTCATAATGGTGGCCTCTTGTGACCTGACCTCTTCATAATGGTGGTCTCTTGTAACCTAATCATTTCTGAAGTGCTTCTCTTGTTAATGCTGTCACCTACTAGGGGAATTTTTATTTATTCATTCATTTATTTATTTATTTATTTATTTATTTATTTATTTATTTATTTATTGTTAAGACATGATTTTCCTTTATAACAGCTCTGGATACCCTGGAACTTGCTTTATAAACCAGGATAGCCTCAAACGCCCAGAGATCCACCTCCCTCTGCCTCCTCAGTGCTGGCTTTAAAGGTGTGCTCCACCATCTGGCTATCCGGAGAATTTTGAGTAGTGAACTTGGAGGGGCACAAACATTCATGCCATAACAAGAGTTTTTGAACAACAACACCCAGAGAATGTGTTCAGAGGCTTAACATTTAGGTAGTAAGAAAGCTAGGGTATTTTCCTTAATTCCAACCCACTCTTGACTGGGGACTTTTAAATCCTCCTGTTCTCCAGCTTTTTGTGCACATAGGCCAAGCACCATCTCTCACAGTAAAAGCAGAGAGGTCACAGGTCAAGGGGCAAAGGGGGAGGGTGGAGAAAGAGGACACAGATCTCCTGTTCTTCATTTCCTCTTTACTTACTTGTTGATTTGACACTTTGCCCCCATCCAATTTCTTACCAGAATGGAAATTCCCTAAAGCTCAGACATGTTAAACTTAGTCCATCCCCTCAGTTGGAGCCTCCTATGTAGCATACTGTAGACAGTCAATTAATAGTTGATGAATATTGTTGAATAAAGAGAGACTGGGCCTTTAAGACATCTTGCAGCCCTGATTTAGAGGAAAGAAGCTGGAGAGAACTCTGAGAGGCTCATGGAATCCAGCTTTGTGTAGTGTCCTTGGACATCATCAACTCAGAGAGTTGCGAATTATTCCATGGTCCACATCTCCCCACGCCAGTTGTACTGACATCAAGAACAGAGGAACACAGAACCACGTGACTTCCAGCATACTCAAAATGACCAGCGTCACAGTATTATACTCCCACCCACTGCTAATCGCTGTGCATCGCTGTCTGTGTCTCTTCGTGTGCTTTACTGTCCTCGTGTACACACTCCAAGATGTGGAGCAGAGAAAGCATAACACAGCAGAGGGACATTATCTGTGGTGTGTGCTGTATACTGGGCCCACAGGGAGCAAAGAGAAGTCTGACAACGCTACATTGCACGCAGGCCTCGCAGACCAGACTCAAGACTTGCACTGGTTTTATTAAGTCGACAGATGGCTTCCCAGAGTAGCCAGAAGAGCAGACAGGTCCCAGATGACAAATGAGGAGGGACCCTCCCTATGGGCAAGCTTGTGAGACAATGTGTTGACATTAGGCACGAATAAATCCATAACTGTGCTGTTCATGCAGATTTTCGGAGCAGAGCAGGTGCAGCGCACTGACCTTACCCAAATCAAAGTTTGCTGGGGAAAACAACCAGCTTCTCCAAATGCAGTCTCAGCAGCCTGTACCCCTCCCACCAAAAGAAGGATTGCAAAACAATTCCGAATAAAAACAAAGTAGGGAAAAAATTAACTTGAGAATAAGTGTTCTTTGCTGGAAATGGTTGACATATGTCTTGCAGAAACCCCAAGTCACATCTGGCTGCTTAGAACCCACTTATTTCAAGTCAAGTGTTTATGAAGGTCTCACATTGTCAGTTAATAAAGAAATATATTATATAAATATAAAGAGTGCACCCATCTTTATTGGTGTTAATACCACATATTCAGGCCATTAAATCGTTTCCAAAATTCAGAGACACTACTACAGATTGCACAGGTTTGTCTGCAATAATGAGGATATTCTTTGGACTTTTGCATGTAATTGTGTTTGTTACATTCTCCAGAAAGAGAGGACTTTGAGGGTCTGAACTATCCAGTTTAGTAATGTATAGTGGGCTAGTGGTCTCCTCAGAATAAAAGAGCAGTTGTTAAGCTACCTTATATCCCACTACTAGTCAACCAACCTGGGCTACAGGAGACCCTGACTCTCTCATCCTCTCATTCTCTCTCTCTCTCTCTCTCTCTCTCTCTCTCTCTCTCTCTCACACACACACACACACACACACACACACACTACATAGATATATAGATAGATACATAGAGAGATTACCTAGGACACCTGGTGTTTGCTATGACTATAAGAAGCGTAATGTGTAATTTCTGCCCTACCGTGCCTCCAACTGAAGTGGGGGTGTAGCACTACTCAGACTGTACAATGAAATAGTGTGAAATTCAAAGAAAACCACCCTGCTGGTAGGAAGGAAGGTTTCCTATAGAAGGACCTGAGCCTTGCTCAGCCTGCCTCTACTCAAAGGACCATTTACTCACATTCAAAGCCAGACAAAACTGCCTCCAATTCTTGCATTTCTGAAAACCAAGCATTTTTTTTATACTCAGCAGGGGGATCGGGATAGAGACAAAATGTGACTTTATCCAGCTGCATCTAGTGTGTAAAAGAGGAAGGCACCTGGTACCTAGGACAAACGTTAGATGACTGTCCCAGGAGGAGAAGAACCTCAGGCCTCAAGCACACATGCCCCGCCCCCTCCCTGAACTGCCACTGCTCATCAGTAGATAGAAAGATTTCCTTCTGTGAAAGCTCGGAGAGTCTTAAGGCCATTTCTGAGCACTGCCCTTGACATCATCTCTCTGGACCGGTTCAAGGCAGTGAAGTCAGAGGGTGGTTGAGTGCTGGTCTGCAGAGGCCGAACCCAGCACGGAAGGCAGTGTCTGCTCCAGGACTATTCTGATCACAGAGCACTTACGTTGACAACAGCTCCCACCCCCACCTCGCACCCCTCAAAAAAGAAACAGGTGGTAAACGCAGAGCATATGCTGAACTCAAGGGAGCAGAGAGGCCCCCTGCGTGCATTTTTCTTCACAGCTCAAAGAAATCAAATACAGCAGAATACAGGCATATCCCACAAGCTTTCAGACACCACAGCCTCAGTCCTGTAGAGCTCACAGAAAGGACTGACCTGTGTCATCTAGGAGCAAAGGGACAGGAACACTAAAATGAGCGTCCACACCTGGCTTCCATTTCTGACCTTGCCGCAGACATCTGGCAGCTTGTCTAGAAGTTACAAACCTGTGGGTTTCCCATGGTTGGGAGCGGTCAGCCTTGTGGTTTCCTACAGTCGTGGGAATGAAGAGGTCCTTCTGCTTCTTTTCATCCTCTTTCTGAAACTGTCGTCATCGTCATCTCTCTTTTGTAATTTGACCCCGTGCCTGGAGACTTGGAAGGGAAGACTATGGCTTTGACTTTGAGAACTCAAACCTTTTCCTAGAAGCTCAAGGTGGCGCGGCATGCTGAAGGCTGTGAAGCAGCAAGCAGACTTTAGAGAGCCCCTGAACAGTCTGTCTATAGAGGGTGGATATCGGTTTATTGGAAAGTGATAAAGTTCTCCTTTGAGAACAAAGGTCATATTCACTTACAACAGCTCACTAGGAGGTAGGCTAATTTAATTCTGTAAAGGGTTAAAAGGGCTTCCGAAATGTAGAGAACTCACATGCAGTGTCCCGAGTATCAGTCACACAAAATGTGTGCACACTTAGAAGAAAATCCTTGTCCATATAGAAATACTAAAGCATAGAAGTTTTTCTTTTAGCAAAGCTCACTTTCAAACCTCTGCTCAGCGTCTATAACTTTGCGAAGCAACAATCAAGACCAGCCTCCAGCTAGTTTCATCGATGGAAATAAACTGGTGATATGTGTAATAAATTCTGCGAGGCTTCAAGGATCTGGCAAGAACATCTATCAAGATAAAAAGAGGAAAGCAATGAGAGCAGACTGACTGGCAAGTGGAGCACCTTCAGAGTTCATCCCTAAAGATGCGGAAGGAACGACTTTGAGAACAGCTCGGTGGAGAAAAGGGACCATTGAAAGAGGTCCTGCATCCGACTGACAGACATCTTAGAGCTTTATTGTCCTCACCAATAAATTGAGACTAATAACATTCCTCTCCATGCATATGGCTCACAGGACTGCTGGATAAAATAAGAAAGAATCCCAGCACTTGGAAAGATATTGTTATACATACACACAGTCCTTCCTCAGTCTATGTAGGAGATTTGTTCCAGGACCACCTGTAGATACCATAATCGGTGGCTGCTCTCTTCCCTTATATAAAATGCCATAATACTTGCATGTAGCAGAGCAATACTTCAAAAGCACCAATGCAATGGAAATACTAATAAATAGTTAGGCTATATTGTCTACATTGTCTACGGTGTACCGACAATCCACATGTATTCAGTACAGAGGAAAGTTGTTTTTCAATTGATTTTATTCGCAGTTGGTGACTCCACAGATATGAGACGTGGATTCCAAGGCAATCCCACCAAAGGAAAAATAACAGCTGGCTGTTAGTTAGGTCTGAGAAAATGTGAAGACACAAGGAAAGATCACCATATAATACTGCCACATCTTTCCAGCCAGGGACATTTGGGTAGAAGAATCCAGGGTGTGTCCTGAGTAACAAGCTGACTTGTACAAACAGTCCCTGGGGACACTTCTAAGACACTTGGGACAGTGGTGTGATTCCTATTAGTTAGGTATTGGTAATACCCATTTGCTGTTTCCCACAATCTCACTACCACCCCAGTAAGACCACCATAGAGACTCAATTCATGTCTTCTCTCTGCTCTCAACCCTTCTGGAATTCTGACTGAAAATGGACCAAAACAAATATCCCCCATAGGTAGGGGACCCAGCAGCTCGTCTATCTGCCATTGCTGAACTCACTCCCGAGTCAGTTCTTGTCTCTATGTGAAGAGGGCACAAAGAGGGACAGCTTGACATAGTAGTGAACTAAGTAAACATGGGTTTACTGTTTTATGCTTTCTTGGACATTTGTCATCAAGAGGAAGAGATTTAAATTTTGGTCCTGACAACTTCTAATGATCAACAATAATCTTAACTTTCCTATTTCTGGTTAAGATCCTTTGGGTAGAGACAGGTGCCCAGCCACTACTATAGTCCCATGCAGTGCAAAGATTGCTAGTCATGATTGGACAAGGAAAACCACAGAGAAAGTTCCCTTTGCCAAAGCATCTGAGTACTTGCTAGAGCTGGTTCAATATAGCAGCTAATTGGAGACGCCCATCTCTTATACAGCTTCCAGTTTTTGGTGTGAACTAATAAGAAAAAGAAATTAATAAAAAAAATCAGAAGACAAATTTGAATGTAAGTTTTATTCACTTTTTAAATTTTAAAATAAGTTTAGCCACCATACAAGATATGAGAACACTATGGCAGGTACGTGTGAAAGTGCTTAGTAAAATGTAGAACAGGTTGAACAAAAGTTCCCAGTGGCATCCACATCCTGAAACTCCGAGCCTGTGGATGATACCTTAGATGGAAAAAGAGACTTTGTAAACCCTTTAAAGCAAATTATAGACATTAAAATATTGAGATGAGAGAGTATTATTTTGGATTATCTGAATGAGGATTCAGTAGAACTACATGCATCTTAATTAGAAGAAACAGAATATTTAGCAATAGAAAAGAAAGCAATATGATGGAAGAAACAACTGGATTGCACCAAGCAATAAAATTTTCTCACAGCCAATGGGTCAGTCAGCAAAAGAAACAACCAGCAAAGTGAGAGAAGGTTTGTATAAGCCATTCATCTGAAAAATTGCTTAATATTCAAAATACATAAGGAACTCATCCAACTTAATATCAAGAAAATAAATTACCAGATTAAAAAATGTCAAGGCACCTAAATAGACCTCTATTCAAAGAAGATGATAATTGCCAATAGGTTTATGAAAATGAACTTACTAATCATTAGGAAATTCAATTGAAAGCCAGAGTGAGATTTCACCTCCTGTTAGAATCAGAGATTATAAAACAGTAAAGGTTAATGGGTATTGGCAAGAGTGCGGTGAAAAAAAAAAAAAGAACCTTGGGACAGCATTGGGGATGTAAAGCACACAGCCATTAGTGAACACAGAATGTGGATTTCACAAGAGATTCAAAACAAAACTACTGTGACATCCAGCAATCTGTTTCTGGGTATAGAACCAGCAGAAATCAAGTCAGTACGTGCAAGAAACACATGTTCTTGTGTGGACTACTATGTTCACAGCATCATTAATTATGCACAGTAGACAAATGTGGACTCAATCTAAGTATCTAGCTCTTCTAGTTCCATTTCTGTTGTCATAAAATGTCCTGACCAAAAGCACCTTAAAGGGAAAGGGGGCCTATTTCATCTTACAATTCCTGGGGATAGTCCAAGGTTGGAAGGAAGTCAAGGTAGGAACATCAAAGAGTAGTAGCATCACATCCATAGGAAGAAAACAGAGAAAATAAATGCATGCATGCCTGCGTCCTTGCTCAGTTTCTCCACTTTTATGCGGCTTGGAACTCCCAGCCTAGGAAATGGTGCTGGCTACAGTGGGCTTGGTCTTCCCATATAAATTAACTTAGTTAAGACAATCTCCCCATAGATATGCCCACAGGCCAACACAATGTGAGAAATCCTTCAATAAAACTCTGTTCTCAGGTGACTCTAGGTTGTATTGAGTTGACAATTAAAGTTAACCAACAAAGTAACAAAGGATGAATGATAAAAATGTCTGTGTGTATGCATGTATTTTATAAAACTGAGCATTCTTTAGTCTACAAAAAGAGGAAATGGTATTTGTGTCAATTTGGATGAATCTGGCTGATATTCTGCTACAATAAATAAAGCATACACCGAAAGGAAGGTTCTAGATGACCCCAGGGTGTGTGAAATGTGAAAAAAAAAAACAAAATCTAAGAAGCAAGCAACGAGTAAAATCATGATGACCAGCATCACTGTATAACAGGTTAAGGAAATGGGAGGATTTTGAGCAAAGGGTATAAAGATTCAGATAGGTAGAATGAGTAAGTTATGTTAATAAAGGATTTTAGCTATCATTAAATGTCATTGTATTTAATATGGGAAAATTTCTCAGTTGATATCAAATGTTCTCAGTTGATATCAGCTGTTCTATACACATGCAAATACACAAATAGATAATTAATAATAATCAATATTTAAGTCAACTAAATTGTTTTCACAGCACACACATATAATTATACACACGTTTATATCTTATTGTACTATCTATATAATTTCTATTTGTCAACTATACCTAAAAAATCTATGGGAGGAGGAAATCAAAAGTGGGAAAGCGAAACCTAAATGATAGTAAATGTGACCCAAATGTATATATTAGCCTTTTTAAAAAGCTTAGTCTCTCTGAGGAAATTCACGTGAAGATAGGACAATGTTGAATTTCAAAAATTAAATCATTGTAGTCTGAACATTGTGGCACATACTTTCAATTCTAATCCAACATGTGAGAGAAGAGAATCAATACTTAACCTGATCTCACCCCATTTCAAAAAAACATTGACTCTATAACTGTTCACATATGCATTTTTAACAGTTATTGTTGTTATGGATAGCCATGTGCTGAACTAAACCTCAAAGGGGTGAATTTCACCTGTTTGTATGAGGAAACACAAGAATTCTGTATTTGGGCTCCATTGAGTTCTCTCATGTATAGGATTAGGCAAACGACTAAATTCTGCACTAGGAAAAATAAATCAGCTCCCCAACTTTCTCATTTACCTTCCTCATTTTATTGATCTGGGTCTTCACTTTTTTGTTGTTGTTGTTATTTTGTTTTTCAAGACAAGGTTTCTCTGTACAACAGCCCTGCATATCCTGCAACTCACCCTGTAGACCAGTCTGGCCTCAAACTCTCAAAGTGCTGCCTGCCTGCCTCCCAAGTGCTGGGATTAAAGGTGTGCACTGCTGTTGCTTGGCTGGGTCTTGACTTCTTAAGTGGAAGCAGAAATAATAAAGTCTGTTTATGGAGGATTTGGTTTTTAAGGATTCAATGGACTCCTGTCTGTGACAATGCTTTGTGACATGTTCTTTTCTAAATAATTTTTTATATTTTGACTACATCTATGCCATTGTGCTTGTGCCTGATGACTGAGAAATCCAAAATAGAGTGTTGAATCACCTAGAAGTAGAGTCACAGATGATTGTGAGTCATCGTGTGAGTGCCTGGAAATCAAACTGAGATCTTCTATAAGAGCAATAAATACTTTTAACTGTAAGCCACCTCTCCATCCCAGTTTGACATTGCCATAAAGAATACTTATTGAACCCAGAGACTTATTGGATTGGACCAGTAAAGGATTAAATGTAAAACTGTAACATGCCATTCTACATAATAACCCTGGAGCATTTGATATTTGAAGAACTAGATTAGATAATATAATAGGAGCCAAAATATCTGAGAACACTTGGTACGTGATAGAAACCCAATAAATGTTCATAGAATCTATCCACTTTGTCTCACGTCACTGTTATCTCCTTGTTTCCAATCCAATCACCTATGAATGTTAGATGATCTTGAAACAACACCACTAAGTTATATCAATGGCATAGATGAAGTATTTACACATGTGGATGTACATTGAACAGACAAGAAAATCAGAAGTGTGTCACTGTTCACCTAGGCACTGGCCAGGACACAGTTTACCATGTTTTCAGGAAGAATACAGGCTGAGTGTGAGTTTTACCAATGCTGCTGTGAAGAGTACACAGCTAGGCTCCATCCTAGATGAGTTGCCCACAGTCTGTCACTACAAAGACCTGGCAATACCAAAGGAAGTTTCCCCAGTATCTTCTCTTTAGGGATAACCTGGTCATCTGTTATATGACACACCACAATAGAAAGACGTAAAAGAACCATGTGCTAAAGGGAATGCAGAACAGCCAACTCCAAACTAAAGGTTTCATCTTCACAAAAAAAGGGATAGGTTGGAATCTTGTGCCTATAGTCAGTATTAAAACACACAATATCACATTTGCAATATGTTTGTCAAAAACCTTTTAAAGTAATGTATAAATTATGACAAGTAAATCTAATAAATCTATGATGAGAGATATTCCCTAAGTTACAATCTTATCAAACCAATCAGCTATCCAATACAAAGCAATCCATAAAAACATACATATAAGTAACCTTATACAGACTGAGTAGATTATATTTAGGAATATGTTCATAATATGTATATTGTATATACATAATACAATATAATATAATATGTATATTAATGAAAAAGGTCATGAATTTGAAAAAAGCAAGAAGTGTATGGAAATATTTGGAGGGAGAAAAGGGAAGAGAAAATGCTAAAATTTTATTATAACCTCTAAATTAAATATATATATGTCTTATAGATAATTAATGGGAACATCATATTAGAGAATAAAAAATAAATGTTTATTTTCTTTGGTTATTTCTCCTACTTAAAATAAGGATAAGTAAGAGAAAGAACTCAAGTGTAGTCAAGTGCGAGCATCCAGGATCTTGGTAATGGGTAAAATAATTGCTCTATACACTCTTTTTCAACTTTTCTGAAAGTGAGATATTACTAAAGTAAATTATGATGTATTAAAATTTTTAATTATGATATAGATTCAGAGCTTTGTAATAATTTGTTCTACTATAGAAAGAGGATCTAGACTAATTTTTAAAACAAATTGTGAATTCTTTTATCTACCAGTTTTTATTAAAATAATAATTAAAATAGCCATGTTAACACTTAGCAATCTGAACACTGTTTTTTATTATAGACAAAACAGTTGTACAACAAATCCAGTCCTCTCCTAGGCTCTTAACATTGCATTGGTGATATCTGGTTATTTCTTATGTATTATGAGCCCACCACAGGAGCCTGGCAAGGCTATATGTCTTGGCTCTTTTATTCTGCCTGTTTGCTCTTCAGAACCAAGGAGTTCTTACAAATCTACAATGAAATTTATATAATGTGCATGTGAAGCAAGATTCTTGTCCCAAACTAATTATATGCAGCCCTACTAGAACCCCGACAACAGCGGGCATTATTACTTGATTAGTTTTATAAGCTAGAGACTGAAGTCTTAAGATGCTGGGCCACTTGCTTATGGTCACACAGAAAACAAGTAGGAAATGCATGATGTGACTCTCTTTCGTCTGATTCTGGGGATTTTTGGAAAAAAAAATAATTTATGTTCAGTCTTTGAAGCAAAGAGACAAAACATAGCCATTTTGCTATTGACAATAGCACCATTCGGGGGGGGGTAGAGCTTAAAATTCTTTGAAAATCTTATTTTAATTGACAATCACAAGAACACTGTTGCTCCATGGCATCGTTCTCCTTCACTAAGCAGAGGAGCCTCATCACTGGTAGAATTGCTTCACCCAGCAAACCAGGACCAGACTGTTCAGGGACATTCGTCACCCTTCTTGGTCCCAGCTCTCTCTGCATAGTTCCTGTAAGTCTTCCAATTTCCCTTAACCTCACTGCCTAGGAATTCAACTAAAGAAGACACTGAGCACTGTTTCCTAAAGTCTGAGCCATCGTCAGTCTTTCCAATGGAGCTCTACTTTGGTGCTCTTTGCCCCACGATCTTTCTGGGCACCTTCCTTGTTCTGACTGCTCTACTCAGTGGTATGAATCTGGTAGGAGCGTTTGGCTCCATGGGCTCAGGGATTGCTCTTAATTTCAGCTTTGATGTGTTCCTATTCTTTACTTATAAGAATATAGATGGAAAAATATCCACAAGTGCCTGTTGTACCCCACACATTCTCTGCTGCTTTCAGATACTCATTTCAGTAATTATGTACCGATATGTGGTTTCTTTTGCTGCCTGGCATATGGCTTTTTACTCTCATTTCATAGAAAAAATTACTTCCCATGCTTGGTAAACGTCAGCAGCACTGTGGAGAGGATGGGTCTGCCCTAAGCCTGCCTGGCGTTGGGATAGCTATGACAAAAGTGAGGCAGAGAACTCAGAGGCACCATGCCAGAAGGGTAGCCACACCATGTAGAACCCGAAGACACCATGCAGAAGGGTAGCCACACCATGTAGAACCCGAAGACACCATGCAGAAGGGTAGCCACACCATGTAGAACCCGAAGACACCATGCAGAAGGGTAGCCACACCCTGTAGAACCCGAAGACACCATGCAGAAGGGTAGCCACACCATGTAGAACCCGAAGACACCATGCAGAAGGGTAGCCACACCCTGTAGAACCCGAAGACACCATGCAGAAGGGTAGCCACACCATGTAGAACCCGAAGACACCATGCAGAAGGGTAGCCACACCCTGTAGAACCCGAAGACACCATGCAGAAGGGTAGCCACACCATGTAGAACCCGAAGACACCATGCAGAAGGGTAGCCACACCATGTAGAACCCGAAGACACCATGCAGAAGGGTAGCCACACCATGTAGAACCCGAAGACACCATGCAGAAGGGTAGCCACACCCTGTAGAACCCGAAGACACCATGCAGGAGGGTAGCCACACCATGTAGAACCCGAAGACACCATGCAGAAGGGTAGCCACACCATGTAGAACCCGAAGACACCATGCAGAAGGGTAGCCACACTACTTAAAGGAGGATGAGAGGCTATGGCCTTGAAGGTATATTGGAATCCACATCTAACTTCTAGGTATGCATTAAAAGGAAATACTAAAATATCTAAGAGACACCTGCATTTCCATGTTTATTGCTCCACTATTTACAGTGGCTGAGATACAGAACTAATAAGCAGACCTTTGGACAGACAGGTGTATAAAGAAATGTGAGACAAATATGTTGTGTGTGTATGTATGCACGTGTGTGAAGACTACTGAGCTGTTAAAAACAACTTTTAGGGCTAGAGAGATGTTTCTGCCATTGAGAGGACCTCTTCCCGAGGACCTGGGTTTGTTTCCCGTTCCCCACAAGGTGCCCTCACAATAGTTAATATCTCCAAGTCTAGATGAGCTGATGCTCTTGTTGGGCCTCCAAGGGAACCAGGCAAAAAAGTAGGGCACAGACATACATGCACATAAAACACACATGAGAGGGAGAGAGAGAGAGAGAGAGAGAGAGAGGGAGGGAGGGAGGGAGGGAGAGAGAGAGAGAGAGAGAGAGAGAGAGAGAGAGAGAGAGAGAAGCAATATACACTCTTAAATTAAAATTTTAAAGAAAACTTGAAAAAGGGTAACATTTTGGGGCTTGGTTTGAAACAAAAACATGTAAAATGGTCCACATCTACATGCCTTTCTTGAGAGCTGTTGCCTTACTGGGAGACCTGAATTTTAAATTGTGTTTTCCCCTGAATTTTCCTGTAGGAGATGGTTCTTTGTCAGTACCGTGAGACTTACTACATTTTAGACACTAAATTAGACTTCTAGCGATTCAAACTTGAGTGCAAAGATTGTTGGGACTATTTTTTTTTAATCAGAAGTTTGAAAACCAGAGAATCCCTAGGACATTGACTTGTCTCTGAATCTCAAAGAGTAGCATGCCAGAAATTTAAAAACATTGAGAAATGTACTCATTTCTTCCCCACCAAAAGTTGTAATTCTGAATTGTCTCACTGTTTGCCAAATCCTCACCCAGCTCCAGGGGCCTGCCCTGAGGAGAGCAGCAAGAAAATGAAGAAAAGATAAACACACTGAGACGTGCATAAAATGCTGAGATCGGGTGGAGAAACCGCAGCACCCCGGAAGCTCAGAATGTTTATTATACACAGTTGAACAGGGAGGTGGGATTAGATAAACCAGAAAACAAGCTTAGCTAATCTCTGCAGAAGCATTCACAGGCTTCGGGCTGCGAATATCTGGTTGGAGAAAGCTACGGCGCACATTTTCGAGGCACACCATCAGTATCCACATAGAGACTACGAGGAAGGCTTTGCCATCTTTCTGAGCCTTGCCTGGGAAGACTTTACCACTCCCGTGAGGCTTTGGAGTCCGAGGCATGTCTCTGTCCGTGTCCACAGCACACATTCACTCGGGATTTCATTCCCTCAGGGCTTCTTCCACTCCCTACCATTGTTTATGAATGAATGAATTCTGGTTTTGTTTTGGCTTTAAGGATACTAACATTAACAGCAGAGCAGAGTAAACTGCAGGGTGTTATGTAAAGTGGAGTAACTCCGACAGGAAGGTAAGTTGGGCATGTTCTCCACACGTGTGGATGCTGTGAGACGACTATGAGAATGTGTGAGAGAGATGGCTGGGGATGAGCAAGGTGGAGGAGACTGGGTCATGGGCATCAAGACTCACACAGACAGAATGAGATCTAGTGTCACATAACCCACTGGAGCTGTTACAGCTCACAATAACTGTGACGTGTTTTATGAATTGCTGGAAGGTGGCGCTTGAATCTTTTTCAAACACACAGTAATAAGAAGATGTGCATACTGCTTGGTTTGATTTAATGAGTCTATATTTCTCATTATATTGAAATATCAAATTGTATCTAATAAGTATATGCAGTTAGTATAATCAACCGGATGCTCAAGAGTGTTTAAATGTTTCAGGAATTAGAGTTGCTATCTACCCTGATTTGATCACTCGACAGTGTATATGTGAATTAAATAACTATATGTACCTCATGATTTTGTTACTAAAATAATAATCAGTGAACAAAAATATGCTGTGGAATTCACTCGAGTGGATGTGGTGGTTACTGAGCTGGGTCTCCAGGTGACAGAGGGCTAGCATTAAATGAATGGGCTAATAAACCAACGAGGGCAGAAACACACCACGTATGCATTCGCTATGATGGCTACTCTTCTGTGCCTACATTCTCTACATGGCTCTCTGCCTAATACAACGGTTATTACACTTGAATAGATCAGGGTACTACACTCAAATGATGGAATCGTGTCTGTCCTAACTCTGGAATTTAGGCGCCTAATGACTTAAATTACGGACAGGCCAGATGTCTTCAAAAACACATCTGAATGCTAACTTGAAAAACACGTACTAATTATAGTGTCTCTTTTTGTTCTGTCTGGATCTGGGACTCCTGCCTGGCTATTGTCTATCTTCTCCACCACCAAGGAAGCATCGTCCCTGGGAAAGCAACCCCCTTGCCTATCTTACAGCTGCCTCTTCAGGAAGGCACTCTAGAAAACAGGCACCCACAGGCTCCTAATCTCCCCTGGAACTGCAGAGGCTTATGATTGTTTGGGAGTAGAAGCTGTACTTATCTTTGTCTTCTGCATTTTTTGCATGAGTTAAGGTTCAGAGCTGGAAGTATCTGCCTTTGTATCTCCTGCCTCCCTCTTATCATGCTAATATTAATAAAAATACCTGAATATTTTGAACATTCTCTCTGTCTCACATTATGCTTGCTACTTTACCATTGTTTTCTGATTCAACCCTTGCAACAAGCCTAAAATGAGTAATGTTAGCTCTGTCTAGGACGAAAAGTGCAAAGCACAGATAGGGTAAATAAATCACTAACTGGAATGGTTGTACCAAGTTCAAGCATTTTTACCATCATCTATAGTGACATCTCAATTTCAGTGAACATTTTATTTTCCTTGAGTGGTAGTTGAAAGGTGTCAATTGTGTATGTTCCTTTAAGGGTGAACACTCAGAGATGGTTACTCCATTTTATATATACATATATGTGTATTATGTGTGTGTGTGTGTGTGTGTGTGTGTGTAAAAGACATTCTTACTTTGTCTAAATTCTCCCCACTCCAGCCCATTTTAGGTTTTCTTCCAGAATAAAGTACTATTTTTCTATAGGGGCTAAGTTAGCAGGGAGGAATAAGATGAGAACCTATCAGCATCTTGTAAGCTGGGGTGGGCACATGAGACTGGCGCCTGCCAGTTAACCAACTTGGTGGAGGCTGGGATCCGAGGACACAGAGAAAGCACAACGTGGGTAGATAGTTATGGTGAATGCCACCCTTGTATGCTGCTATGTAAAATCCCTTGCTGAGCATGGAAAGATCTCAGTAGCAGGAGAGGGAGGGAGGAAGGGCAAGAACAAGAAATTACCGGTCACCATGCACTTTTCTTTTTTTTTCACTCTTTTTTTAATTTATTTAATTATTAAAGATTTCTGTCTCTTCCCCACCACCGCCTTCCATTTCCCTCCCCCTCCCCCAATTAAGTCCCCCCCCAGACCGAAAAGCAATCAGGGTTCCCTGTCCTGTGGGAAGTCCAAGGAACCCCCACCTCCATCCAGGTCTAGTAAGTTGAGCATCCAAACTGCCTAGGCTCCCACAAAGATCAACTTACCCCTGGACCCAGCAATACCACTCTTGGGAATATACCCAAGAGAGGCCTTATCATACAACAAAAGTATATGCTCTACGATGTTCATAGCAGCGTTGTTTGTGATAGCCAGAACCTGGAAACAACCTAGATGCCCTTCAAAGGAAGAATGGATGAAGAAAGTATGGAATATATACATATTAGAATACTACTCAGCAGTAAAAAACAATGACTTCTTGAATTTTGCATACAAATGGATGGAAATAGAAAACACTATCCTGAGTGAGGTAAGCCAGACCCAAAAAGAGGAACATGGGATGTACTCACTCATATTTGGTTTCTAGCCATAAACCATGCACTTTTCATTAGCAATGTTATAATATCCCAATTGTTCTTTAGCACGGGACCAGAAAGAAGTGTCAGATTTCCTTCATTAAAGCTGAAGAAATGGAGGTTCCGGAAGGTTAATTAATGTCCAAAGCCTCTCTGCTCATTAATGCTGCAGCAAGAATGAGAATATAAATTTGTTTCTCTAGTTCTGAAACCCATGTTGTCTTCTGCTCTGATGGCGCAAGAAACACCAAAGATGAGTTTGCTTTCTCTCCTTTGCCCCCAAGCTCCACCCCATGGACAGCCACAGTTGAAGGACATCTGCATAGTGAGTCTCTGGACATCTGCTGCCTGCTCTCCTGCTTCTCCGGTCTGGAAGGAGGTTACTTGATACTCCTCCATCGGGCCAACTCTCCGGGTCACGATTTTGGAATGTGAAAACGCTTTCCTTCATTTTCAAACTAGTGTTCTGTTTAAAACAGCAACATAAAAAGGCTTTTGAGCTTCAGAAGTGACCACAAGAAGGACTTCTGCATGCCATTTTGAACTGTGACTGTTGAGAAACAAAGGTCCGCTTTTATTTTTAAATGTTCCTTCAGTGCGTGAAGACATTTCAGAAACAAGAAGGAGGCTTGTAAAATGGCCTACTTATCCCCCCAGGGAGGCCTCTACTAAGGAGAGCAAGGGCAGAGAGCTGCTCAGACTGGGTTCTGCTGCCCAACAGGTGGTCTCTGAATTATGAGGGACTTTGGGACTTCTACTGTTGTGAGCTCCCTGGGTCTCTTCCTCAAGACTAGCCCTGATATTCCACAGCTGTGGGCATTCATCAAGGATTTGTGATTTAGTACACATCTCACTGGTTCCCCTCCTCACCACGTATTAAGAAATAAAGTTGATTAATTGTGTCTAGACTTTGGGACAATAGTCTATTTACTTTCTACCTGTGTTTTACATGGGTAGCCTATGAAATTAATCCAGGACAAGTTTTGATAACAAACGAGTCTAGAAGGCAAGTATGAAGAACAAAGCATTACTGTAAGGTTGAGGGTGGGCAAACGTAACTCTGCTAGGGTTGACTAAGGAAGCTGCTCACAATACCAACACTGATGCTAAGTTAGGAGAAATTCAGTCCGAAGAATGAACTCCAGCTGAAGCCTATAAGCCTGTAGCTGCCAAAGGGTTGGGGAACCCAATGGAGAGCTGGTTTGGTTTTGTTTCCCAGCCTTAGTGAAATCCTCTCAGCTACTTTAGAGTCCAGAAGATTAAAGGGATAACATTTTCATTGTTTACCAATCCAGGCAAATGACAACTCCACCTTTCTTTCCAGTGTAATGCAGGAAAATGGAACGTCCAACCTGAACTCTTTTTTAAAGGCACATTCCTTGATCATGAGATTGAAGTCTCAAAGGAAACTTGACTACTTCAAAGGAATGTATAAAGGTTGAAATATAAGTATTTATTTTTACAAACTAAGATCTGTCGAGTGTTCCAAACTCAAGCTGTACCAGTTTCATTGACGTCTCGCTGGGTGACCTTGGGAACATTATTGCCTCTATTTTTCTTTCTAGAAATACTTGGATGGCAGCTAACCTTCAGAGTGAGGGATTTGACTGTTTCAATGAACTCCGTGACTATAAAGAAGAGTTTAAATAATCAAGAATGCCAGCAGATCCAGAAACTTAGAAAACAGGCATGACATGAGCTGGTGCGGATATGTTTTTTCTACCTCCCTTTCCATCCATAAGTTTAGCTTGCCTCTTGCAGAGGAGATTCAGTTAGTGGGGAGGAGATTGGATTCCAACCGAAAAAAGGGAAGAAGGTGAAGAGAATTGTCAGTAAATGGAGCGAGCTACAAAACAGTTTGGACATTCATGTGCATGACTTCACTAGTGACAATAGCAACAAAGAGTGTTACTTTTGGAGGGATGGATAAAAGGGCCAACAAAGACAGCCATAACTGTAAGCCTGAGATAGGGGTGACAAGCAAGTGTCACTTACGTGGCCTGTTCTGCTTAGTTGCTGAAGTTTCCCGGATTGCTAAACTCCAGAAGGACTCTGAGTTTATCCTATGATTAGTGGGAAAAATTTGATGATTGACTAGCTGTGTCCCCTAACAATAAATACAGATTCTAAAAACAGCATCATGGGGTGGATACTAGGAGTCCTGTTTTGTAGATGAACCTGGGACTTAAAGAGGTTCAGCTTTTCCCAGAAAACATTTGCCAAGCTCTGGGACTTGGGTCTGCGTGTTGTCTGTCTGTTCTCAAAGCCCATATACTTAAGCCACCTAGGTTCTCAGGATGGGCCTTCTGATACGATAAAGGTTATAGAATTGAATGTGCAGTTTCTGTTTTGTTGGTTTTTTTTTTTTTTTTTTTTTTTTTTTTTTTTTGAGACAGGGTTTCTCTGTGGCTTTGGAGCCTGTCCTGGAACTCGCTCTGTAGACCAGGCTGGTCTCGAACTCACAGAGATCCGCCTGCCTCTGCCTCCCGAGTGCTGGGATTAAAGGCGTGCGCCACCATCGCCCGGCGAATGTGCAGTTTCTGAAGACTTTGACAACAGTATTTAATTTCCATTAAAGAATACTATAAGGTCACTAGTCTAACATTCCTGTTATTAAATGCTTTCCTGAGCCAGGTCTGTGAGGGATAAGGGATGAGTCCTCCCTACAGACACTGACAAATGCCAGAGATCCCTACTGGAAGTAATGTTCCTCCACGGGCCTTAAGAGACACCAAAGGTCCTAAACTTTCCTATTGTAATAACGTTGGTTTTGCTTTAACATACTGCAAAAAAAGTCCTACAAAAATAAGCTACTATTTCTATGGCTATTTTCACATCCACCATATATTCGCATATATATGATCTTTGGTAAGCTTTTTTTCCATCCTTAAAATCATAAAAATGCTCAGGCTAATGCAAAAATATGGAATCAGTTTTGCTGGTGGTCATTAGCAGGCTGAGTTGTACATTTGTCAAACAAATATGTTTAGAAGCTCCCATGGAAACCATTGAAGAATATTTTAACTCAAGAGGAATTGCTGAAGGTCAGAACAGTTGTCTTTTCCCTTCAGTTTCTTATTATATTTTTACCTTCCGTCCCACCAAGCTATACCTAAATGAAGAGTAGGTTTAGAACAATAGTAAATTTCAAATGTTTCACAATGCAAGCATAGCCATTTATCTCTCAAATTTCCAATATAGACCACATCTAAATTTCCATTTCATTAATATTTAAATGATTTACGCATTAGAATTATTAAAAGTGTAATACAAGAACTATTAGTGAAGAGAGAAATGGGAAGCTTTGTGTCTTACTAGTGGGAATGTAAAATTTCATAGACACGGCAAAGTACAATGTTTTCTTAGAAAGTTCAACATAGAATCACTAAGTACCCAGAAAATCAACTCTTACGGAGGCTTGACTGCAGAGGCTCGTGAGATACTTACTTGAACATCAGTCTCATCTGCTGTGGGATAATGCTCTTGTACCCGTTAAAGATTTGTCACTCATATTGGTTTAATAAAATGCTGATTGGCCAGTAGCCAGGCAGGAAGTATAGGTTAGGCAACCAGACTAGGAGAATTCTCGGAAGAGGAAAGGCAGAGACGCAGTTGTGAGCCATTAGGAGAGGAAACAAGATGAGATTGCCTTACTGGGAAAAGGTATCAAGCCATGTGGCTAAACATAGATGAGGATTATGGGTAAATTTAAGTTGTAAGAGCTAGTTAATAATAATCCTGAGCTAATAGACCAAACAGTTTATAATTAATATAAGCCTCTGTGATTTTCTTTGGAACTGAATGGCTGCAGGACCAGGCAGGACAGAAACTGATGAGTTATCAGAACATCAGAATTACTCACAATTGCAAAATAAAGCAGAAGGCAAACAGTCCAAATGTCTGTCAACAGACACTCATCTGATAAACAGACTGTGTCCCATACATACAATAGAATATGATCCAGCCTTTAAAAAGGATGAAATCCTAAAACATGAGACAAAGTGAATAAATATGGAAAACATTATGCCTAGTAAACTAGGCCAAATGCAAGGAGACAAATAGCATCTGACCCCACTTATATGAAGTACTGAGTGTCATCTGAATAGAGACAGCAAGGAGGTTGGGGTTTTCCAAAGGTGGGGGCAGAGATTATTCCTTAGTGGGCATGCTATTTCCATTTGGGAAAATGAAAACGTTCTGGAAGTGGATATTGCAGGCTACTGCACCACACTATGGTTGTATTTAATTTGTAAGACTTGAAGTCTTAAAAATGCTTAAAATGATACATTTTATACTAATTTTGTGTTTTGTCACAATAAAAAGAGTAAAACTTATGATTATGGAAAAAGACTGTGAACCATAAAGGATATGTTAGGTAAAGTGTGTAGTTATCAATTCATTTTTAATAACATCGGGATTTACAATTCAATTAAGCACTTGATTAAATGAAATAATTAATTCACTAATTGCCTACTACTTAGAAGCCCCTTTGAAGTGTTTCTATCCCAGAATATTTATCAAGCATTTATTTCTAGCAAGTACAGTGACCCCAGGGACACAAAATACTGAAGTCACAGAGCCTAGCTCTTATAGTCTGAAGGTTTGACTCCTGCAAAGCTTGGGAGCTGACAGCTGATCAGCAAGATGTTGCTCTTAGGAGGAGGGTCCATTGGAAGTAATCAGAACTTGAACGGGCATTCTCGTGAAAGGGACTGGTGCCTTATTAAAGATGTCTCAGGAGCTACTTGCCCATCCAGCACGTGGAGAAAATCCAAAGCAGTGAGAGCCCTCAGCAGAGCCTAACCTCACCACACTGCTCTTTGACTTTCTGACTCCCAGAAATTATAAGAAAGAAATCTTTGTTGGTTATAAGGATCCAGTCTATGACACTCTGGTATAATATCAATATCGCAGAGGGCAAAGACACTAGTGAACAGGTAATGGATGATAAGGAGCACAGCCATATCCAACATTATGGTGCTGTTTATAGAGAAGCCTTTATATAGCATGATGTGCTAAAGTCAAGAAGCTCAGATTAAGGGGGAAGCTGAGACGGCTTTCCAGAAGGGTGACATGTTTTCTGTGTCTCAGAAGACAGATGAGAGCTGGCCGAGGGAAGGGAGGAGTCAGGGAGGGAAGAGTGTTCAAGACATCACTGAAGGCCAAATGCTTGAGGCAGATGAACCTAAAGACAGAGAAGTTGCCAGATTAGAGAGGCTCTGAGATAGTTCATTCAAGAACATGGTTCTTATGCTGGACCATGTGCATCCTTCAAACGTTGGGAAGAGGAGTGTTGTCCTCGAGATGGGTGTTTTAGAAAGACCATCTTCAGAGACGAATGCAGGTTGGATGTGATATGACTGGGGCTGTGTATTCACTTGCAGGCTCTCTGAGGTCTGTGGCCTCATCCTGGTGTTTTCAATTCTCACTCATCGACACCCTGCAAAAAATTATTTTGGCATTGAGTTTTATATTCAGGATTGCCTAACAGCACGCATGTGTTTGAAGTTTTTCTGTAAGTGCAAAGAACTGTTTAATGGACATGGGCAGAGGGTTTCTCCATGGCTGTAGGCTCGCTTTGTGTTTTTCTATCCTGTGCTGCTGACTTTTAGTGCTGTCTTGGCTTCGTTTCTAGTTTGACTGGGCCTGAAGTCATTGGAGAGAAAGAAGCAGGAGGTCATGGGGATGCTGGGGCGAAGTCAGGATGCTTCCTCCAGAGACCCTAGCTGTTTACCTTCCTTCCTGTTCAGTGCTTCTGGCATCCAGGGCCTCAGCACTGAGGTGATTCCCTGCCCACAGTCTTTTCTACTTGTATCCTTCTTTCAGCCCTCCCCCTCCCATAACAGACATTGTGGCTCTTGTGTCACATGGTCAGAAACTTCCTCTTATCCTGCAACCAATTCCAGTAAAATGTTTTAATTGCTGCCAGGAGCTGGTTAAACCACAACTCCCAGAAAGCCTTAGTTTTCTGGATCTTTAGTGTCATAATCCAAAATGATGAGGAAAAACTACTAAAATATAATGTGAGAGAACTCTCAAAAAAAGATCGCAGCCTAACTCCTTGACTGAAGGAAGCCCCATGTTCTGTCTGTGAGGAAAGACGAGCTCAGTCAGGACCCAGGCAAACAACGGGTATACAGATCAGCGTAGTACCTGTCCCATACAGGTTTTCCCACTCAGATTCAAATGGGGGACATCTGGGTTCACACGGTTTTCTTTTTCAGATGAGATGCCCAAAATAGGAGGGAAAAAAAATCACATAAAAGCTGGGGAGATCTCGAGTGAGTGGCAGAAAACAAAGTATCAGGAATCCTACTGAAGAAAAGAAGCCAATGCTGTGCCCTCCCTGGTCGCCAGTATGAGTGTGAGTAAGCACACTTCCGAGCCCACCAGCTCTTCTTGGCTGTTCCGTGATTTTTCCCTCATTGGCTATGCAGCTTTGGGCAGATTTTTTAAACTTAAGTAGCAGGGTGAGGCTTACTTTGCCACATAGTTTGGGGATCACAGATGATTTTTATAAAGTCTCGAACTCAGCGCTCAGATGACAAGAATATCTGAGTTGGTGAAGACTGGAGTGATTATGCCTTAGTCTTCTTTCCAGATTCTGGATTCTGAATGGAGTCACGTTACTAGGATTTCACGGAAACTCTAAACCCGCTTAAAGAGCCACACTGCAAGCGTGCCTCCTACACAACGTATTTCTGCCATTCTACCTTACAGGATATAGAGCTAGACCCATAGGAGGGCCAGGAAAAGATGCCTGCTTTACTTACAGCAGAGACCAAACGGGTCACATTTATTCTAAATCATCCAGCACCCCAACATTATGTTCTGAAAGTGTGTTGATGTGATCATGTTGCCATGACTGAAGAATCCACCACCACCACCACCGTCTAAGCTCTGGAGAATTCTCAGGCCTTTTTACTTCTCATCTCTCCCACCTGTCTGTAGCCACACAAGTCCTATATTTGGTGTTGGCTCTGTCTCACATGGCTGCTCCTTCGGCCCGTCATTTCTCTACAGAGAATCCTGGTGCCTTTGCATTATGTCCCCTTTTCACCTTCCTTAATAACAGAAATGCATTTGGTGGCTCTCAGGGGTAGGAATCAAGAACAAACTGCATTGTCTCCAAGCTAGGGAAATGGGGTTGAAGGATTTTAGTGGGAAATCATAAAGCAAATACAAGTTAGGGGTTCAAATTCACTTAAACCCTTACTACTGTAAGTCTGACACTGTAAGGTTAAAACCATTGAGCAACCTGGCCGAGATGGGCCATCTTTGTTCCTCATTTCCATCACATCTTCTCCCAGATTATTCTGTGGAGCCCAGAATAAACTCTTTCTGTGAGAAAAACCACTGAGCTAAGAGTTTGTGGAGATATAGATATCATTGTATCCATTTCACAGAAGAGTAATAGGACAATCCTTTAAAAAAAACTATTAACATTTATCTACTTGTCTTTATCTATATGTGCATGCTTGTGTGCATATGCAGAAGTCAGAGGACAACTAGCAAAAAGTTGATACTTTCCTCCCACTTTGATCCCAGGAATTGAACTAAGGTCATCAGGCTTGGCAGCAAGAGTTCTTGTTCACTGAGTCATCTCTCTTGGCCAGAGCAATAGGCTGTTAATGAACAGGGAACTTGCTGCCCGCAGTCACACAGCCAGTGATTAGGACAGAACTTTAAAGTCAGGTACTTTCTGTCTCTGAAGTTTGTGTTCCTTACCAGTCAAAGCCACTTCCCAAAGAGTCATTGCCCATGTTCCCTCTTTTCTTCTGAGGTCCCCTTCTCTGTGCAAGCTTTTCCTTATGTGGAGCAAATAAATACCAGGTGTTTTTCCCAATCTTGGAACTCTTGCCCTCTTGTTTTCTTTACAGCATTTGAAAAATTTGACCTTTTTCTGAAAACGCAAATTGAAAAGAGTTAATATAGGACCTATCTCATGCCTGACCCCTCCATAAATAATCATCTACCTATTCGGTCATTAAATAGTCAAAGAACTTCACTTTGTAACTCACTTCCATCAGCAAAATCATTGACATGAGACCACAGTCCCTGTTCTGCTACTGAAACAGATTTCTGAGGCAAGGAATTCTGTACTGTGCTGTTTATTTTGCAGTCCTAGGACTTGAACTCAGGACCTCGAGGTTGGTGAGCAAGTGCTCTACCTCTGAGCTACATTCCCAGGACTAGGCAAGGAATTTACTTTTAAATAAAAAAAGAGAGAGGAAGGAAGGGAGGGAGGGAGGGAGGGAGGGAGGGAGGAGGAAGGAAGGAAGGAAGGAAAGAAGGAAGGAAGGAAGGAAGAAGGAAGGAGGAAAGGAAAGAGAAAGAAAAAGAAAGGAAGGAAGGAAGGAAGGAAGGAATTCACTTCTACCTCCAAAGACTAAAAAACTCAAAAGCATGATACGGGCATATGTAATAATCTTTTTATTGCATCATCCATGATAGAAAGCAATAGGACTAGGGCGAGGGTGGATGGCAACAACATTGATCTGGTCATGTGGGCTGATTTGTCATGATTAGATCACAGCTTGAAGCTCTTCTTTCTGAATCCTGCAGCATTGAGGTTAAGATATGTGGATATTGGTGGACTCCTTCAAATCACAGCAATCTTAGACTCAGAATGGAAAGGGTCCTTGCCTCTGTGTGTTTTCCACCAGCTTACTCTGCTCTGTTCGTTTGTCTGTCCCTGTGCCAACAAAACACTGGGCTAATTATTATTGTTCTATGATGAATCTTATTAACCAAGAGGGGGAAAACCTTCTTGTCTCTTCCTTATTTTAGAGCACATAACTCACAGTTGAAATCAGATGTTTAAAGGTGACTTTGGGTAGAGAACACATCTTCATGACATTGAGTGTCCTAAATCTCACAAAGGTGTATGTTTTCAGAAATGCAAGTTTTTCTTTCATGCATGAAGTTTGCCACATTAAAAAAAATCTATGGCACATCACACATCTCCCCATGCTTAAGACTAAGCCCCTTTTTTTTTTTTTGCATCTTCTACCTGGAACTGAACCAGGAAGGAGCTATTTTGTTTTACTATGTCGAAGTTGTATCCAGCATGGCTTTCATGGGCTCTCACTGGTTGCAATAATTTGCTGACTCATGTTTGTTTTTATGTCTTCATATTGCCAATAAATATGAGTTCTTTCTTTCACTTGGGTCTTTATTTTTTTTGGGGGGGGGCGGTTATTGAATGTTCTAAGCCTTACAGCATGATATTAATAAGCACAATAGCAGGCACCCTTATGGTGTTAAGCCATGCAGGAGAGTGCTTCTGAAGTGTTGCCAGGATGCGTGATACCATCACAGATTTACAGTTTAGCTTAAGGACGCTGCATCCTTTTCTTAATTTGCTTGAAATGACTTTTGTCACAAATGCCTACTGGGTTTTACTAAAGGCTTTTTGGTAACAATTTAGCTGACGATGAGATTGTGTCTACTAATGTTTGAAAGTGATGAATTAGACTTTGAACTACTTCTGCATTGCTTCATTCTCAAGACACTTCCATTTCTGTATTGCTTCATATGCAAGTTTGACCCTTTCCTGTGAGTAAAATGGACAGATATATTACTAAACTATGTAAGGAAAGCCACAGTGAGGTTTCTTTGTTTTTCTATCATTCAGGTAAAGTAGTTAAAGAGACTAATAATCTGTTCTTTAAAGTTTTTACAATGAAAAATTATTCTTTAAAACAATCTGTGCAGCCGGGTGATGGTGGCACACGCTTTTAATCCCAGCACTCAGGAGGCAAAGGCAGGTGGATCTCTGTCTACAAGAGCTAGTTCCAGGACAGGCTCCAAAGCCACAGAGAAACCCTGTCTCGAAAAACTAAGAACCTTTTGTATGGATATACCATAATTTGGTTATTTATGTGTTGGCTGATTAGCATTTTAGCTACTTCTCGCTTTTGGTTCTTACAAATGTCATGAGAATTCAAGTACAGGTCTTTGCAAAAACCTGAGCTTCTTCTTATCTTGAGGAAAGACGTCAGTGTGAAGGTGAAGAAGATCATATAGTAGGTAATCATTTTTTCAGAAACTGATAAATTGCATTGCAAATTGGTAGCAGACTTTTGTACTCCACATGAGAGCATCACCTCATCCATGCGACCCTTTATGAACACTGTGGTCATTCTCTGGATTTTGTGTAGTTTTTTATATCTCATTCCTCATTGGGTTTTTAATTAGCTTTTCCTTAATTAGTAGTAATGTTGAAAATTTCTTTATGTGCCTCTTTGCCCTCTGTACAGTTTCCTTGGTAAAATGTGTTTTAACTTCTGTGTGGTTTTTTAGCTAGCTTGTTTCCCCACTTTTGAGATTTGAAACTTTAAAAATAGTCTCTCTCTCTCTCTCTCTCTCTCTCTATATATATATATATATATATATATATATATTATTGGCATATATATATATATATTTGCCAATAGTTTTTCCAGCTGTTTCTGCACCATTTGTTTAAAAGACTATCTTGTTTTTATTGAGTTAATTTTGTTCTTTTCTACGACATCATTTTGTCATGTATCTGTAGCTTACTACATGGCTCTCTCTGTATTTAGTTCCCGTGACTTAAGGGAGTGGCTGGTATGGTGTTATACTAAGCTTGGAAGCAGAAAATTCTAGGCATCCAATAACTCTATGTATTTGTTGTTTATCATTGTTCCTTTGGCTATTATAGGGTCTCTGTATGTGAATTTTAATTCACCATATCAATGTCTATCTGACCCTACTTATTCTGTCCTCCTCCCAGAGAAAAACTTGAATATTAATCCATCAAATGCCCCGGTCCAGAAACATGAACTTGCTCTATAATTAATTAAGTCATGTCCTCTGTTCACGTTTTCTCCCTGTGTTTTGAGTTTTTGAAGTTATTGTAAATATATTTTAATTTCTATTTCTAATTGTTATTAATACACAGAAATACAATTTTTATTGATTTACAGTCTCAATGTTATTAAGTTTAATTCTGAAAGGTGCAGGGCTGTGTGTGTATCTGCGTGTGTGTGTGTGTTTTTTCCACCAGAATGTCTATGTATACAATCAAGTTTCAAAGAATGAACACACCTTGAGTTCTTTCTAATCAGCTGTCTTATCCATTTCCCTTGTTATATTGGGCCCAAATACGATGCTCAATCAGAGTAGAGATGTGTTGCTTGAAGGAAGTAACTGATTGTGGTGGCTCACATGTATAACCTAGCTCATAATATACTGACACAGGAGGATGACAGCAAGTATGAGGCCAACCTGGACACCATGATGAATTTGAAGCTACCCTAGGTTGCAGAGTAAGACCTGGTAATGATAAATGTTAACTGACAGCTTGACAGAATCTAGAATTATCTGGCAGATGGGCCTCTAAATAGTCTTTAAAGGGATCGATCCCTGCTTGTGTTAATAGCGGCAGGAAGACTCATCTTAGTTGAGGGCACTGCCGTTCCCTGTGCAGCAGATCCTGAGCGACAGAAAACTGAGGAAGGAAGAAGGGCACTAGAGTGCATCTACTCGTGGCTCTAATGTGGATATGATATTGATGCCCTCTCTCTTTCCTGGCAGACTTCAACTTTGAGCTCTGAGACAAACCATATCCTTTCTCCCTTAAATTGCTTCTGTCAGAATATTTTATCACAACAGGGAAATTAATTAAAATTGTCCCGGTACTTAAAGAACAAAATAAATATGAAAATAAGCATGTTTGTCATTTATTTTTAATTTTTAATTAATTCTTTGAGAGTTTCTTAATTTTTTTGATCGTATGCACCCCTCCCCCAACTCTTCCTGGAACCACCCTCTACTTCCCTACCCTTTGTGTCCTTTCTTCCCAGAGAGGCCAGTTTGTGATTCTCAAACATTCTTGAATATGTCACCATCCACGGGAGCATGTTCAACCTACCAAGGGCTGTGCTCACAGAAAACTCCTTTGCTGTGGGAACTCCTTCAGCCAATAGTCTTTAAGATGCCAGCCCACTTTGGGCGTGGCTTCATGTCCTACAAATGCAGACATAAAGCATAAGCAGGCTTCTTGACTGCTGGATTCTGTTCCAGCTCCCAGCCCACTCAGAGGACTGCAGATGGCTACTCTTTCTGTGAGTTTACCCCTAGATAAACAAGCTTTTGTTATACTCCATTCCGGGCTAGCTTGGAAGTCTTTGGTATGCCAACACTCCTTCTTTCAGCAGCTAACTATTGACAATAGCCCCACAGCGAGGAATGGGATTTCGTGCCCGATTCCCGTCTCCATCCTGGGATTGATCTGGCTTGCGCTTGCGCAGGTTGTACGTAAGTTGTCCCAATTGCTGTTAGTTCATGTGTGCAAGCTGCCCCGCTATGTCCAGAAGATGTCACTTATCACCTCATGTAGTCCCTTATCACTTCTGGCTTCTATGCTCATTCCTCTGTCTCTTCTGCAATGACCCCCGAGATTTGGGATCCACTTAGAGCTGATGATCCGGTAGTCTTTATTCTCTGCACCTTGGCCAGTTGGGAGTCTCTGTTTTAATCACCAGCTACTCCTAATGGAAGCTTCTCAGCTGATGTAGTTTTTACATTAACGGAGTCTTTAGAGGTAAAGAAAGAAACCATTAATGAATCCAAGTTCAATGGACTTTGTGTTTTAAATTACTTTGATCTGCTAATTATTTTGATTAGGATTCAAGTACAGATCCCGTATTTAATAAGAATGACATGGAACGCTAGAGCTGATTTCAACTTGTCTAAATCTTATTCTGTATTCTTTCTCAGGAAGATCTTTATTAAAACTTTAACATGTCAGTCTTCTAAGGAGAAGAATCTATTGGAATTTTTGAAACTGCTGTAATATAGGTGGACGCCAGGATTCAATGGCCTCCCCCAGAAGGGTTCTAGCTTCTGTGTCCTAGGCCTACAAAGTGAACAGAGATGTGTCAATAGCAACAGAAGCAGAAACAACTTGGTAGAAAGAGATACACTTCCAGGAGGGAAAACAAACAAAAGCAAGAAGAAAGTTTAACAACTCCAATGGCAGATGCTATACAAAGGATAGGGGCTTTAATATCTCACAGCACAGGCTTTGGGGTGACTCGCATACTGTGGGGTTTCTTGCACATGCTCTGTCAAATGTAATACTAGACACAACTGCATACATCGCTTATCTCTTTAGCATCTTGACCCAGCATGGATGTTTTAAGAGTATGATACAGCAAAGTTACCTTAAGACACTCTGGAATGCCTATGTAGCTGCTGCAGCGTTTCCAGCCAGTTCTTGATTGCCTTGGCCTGGGCATTCCCTGCCTTCCTCTTTTTCCCCTATGCTGATTTTGCAACCTTTGTGTAAGGTCTTCTGGACTTTCTACCCTACTTTCCTGCCTCAATTATATCTGACTATTAAATGCCACTAAGACAAATGACAGAGGAGGAGAGTTCAGTGAGAGAAAGCATGGGACCTTGGTAGTGTCCAATTTCCGTGTCCTTTGCATTAGAACATTGGCCAAACCTTTAATGAGAAATGCGACTTCTAAAGACACTGAGGAAAATGCTATGGCATTTTAAAAATGCCAGAGAGAGAAAGAGAGAGAGAGAGAGAGAGAGAGAGAGAGAGACATATACATGCATACATGCACACAAACACATACACACACACTCATACATGCACACACACACACACACACACGAGACACACGCCTGGCTTTTCATGAGGACACACGTGAAAATAACACCAAATCAGAGCAAAGTTTTGGAAATCATAATAATACTCCTTCGTGGTGTCCCAAACTACTTTTATTGGGGGACATTCTGAAGGTGTCTGACCTGAACATTCCAATAGACCTCTATGATTCTATGTGTGGTTCCTAAGACTTTCCGTCACCTATCTGCAACAGCACTTCATGATGCTGGCTCTGACTGAGCAAAACAAGACAGAAATGTGTCTGAAGAGGAATTCCTATGACTGCCCAACCTAGACAGATGGCATGAGGCATGCCTAGCCAAAATGGTCACTGTTCCAGGGGAAGTGGCAGCTATCCAGGGACTATCCCAAGAGAACTCAGGCAGTGGGGGCCAGGATCATCAAGTTACAGATGTTTATATTAGAAGGTACAGTAGAGACTTAATGGATCGAATCCCCTCACCACCACCACCCAGTTTCTTGTGAAGAGACTGAGGCCTGAGGGAAAGTCACCTGTCCCAAGTCTCTCATTTGATTATCACTGAGCCAGAACACTCAGACCTTTTCAGTACTGGTCAAATGTTCTCCCCACAAAACCATATTTTTGCCTATAATTATCTGATGTCTGTCACCATCTGCCTTGTCAAAACTTGAAATAAAAGAACAATATGCCTTGATTTAACTCACCTGAATAGTTAGCACTCTTCTCCCAAAGATATCTACAGTACAGAAAAATGCCTCTAAATCAAGTCTGAAAACAATAAACCCTTGAGGAGTGAGTAAAGTCAAGACCAAACAAATGCCCCACCTCTGGGCACCCAGCATGGCTCGCCTTTCTTGCGAACATTCTCTGACTCCCTATACACATGCTGGTGACAATGCTGTTAGTGCTGCCTATACCATGAGGACACATCTTCATTTGAGAAGGACAGCCGGTATACGAGTTAATGGTATCTGATCTGGTCCACTTCTTAGGTCAATAGCCAGTCCTATAAAGATGGAGGCATCCTTCTGGGCCATTGAAACTCACGGACTATTATCCCTCAATGTCATTACGATGTCCCACGGCAATTCATGATGAAAGCCTCATCCTCTTGGTTACAGTATTAGGAAATGGAGCCCTGGAAAGGTTATGAAATCACAGAGGCAGCAGGTTACAGAGGTCACCATAGAAAAGGAATTAGTGCCTTTAAGGAAATTCTAGAATATTTCACCCCATCTCACCCCATGAGAGTATCGAGAGAAGGCACTAGCTTCTCAAACCCTGATGTGGTCTTACCAGACAATACTTTGATGCAGGAATTCCAAACCTTCAGAAATGTGAGAAACGAATTTCTGTTTTTTATAATCTGCCTAACTCAATGTGGTCCAAGCTCATGCCTATTGTACCATATATCAAAAGTTCATCCTTTTAAAGACTGTATTATATTTCATTATATGTGTATATCACATTTTGTGTATTCAATTGTCAAAAATATTCAAATTTCTTCAGCCTTCAAGCTACTTTGAAGAATTCTGCCACAAAGACTCTTGTACTTTTTTGAGATATATATATATATATATATATATATATATATATATATATATGCGATAGAATTGGTGGATAATTTGTTATTTCTATGTTTAATATTTTGAGAAACTATTTTTTATAGAAGTTATACATCTTACATTGCTCCTGGCCATGTACAGTGACTCCAGTTCTTATTTCTTCACAAATACTTTATCTACTATTTTTATTTTAAATTGTATATGTATAAGTGATTGCCTGCAAATATACATGGGCAGCACATGGTTGCCTGGTGCCCAAGGATTACAGAAGAGGGTTTCAGCTAGTAATTAGCTATGCTGAAACTCAGAATTAAACTGACTAGAGCACACATGTACAAAGTCACTCTGCTCTGCTTTCGTTTCTTTGGTGAAAGTTTCAAGAATCAGAAAAAAAAAAGGCAGACAATTTTAGTGGCCATTTTTAGATACACTGAGGTCAATCGGACCCTTGCTCATGTGCAGGCAACATTATTGCTGGGTTAATTCACCAACTCATTTCTCATGGATCTGTTTTTACTGTGGGTGAGAAATAATGAATATTTGCCCTCATTTTTTCCCAAAGAGAACAAAACCCAGCACTAATCTATTTTCCAAGCATTCTGGAAGCCAGACATTTCCCTAAAGCATTAGAGAACCAATGGACTCACACAATTGTTTATCAAGACCTTGTTTCCTGATTACACTGTAGTAAGACACTGGCTGATAGATTAGTAATTTAACCTTTGTCCGCCATAGCTAGGCCCCATGAGTTTCTCCAAGCCTCAGTACCTTAAATTCCATTGTTTGCTGCCAGGCAATCTGTGAATAATGCTTGCTAAAGCCCCACTGGAAGCAGGAGATGAGTTACAAAAAATAGAAACATTTCACCTTCATCCCCAAGAACAGTATAACCAATTTGGGGAAGTATAAGATTTACTCAAAATGGAAATGCATGACCTCTGTTAACGTGTGCAAACATTCAAAATCCTTTGAGTGCATAAGATCATAAGAAGAAGAAAAGCCTTGCAAACTGTATCAGGGGATAGTACAGTCAACTACAATGAAGGTAAGATGGTGTTTACACTACACAAGAAATTGTAGGTTTGATTTTTCTCTGGAATTATAACTGGAGTTTGCCATAAGATAATTTGTAGAATTTCATTTCTCTTATAAAATGAAGCATTCCACCAAGATTAGTTATTTTATCACTCTGCAAAGCCAAGAATCTCTCTTTTTTCATTGTAAGTAAATCCTATATAAATTTGAATCCATGACATTTTTTTAGGTCCACTTCAAAGTCTCTGAGCTTAGTATGAAATTCTAGACTTCCAAATGGCACAATTTCAAACCTCTAGACATTTACTGAGACATTTTGTTCACATAGAGTGTGCATCTCAAAGCATGAGAATCTGAGTTGAATATGAGAAACAGATTTGAATACAACTAGTTTATAAATCAATATTAACGGAACAAAGTGAAGCTGTAAAACCTTCCTGTTATATAAGGTTGGAGATCCACAATTCATTAAACAAGAACATGGGGCATTCTTAATTCATTTATGATATTGATAAGCACATGTTGGGTGTGCCTACATGCCATGCATTCTGTGTACTAAATGCTGCTATTTAAATCCCTTGGGAAATATTCATTCCAACAGGTTCTTAAGACAGAAAATACTGATTATCTTGAGTAGTTCCAAAGAAAGCAAGGTAAGGACACAGTGTTCTCAATTAGAGCTTTTAAGACATGGATTATTTATTTTATCTGAAGCCAACTGCTTTGAACAGATTTAATATGCATAACACAGCCCAAGAATGATTTCTGCAATAAGACCTCAGGGCAGAGAAAGCTAGTGTAGTCATGACCCCCAGCCTGGGACTCATTGAAGTCCCAAGTGCTTTATCCGTTAGGGTCAGAGGCAGCAGGAAAACACTCTCTGCTACCATCCATCACTGATACATACTATTCTAAGAGAGACCTCCAAAGATAAATACCTGCCAACAAAAGGAACACCTAGCGTGTGTGTGTATGCATGTGCATAAGTGCAAACACAGACACACACACACACACACACACACACACACACACACACTGCTCAGGGATCATCTTAGAGGAGAGAGTGGAATGAGTGTAAGAGTCAGAGATTAGGGACGGCCTGAACAAACAGTGTCTCTTTCGGGATATGATAGAAGCATTGTACTCATACATGTATGGCAATTGTGATTATCTGTACAATATCTACATAAGGTCTAGCCAGTCAGCATCATAGCATGCACAAAAAGAGGCTCATAAGCCACTTAAGGAAAGGTGAGTATATATGTTTCTCTTAGGGTTCATCTTGTTACTTAGTTTCTCTAGGGTCATGGACTGTATAAGCTCTTATTCCCTTGCTTTAGAGCTAGTGTCCGCTTATGAGTGAGTATATGTAATGTTCATCTTTCTGGGTATGAGTTACCTCACTCAGGATGGTTTTTTTCTAGTTCTATCTATTTGTATGCAAATTTCAAGATGTCATTGTTTTTTAGTGCTGAGTAGTACTCCATTGTGCTAGAGAGGATGTGGAGTAAGGGGAACACTCCTCCATTGCTTGTGGGAATGCAAACTTGTACAACCACTCTGGAAATCAGTATGGCGATATGTCAGAAAATTGGGAATCAACCTGTCTCAGGACCCAGCAATACCTCTCTTGGACATATATCCAAAGGATGCTAAATCATGCTACAAGGACATTTACCCAACTATGTTCATAGCAGCATTATTTGTAATAACCAGAACCTGGAAACAACCTAGATGCCCCTCAACTGAAGAATGGATAAAGAAAATGTGGTTCATCGATGTATCTCTTATACACATAACTTGTCATTGCTGGACACTGGAAAAAATTTACTTGTCATGATGAATCATTTTTAATTCAGGAAACTTTAAAAATATCCAAAACTAGAGAAAATATAACAATAAATTCATAATTATCATTATTTAATATTACCAGTTATAAACTAAAACATTCCAGATCCTAGTTTATATGCCTAATTATTTCCTCTTCATTTTGATGTAAATTCATGACATCATTTCATTCTTTTTTTTTTCTTTTTTTTTTTTTTTTTTTTTTGGTTTTTCAAGTCAGGGTTTCTCTATGGTTTTGGAGCCTGTCCTAGAACTAGCTCTTGTAGACCAGGCTGGTCTCGAACTCACAGAGATCCGCCTGCCTCTGCCTCCCGAGTGCTGGGATTAAAGGCGTGCGCCACCACCGCCCAGCCTATCATTTCATTCTTTATTGTATCAGTGTATAGGATATGAGGAATCTTTAAAATATATAAACCTAAGATAATTACTTATAGACAACAAATTAACAGTTATTTCTTATGTCAAATATATAGACAGTTTTCAAATTTCAATTATTTGTCTCAGGAGTTGTACATTAGCTTTCTTTCAGTTACCCTAGAATGAACTCAGCACATGGAAACTGATGGACGTGTCTAAGTCAATGAGGATATAATGTTAGCCATAGCCTTACTTAAAATGCAATAGGAAGTTTAAATCATTTTAACTAGCACTTGTGTTTAACTCAATATAAGCAGTATATTGTTTCAACATAGAATCTATATAAAATCATTATGTTCGCTTTTGGAATTTAGTGAGAAAGCCTACCTGTTGAATAGTATAGACCAACGTTTCTCATAAACCATGATGTGAGGGAACAAATAAATGTCAACAGGAGATGAGCCTCCAAAGAGTTCAGCGTTTGTCTTTGTGGAACAGACTTTGTGTGTTTATAACTTATTTAGAAAAGCGATTCTGCACAACAGGAATACATGACAAAAAAGTGAAGCGTAAGAGGGAAAATCTGTGCAAAAATACATCGCGGATTATTTCTGCTGCAGGCACCTGGCAGTTAGTCTACTGGGGCGTCTGATCACCTACAGAACAAAGAGGAAAGCAAGGACACTCTACTCCTCCATACCACGTGGTCTCAGATGAAGGCTTCCCTTGGAGGATGGGAAGGTGTGAATGAACAGCCAGTGATTTCACAGAATAGATTAGCCCTGGTGAGGAAGCTAAGGGCATCTGAATGGGGCAGAGAAAGCATTGGTGAGTTATAAGTCCTGACACTATGATAATCTAGGGCAGCTGCAGCTACAGCAACATGGAAGGCCCCAGTATTATGGAGCAGAATGCCATCAATGCCAATTAGAATACATTTTCAACTTGAAAGTAAATAAACACTACATAAAAACTATTTCCACAGAGACATGACGATCATGCAAGGACAGGGAGGAAGGGAGACCTTGCAATGGACAGGGAGAGAAAATATTTGACCTATTATTTCAATTAAACACATACTTTTACAGCTTTGGAATTGTTCGCGTGCAGTCAACTATATCTGGAAGTCTAGCCAGCAACGGTCCTGTTTGAATTTTCATGTGTTTATCCTTATTGCATTGTTTTGTTGTTCTGGAGTTAATCGAATTTTCAAAAACATGCACAATAACCAATCAGTTCCTAGAAATCACATGTACTGAATAAGCATGCCCCCACTACATAAATTGAAATAATTTGTAAGATCATTTCATCAGACTTAGAAATAAACCTCAGAAAGTAATATGTCAAACAAATGTCCCTAAGTGATGTCAAACTTCTTGGAAGCCTTGACTAGAAATGAGCCTGCAGCATGGACTGCTACCCGGGAACACATGTGGAACCGGGTACTTAGAGTGGGCACAAATCTAGACTGTTAGCCCCCTCTGCATGAGAAAGCATTCTCTTCTAAACCAGGACAACACTAGCTGCTTTATCTTGGAAATAGTTAAAGTTCAAGGATATCAGGCCCCTGCAAATACCTTTTACCAGTTTTGCCAAGTCTGTAGTGTAAAACGTTTCTGTTCCTATTATATGCCTCACTACTGCGCTAAAGCAGGCAAGTCCTACAGCTCTAAGACTGAGTCTTACCACAAAACCACTGAGATGGCTTTTAAAGCAATTGTGTTAAGACTGGAGAGATAGCTCAGTTGGTAACTTGCTTGCCGTGCTAGCCTGAGGACCAGAGTGTGGGTCTCCAGTGCCCATGACATGCGTCTGAACCTGAGCACCAAAGGCAGGAAAGGACAGACAGGAGGATCCCTGGGCTCCCTGGACAGCCAGCCTACCAAAATCTGTAAGCTTCTGGTTCAGAAAGAGACTTTGTTCCAAATAACGAAGCGGAGAATGGCAGAGGAAGACACCCATGTCCACCTCTGGTCTCTATAGATGTATGCCTACACACACGAATGGGCCTACACACATGCACACGCTTACACACGTGAACATGAACATGAGCATGTATATACACAATACAAACAAAAAGTACTTGTTTATGAATACTGCACACATTATTGGATCTCCTTCTTTTGACATATCAAATCCTGATTTTTCTTAGGTAGCTGACTAAACACAGCTTACCCTTCTGAAACAAAATTAATTAGTCTGGAAATCAGGACGGTTGCAAGTTACAGTCCCACCTCCCTCCTCTACATCTTCACTGAAGGAAGCAGATAAATCTCACTGGAGGAAGAGCTGGGTATGCACCTACATAATAAAAGTTAACAGAACCCTACCCCGCTGTAGATGGAGAAAATAACAGCTCGGGGGGTAGCAGAACAAGAATGGTGTCGAATTGGAAGTTGGGAGTGAAGGAAACAGAGAAAAAGCCAGGTTGCTAGGACTCATACAGCATGGAGAAAGAGGGGGAGAGATGCCAAAGCTTCTTCAGTGTGGCTTCTTCTTCAGTGTCTTCACTTGGAACTCTGGAAAAATTCTTCTTTCATTGATCCATTACTTAGCTGTTGACTGTTTGGTGGATCGCTGTGGCAATTCTCCACTAACACTTAAGGTCCAGAGATTTGTGAAGCAGCCGGGCAGTGGTGGCACAAACCTTTTATTTCAGCACTTGGGAGGCAGAGGCAGGCAGATCTCTGTGAGTTCGAGGCCAGCCTGGACTACAAGAGCTAGTTCCTGGACAGGCCACAAAGCTACAGAGAAACTCTGTCTCAAAAAAACCAAAAGAGAGAGAGAGAGACTTGTGAAGGAAGACCAATTGCACTTGCTTCGATATGTCTATATACACACACACACAGAGAGAGAGAGAGAGAGAGAGAAAGAGAGAAAGACTTGTGAAGCAAGACCAATTGCACTTGCTTAGATATGTCTATATACACACACAGAGAGAGACAGAGAGAGAGAGACTTGTGAAGGAAGACCAATTGCATTTGCTTATATATATACATATATATACATATATATATATGTATATATATATACACACACACAGAGAGAGAGAGAGAGAGAGAGAGACAAGAGAGAGAGAGAGACAGAGAGAGAGAGATTTGTGAAGGAAGACCAATTGCATTTGCTTCAATATGTATACAGAGAGAGAGAGAGAGAGAGAAAGAGACAGAGAGAAAGAGAGAGAGAAAGAGATGAGAGAGAGAAATTTTAAAAATTTAAGTAAATTTTAAAATTTAAGTAACTGACTTAAATTTTAAAAAATGCTACTTTCTTGACTTAGGTTTCAACCACGTTTTTTTTTTTTTTGAGAGTAAGAACTATTGTAGTTAAATTTCCACTGCATTATCAGACACTTCTTGTTTACCACGGATGAATTGAGTGCCAACCCTCCAGCAGGCTTGACTCTGTGAACAGAGCGTTGGAGATGATCAACGATCAGGCCTCAGACTGCAACTCAACAGCTGCCAGCAATGGCCCAGGCGTATTCTCCAGAGCACCTGAGCAGGAACGTCTAGCAATACATTAATATTAATAATGGCGTTCACAGCATTGCCAGCCCCAGTCTCAGAGAGCTTAACACGCCGGCTGTTGCCAAGACACAGCTCCCACCAAGACAACCTCAGCTCTTTGCGTGGTTATACACAGAGTAGATGAAAAGTGAAAAAATTTCAGCTCTCGTTCAGATTCGTTGCCAGTACTTGGGAGTTTCTGGGCAACTGTCTGATTTCCTTCGCTTTCATCTTGAGGTTGGCCTTGTGTGGCCATATGCTGTAGGTATCTGCACCCTCCCCAGCTTCCAGGACATTTTTATTTGACTGGAGGTGATAACGCAAATGGAATTGAGTCATGGCGTTTGATGAATCTCTCCCATTCCAGTAAAAATGGTTGGAGGGTGTTCAACACCTGAAATTAGGCAGAACTTCAAGTCACACATCTCCTCATTAAATTGATCACTCCAGAACCTGCATTTCCTTGACGTGGAAAGCCTTTTTAAATAAATACTTGAAGCTGGGAAGATGCCCAGCCCATTAATCCTTGAACCATACAAAGAGAATCATTTTGTAAATGGAAATAAGGCCTTCAATATAAACTTGGCCATCATTCAATCACTAAGCCTTACTTTGCAGTATCCCCTTGAATCCACGGAGTGGTTCTCTTCCTTTCCACTCTTCCAGCTTGAGCCACAAGTATGTTGCTTTTCGCTTTGCTCTCTGCAGATTTTCTTCTCTTGTCATGGGTCTGAGGCAGTCAGAGGAAGAGTTTCAGAGCCTGGCAATGAAATATGAATCATTCGGTAGTTTCAGACTCCAAAGGGATAAGAAAAGCAACACCCAAATACACCACTCATTCCATTTTGCTCTGCTTTTTTTTGTTGTTGTTGTTTGAAAGAAAAAAAAATGTTATCATTTGCCAATTTGCCACAAAACGTTCTTGCTGGAGTCAGAGGAACAAATATCCTGTGGAGAAAGGATGGGATAAGAAACTCAGCCCGATGAACAAGGTGTGTCTCCGTGCATCTGTGCAGCCAGAATGCACTAGGATGGTACAATGCATACATGCAGATATTGGTGTCTTGTATTTAAAATGGGTTTCACTGCTTTCTACCAGATGAAATGGAGAGTATTTACTACCTGGTATTTACCTCTGCTATGAGTCAGACTACCCTGAAGGTCAGAGGCCCAATCGGGAAGGAAGGCTAGCCTCCCCGAGATGGCCTTGTGATCTGACATTAAGGAACTTCTGTATTGAGAATCTCAGTCTGTGCCAAAAACAAAAACACTGTTCCTAGGGGCTTCCCTCATACACCAAAGGAAACTGAAAGCATTAAACATATCATAACCCTAGATTGACATTAAAAATTGGTGACAAGCTAAAAGAGATCATTTTGAAAGAAACTTGGTCACGTTTTGTGTCAATTTCAAAGAAAATACTACAGTGTAAGAACCTGTGTATTTCTCCCCGTGGCACAGTGAAACAGTTTTACAAAGGGCTTGTCCAACTGGTCTGTATGCAGAAAACTGCACAGTGCTGTACTGGTTCATCAGTTGGAGAGGTTATCTACTTCCTATAATGCTCCAAAATGTAGACTTTTATGTAAAGATTTGCAATACAGATTCATTAGCAAATGATATGGATGATCTCAGAAGGTCTTGCTCTTCTCAGTTTTCCTATTTGCCTCAGACCTAAGTAAGGCCTGAGTCCCACTAGGAATGTGTCCTCCTGAGATGCCCTCAGAGTTCATTAACTTTCTCATACAGCTGGGTGGAGATGAGTGGCTGTTCAAACAGCCGTGCCAGAAACCGGTGTTGACTTTCTCCACTGTGCCAGTTTCCTTTCTGATGCTGTAATGATGCATGCGGACAGATCTGGGTGAAAGATAATGTTATCTTACATCCAGGCTACAGTCTAACATTATTGGGAAGCCACCATGGCAGGTGACCTTGCCATATCACAGCTACCATCAAGAAGAGCAAGGAGAAATGAATGTTTGAGTGTCTACTTGCTCGCTTGTGCCCAGCTCAATTTCTCCAGTTTTATACAGGTTGGAACTTACTGTGCCAAGCACTGTAGGCTTGGTCTTCCTGCATCAATTAAGACAATCGCTGATAGACATGCCCACAGGTCGGCACAATTTAGACAATAGCTCACTGAGACTTTTCCCAAGGGATGAGAGGTTGTGGGATGCTGAGAAGTAAAACTAACTATTCATCTCTTCCTTTGGTAGTAAAACCTGGATTTCTAGGTTGTTAGATTTAGAAAATAAAAATACAATTTGGGTAAGTTAAATTTGACCCTTAAAAAAAAAGGAATCAATTTTCAAATGTATATAGAATGACTACTTTGATTTGAATTTCTCAGAAGTCATGAAAATATCTATTATTCATGGGTCCCACATGTTGGACACTTATGAGAAAATATAGACCTGAAAGTCAAATTTAATTAATCACTTTCAATGTATCATGCACACTCTTAACTGCTTATGTTTTTACTCAATTGGAACTACGTAGCTACAAGGTGCAGGATATGACCATGGTACCAATTTCTACCAGTGAAGGGAGAGTTTCTGTTGAGTGGTGCCCCAGAAAGTGACCTTTAAGGAAGAGGACACACTCTTCTTTCTCACTGAGATATGCTGAACAGGGTAAAGCCAGCCCTGGGCTCCCTCTCAGCAGAGACACCAGATTCTATTACACTTAAACTACAATTTATTCTCTTATAATCAACGGAGCCCATTTCTGACTCAACAGGGGCGTATTTACATCCTTCAAGATTTGTGAGCATACCAAAGTCTGGAAAACTGGAAAAATCTTTGAAGAGCTGAGTACTTTATATGACTTGTGAAGACTCTCAGATTGCACACACAAAAGCTCTCCCTGTCTTTTGGACTCACTCTTCCACACATAAAAGTAGACTCTCCTACTTTTCTGAGGCCTTGGGTCTTCCATTTTCCTGGATGCTTCCTGCCAGTGTTTGAAAGTCAGCTCCTGCAATCCAGAAAAGAAAACAGTTATGACTAGAGGAACTGAAAATAAAGTGAAATGATTGAAATTATGAGTAGCAATTTCATTAAGAGGCTAAATGACCGTGTCTCAGAAGTATATTTGTTGATATTTCTTGAATGTGCTGTCAGGTGGCATGAAGAGGAACAATAAATTAAAATAATATTTTCCAGCATCTTTGCTTTGGGAAAAGAAATATAAAAATTAATTTCTAATAACAATGAAATCTTTTCTATAAGAGAAAGAGACCAATACAGAATCCCTTGAAACTTTCCTGGGTGAGAATATTTTTATGCAAAATTCATTTCCCAAATGGGCAACATTGATTTTTTTCTTTCAGTTCTTGGGATTTGCCAACTTCAACATTTTTCTTGGTGCCATGAAAGTTGTTGCTACTGGCAGTTGTGCCCTGTAAGTCGGAAGGCAAAAAATAGTGTTAAATGGTAGAGTTATGAGAATAGTACTCTCTAAATACTTATTAATGCATTTTGGGGAATCTGATTAGAAGATTTTGATGTAATTGTTCATTGAGAGGAGTAGAAATATATAGAAAGGAGGCTAAGTAAACAAAACTTTCAAATGCAAGAGCCAAAAGTTAATTAAGACAAGGGAAGAATATTAAGAAAGATTATGTACTATTGGAGCCTTGGGGGTGGGGGTAATGGGTCAGCTGTTAAAGCCTAGACTTATAACCAAATTATAATATTACACACTATGCAGTTTGCTATGATTTTTAAGAAGAAAGTAGCCAGCACTGATAGACTTCAACAAAGATTAGAATTTTCATTGTAGTGCAAAGCTATAGTGAGCTAACAAGTGTCCTCCAAGTTCAGGGCCACCTGGAACCTCAGTTTTCGATCTATTTCAGAAAATGTTCTGCTACAGATGGGACGAGTTAAGATCACGGTGATAGAGCCGAATCTTCAGTTCAATGCCTGGTGTCTTTGTAAGAAAAGAAGAAAGAGGCCCCAAAGAAAGTGGAAGAGATGTAAGGGTGCTGCCACTAAACAATGAGACATCAAGTACTGCTGGAAACCGTACAAGCTAGGAGCATGGCATAGAAGAGTCTTCCTTGGAGTCTCCAACAGGAACTAATCCCACTACACCTTGACTTTAGATGTCTAGCTTTGAGAACCAGTGGAGGATGGCTGTGTTATACTGAGCTGCTCAGTTTGTGGTGCTTTATTATAGCAGAAATACAAAACTCATCATTTGCTGTTCTTGTCTCTGAAAGAAAACATTTGCAAATGATACCATGCATTATAGGATGCTTGGAGAAGCCCAGTTCTTATTTTTCAATATCCCTGGACCATGACCCATGGGATGCTATTGACAAGCATTATTTTTGGCAAAATCTGTTTATTTGAAAGCCTTTCATTTGGCCTGCCAAGTTTGGAAGACTGCTAAATTATATCTTATTGAGGGCTTAGTTGTTTATATTTGTATTTTGTTGCTTCATTGTCTTTTATCTAAAAGAAAAGCAAGCAAAGACAAAGGAAATTAAATGAGAAAAAAAATGTATTGGATTTCAAGGTCTCCAGGCCTCTTCAAACACAATCGAACAATCAGTGTGTCATATTTTCTAAGCATGCGAAGGGTTGTGACTGGCCTACCATCCCCAAGTCAAGCGCATTTCCTGTTACTTCCTCCTTGCTTTGACAATTCATTAAAAGCCAAACAAGACAAAATTGCTTCCCTGAACACAGCTAGAGAGAGTATGCCTGTGATAAATCCCCGAGGGTCTCTGCAAATTGTTATTCCATCTTTTTCCTATCAGCACTCACCAGAAAAGCCACCAGTTATTCAATAAACATAGTAGGACAGCAGGTCACAGGAGATGTATTGCCAACAACAGGTGGTTTTAGGTTTTTTTTTCATTTATGAAAATCAGTATCTTGAAGCTGGAAAGTCGGCTCAGGGGTTAAGAAAATTTGTTACTCTTACTAAGGACCCAGGTTTGATTCCCAGCACTCACCTGGAAGTTCACCATCATCTGTAACTCTACTTCCAGGGGAACCAATGGCTTCTTCTAGCTCTGGGAGAATCAGATATGCATGTGGTATGCATGCATTCATGTAGGAAAAACATTTTTACATACAAAATAAAAGAAAAATCTTAAAAAATTAAAACAAACCAATATTTGAAAGAAGACCTAAAAATCACACATTTCTCTGTGATGACTTTGAATGTGCACATAAACAGAGAGTAACTATGCAGTAAAATCAGGATTTTCTGGCTGACCCTTACAAGAAGCGCTATCAAGGCCTCTAAAATACAATGGCTGATGCAATAGAAAATGAAACCCATCAAGATCTCATTAACCTCAACTTCAGTGCAAGAGATGGCAGAGGGACCAAGAGCAGATGAGGACTTTGGGGCAGGAAGAAAGCAGGTGTTTTTACATCCTTCCACAACTGCTGGCAACCAGCAGTGAAGTTCTGCGCTGTGTGCTGACCCCCATCACAGCATTCACATACCACCCTCACACGTTTAAAGTGCCTTTTGAGTGTTGCCATAGGAACAGCTGTAGCCTGAGCAAGTCTCAGGGTCTACTCACCAACCTGCTGGAAGTACAGAGAAGAAACCTGTTCACAGATTCACACAGACAATCCACAAACTTCTGAGTGCAGTGGGAGCTCCTTCCGCTCCTTCAGCAAATAGCCTTTAAGATACCAGCCCACTTGGGCGTGGTCTCTTTTGCTTTAAAAAGCAGCGGTAGCCCTGCTCTTGCGCCCTTGCTTCTGGCTCTGCTTCCAGCTACTAGACTCCTTTCCTGGTAGTGCAGAGGGCTGTTGCCTAGGACAGTGATCTGTAAGTTTTTCCCTTTAAATAAATAACCCTTTGATTAATCATAATTTCAAACTGGTGTGGGATTCTTTTGTGACTTACGCCTTCATATGAGGGTAGAAAACTTTATGTGTTGAACATCTTAGTTCCTCAAAGGAAAACATGAAGGAAAAGAAAGTAGATAGTAGCACAATGTACAGATTTTAAAATGCATTTTTTAAAAGACAGTGTCAACATTTTTTAATAGACACACTGAAAATATGATACCTAAGGATGCAAACTTGCATGGTAGCAACCATAGGTAAAGAAATGCCAGGAAATGGTGTCTGAAAACGACAAGGTAGGAGTTGCATTCAGGGATGGAGAAAGAACTGTCACTGAGGTGGGGGCATCAAAGGTAAGACAAGAGTTGTTCATGACTTCAAAGCCCTCTTCCCTTTGCCCATTCTTGCCCACATGGCAAGCTGATGAGGAGACTCTTGTATCTGTTGGCATCAGCAGGAATTCCCAAATATGCAAGCCATGTTCAGACCCCATAGGAAACCAATAGTGCTCTCTCCAGGATTCAGTAGATGAGCAAGAGGTTTGCTCCTAGTCTCTCTGTGAGTGTTGGGAGTCATCAGTTTCAACAGCTCTTCCATATTTCAGGTGGGGAGGCCTTGGCTAACCCTGGAGAATGCCACAGTCAAACCTTTAGGGGGACTGGGAAAGCACTGTTTTTGAACCATTCCCTTTATAAGAATGTGCTAAGTGAACCAGAACCAAATGCTGAAACAGAATCAAGAAAAGTTAATAACACAGAAAATCACAGGCAAACAGGCTATAAAAATGAATGATTTAAGTTTTTAACATTCTGAAATATTAGAGGCACATATAAGTTAACAAGAAAATAGAATTGTATAAGTGATTGCATTGCTTGGGGGTTTAGCTACACCACATGGTTTCTTTTTTCTCCCTTTTTTGGCAATTTTCTTTCATTTCTATACTACTGAATAGGAGGCAATCAAGGAACATTAGCATTACCAAATGTAGCCCACTTTCAATGCTAAGGGAACCCCTTAGGTTTATCCAATCTGTTTGTTTCCTTTATTCTAGACACAGTGACTAGCATAGAAGCAACCCAAGCAAAACAAATAGTGTCTCTCCATGAATCTAGAATAATTTTTTTTCTTCAGAATCTCTATGTAATAAAATAAATGTTATGACCTTTGAAAGATTTTTATGTTTTTCTTTACAAAGTTGGGTGTTAATCAGCAGCTGTGACAAAAATGCTAACGTGCAACATAAGCATTCACTTCTTATTCTAAATTTTGAGGTCAGCTTTGGCTCTACTTCGGAACAAGTTTAGCTTCTTTTGTGTCTTCTGAGAAATTCCCACCTGAGGTATGTTGTGTTCCTGGAAGAGGAGAACTAGAAGACTCTTAGAAACTCACGGAAAACTGGTAGAGCCGTACGGCCATACCCCTCATAGCTGGTGCGAGAAGGTAAGCACACCCTTTCAATAAACAAGGACAGAGGAGTAAATTTTGTCTAATAATAGCACACACCAATTTTTATGTTAATATATTATTATTAATATGAATTTATATGCAATACATATAATAGCATATACATGGTATATTATATGTTATATCTAATATAATATATTTTGTATAATATTATATATAATATATTGTAATATGTAATAATAATGTGCCATTTGTTACATTAAAATGTATTTTGATTATATTCACTAACTGTGCTGTTGAAGAAAAATGTGGAATTTGCTTGTATCTTGTATTCAGGAGTTTTAGTGAGGTCTCATTCACTCTTATTACTTCTAAGGTTTAGGGTACTCACCATCTAAAGTGTCACTATATCTAAAGCACACCATGTAGGTTTAAATAAAGTCTATATTGAAATGTCAATATAAACTCCGTGCCCTTGGACTAGTAAATTAATAGGGCCTGGACTAATGTCTGGCTTTCATTTCTGTTTTTAACGTTCATGATCTTTGGTGAGACTGGCGTGTCATTTGCTGCTCTATAGCTGTGTAAATTGGATGTTGCCAAGTGGAGTAAACACTGCTAACTTCTGCAGCACTGAAACCTGAAACCACTCATAGCAGTTCGCTTTAATAAAAGGTTCTCCACTTCAGCGAAGACCGATCTAAATTTCTTTGTCTCCTGGTAAAAATCCATACGCTTACTTTCCTGCCATTTTCTCAGACCTTGACTCTTTCCTGCATCTATCTGTCGTGTTACTAGGAGCAGGGGAAGAATATGCTGCGGACCACGAGGGAAGGATCAAAGATTGAGTCTTGAGGTTGGTACCATTTATGACAGTCACTCATCTCATGCAAGTGAACACTGAGTCATGTATGCAAACTCAGAAGAACTTACAAGGAATTGTGCAGATTCTCTTAGTATATTGCTTCCCTTGCATGTGTAAGGTTCTGTAAGCAAGTCCAAGTTACTGAAGGGTAAAATTAGAATTAGACTCAACTTTTATATAAATGTTTGATAGATCTTTCCGCTCAGGCCCCTTGGGCCACATTAGGACAATTTTAAACCACTGTTTACATTTTTCAAATGACTATACAGGTATCGAGGTTTTCACTTGCAACCGTTTTATAATTTTCCCTTAAAATCAGTTCCAGCAGCATTTTCAGAGAAATCTTTGTTGTTGTAAGATTTTATTATTTTGTTCATTAGAATCTCCTATGAGCCCCTATAATATCCAAACACAAGTTACATAGTTCCAGTATACAATGGCACAGAGTAAACATTACCGACTGAAAAAGTAATGATGGGAGAATAATAAGAAAAGAACACGGAAGACCAAAACCCAACAGGAGAAAAAACACCCACTTCCTGCAACTCCAAGTCCAGCATTTGGGACTCGCGATGAAATCACCTGGGCTAAGAATGGCTTGCTTAGCCCTCCCTTTTCAGTTCTGCTGCCTACAGCATATACAGCTTCTCTCTTGGATCACCTATACTCCATGCCCACAATCCTCAGTGACCAGCTCATGCTTCTGGCCTTGAGTCTCTATAGCAACTTAGGTTCCACCTTCACAGCTTCACACAGTGATCTTCGAAGGACTTTGACCCGGCCAGACATTATTTGCTGGAACTAGGGAGCAAATTTCCGTGACCTCCTCAATCATATATCTCTCATGCCTGTGACACCAGTACCATGCAGACAGTGCTACCAAGTTCTGTGGCCAACTTAGAAAAAACCCTTCTACCTTAGACCATATCAGTAGTGGTCTCTATCCACTATGTTGGCTGAATCTACGAGATCAGTTTCCTAGGAGGTTATTTTAGGTCAGGGAATTCTTTCAGCTGTCATCTCCTTTCAAATGAAAATGTATTTTCATTAGGCAAATTTTACTAGGCAGGTTCTGGTTCACAAAAAATGCCCTCCCTATTGTTCCATGCAGAACAGGATGTTTCTAAATTGGGCTGATCTCTCTAGAGTTTAGTTTTTAGCGCCTGTTTCACAAATTCAAACTTGCCTGTACTCTTCTCCTTGGCAAGTTGCACTGGTTTTGTATCTAACTACCTTGCTTGCTCGTTTTTAACTGTGCATATGATAAGAGCAGAGAGCGGTGACATGCCTGACTGCTACCTGGCCTTGAAACCCTCTCCACCAAATGCATTAGCCGTTACTTTTTAATTAAAACTTAACGCACGTTCTCAAGACAATGGCAGAATGAAGATAGGCACTGCCAGAAATGTAACCCAAAGGATTTCTAGCCCAGATCTTAATAGAGTCTTTGTTCCTCTTTGAAGCCTCATGATCTAGGAATCCAGAGTTTTCATTTCTCTTAGCCCTTATGAACACCCATCAGAATCATCCATTGGGCTCTGCTTACAGCTCTATAGGGCTTTTCTATCCTAGAGTTCCAAACTCTTCCATTGCCTCCCTGAATATCAGTTCCAAGAGCCTAAGAGCTACATGGTCCCATCATGGCCCTACTTCATGCTATGAATTTTTTTAAATTAATTATCTTTCTCATTGCTGTGAGAAAATATCTGACAAAAGGCTCCTAGAGAGGCAGGGCTTCTTCTAGTTTATAGTATGAGGGGTTACATAATCCATTGTCATAGAGAGGGTGAGGCGTCAGGAGCGCCAGGCAGCTGCTCACATTGTATCCACAGTCAAGAAGTGGAGTGTGAACATGATGTTAGCCTGGGCTATACTATCCCAAGGCCCGCCCTCTGTGACTCACTTCCTCCTGCAATGTTCCCCCTCCTAAAGGCTCCACAGCCTTCCAGACAGTTCCACCAGCAGAAGACTAAGGGTTGAAGCACATAAGACTATAGAGGCATTTCACATTCAAACCATAAAGCTGATTCGTTGGCTAGGCATTTTCCATGTGGACATAGAGTTGATCCCACAACATTTATTGAAAAATCTCCCTTCCCTAGCTTGTTAGCTTATCGCTTTTGCTTATTTGCCAAGAATCATTTGATTGTACTTGTGTGCCTGTTTCTGTGCTCCTTACTCCATCCCATTGGTCTGTCTGTTCTTTTGCCAATACCACTTCAGTCCCTATAGCTTTTTGCTCTGTCTTAGAGGTAGAGTGGTTCTGCTAACTTTGCTCTTCAACACTGAGTTTGCATCTGCGAGTCTTTTCCCACCTCATATAAACTTCATAATTAGTTTGCTGATAACCACAAAATAACTTGCTGGGATTCTGACTGCAATTCTACATTGCTGAGTATCCTTATCCATGGACATGGGATACCTTTCCATTTACATGGTTCTTTATCTCTTTCATCAGACTTTTATAATCTTTTTGTTAAACTTGTAATTTTATAAACAATTTGTTAAACTTGGAGAGGTGATTGTAAAGGCTAATACATATCTTTGCTGATTAATAACTCCCCTCATTTATTGCTGGGATATGGGAAATGATTGATGTTAGGCATTTATGAGATACACTGGAACTCTGTCACAATCACTCACTAGTTCTAGTAGTTTTTGTTGGTTATTTCAGATTCTCTACATATATAATCATACCATGGGAATAAGATAGGGTTTCTTCATTCACACTCTCTATACCTTTTATTTTACCCCCATTTTGAGTATTTATTTACTTCCCCAAAGACTTCACAATGGCAATTACTATCTTCCATAAGCAGCCTTATACAACTGTGGTGTGTATTAAATCTGTTGAGGCCTGATATTAATTTTTGCTGCTTTATTAAGAAACTTTATTTTCTGACTTCAAGAGTTTCTGTTGTGCTTTTATCTCATAATTATATTAAAACATATTTAAGTTGATTGTGAGCATCAGTGTTTGTTCTAATCCTTTGGCTATCCAGAAGTATAAATTCTGACCCCTGGCTTGAGTTTCTGGTTGTGATTTTTCCAGCTTTTAGCTTCTTTCCTACCTTGCCACTTGACAGCTGTGCCTGGATCAAGTTGAAACTTCAGACCTCAGTGAGAGTCTGATCGTTAGTAATACTTCCCTGTTACAGGTTGTCTGCACTTGACGTGGGTGAGAAGCTCTGTTCTTTCTGCACTTGGAGTGGGTGAGAAGCTGCTCTTTCTTGCTCTCTGTAGGCGGTAATCAGAAGAGCTACCGAGTGACACCGTTGTTGGCAGCCCAGCTTGTCTGCACCCTGTCACACACGCTGGGCCACGAAGCTTTCTAGGCGATTGCACCTGTTGACAGAGTGGCATGAGCACAGGCCACAGCGGCTCAGCATCCCTCCCACAGAATGGCCTGCTCACCATTAGGCTACCACTCAGCAACTGCAACCCCATGGGTGGGACAGGAGGCAGAAGGGCTTTCAAGAAAATCCATGTGCTATTATGATCAGGCAGCAGGCCTTTGAGGCTTTCCAGAGGAAGGCAGCGAGCTGTAGGCCTTCCTTCCTCTCTTACATTGCTCAGCCTACTGCCCTAAAATGTGTCTGGCCAGCTGGTCAGGGAAACAGGTGTCAGGCTTATCATAAACTATTGAGTCATGCTATGGTTTTCCTTTTCTATCTATTGGGTAGCTTCACTCTAAACTTTTATCCTGAGGAAGAAATAAAGAAATTAGACAGCTATTAAAATTGTTGTTATTATTATTAAATTAGAAAGTTATTATCCAGAGTATACATATACTATCATCTAATGTAGACCCTCTGCAACTCCATATAATCTAGGATTATGGCTGCTATAACCTTGAATTTTAAATTTTAGTTCGCAGTGATTCTAGTTTTCAGAAATTTTTTTCCTTATCACTATCTGTCCCTATACTCATAGTTGGTAAGTTCCTTCAGTCAGCAAATGGATTTCACAGTAAATTCCTTCATCCACTCACCACATACTATGAAGTACTCACGGTCTCCTGCCAGTCACTAGACGAGGTGTGAAGTTTATAAGAATAGAAACTCTGGACAAAATCCCTGCCTGTAGAGAGTTGTTATTTTAATGGCCGAAGCAAAGCAGAGTTAGTGGCTCAAATAAGATAATTTCACCCTGGCATAGGTGTTTGGAGGAGAATACAAGCAGCTGAGCCGCTGGAAATCTGTTTCTCACCACATTAGAATCATCTGCCTTTTCATCTTCCTCATTGCAACACAAAAGCCCCCAAAGCTGTAACTATGGTTCTTTTATTTTGCTTTCTCTCTTTTTTTTTTTTGGTTTTTCGAGACAGGGTTTCTCTGTGGTTTTGGAGCCTGTCCTGGAACTAGCTCTGTAGACCAGGCTGGTCTCGAACTCACATAGATCCGCCTGCCTCTGCCTCCCGAGTGCTGGGATTAAAGGCGTGCGCCACCATCGCCCGGCTATTTTGCTTTCTCTTGTGCTTAGGAGACAACTTGACCTGTGAGGGGTGCAGAGCAGGGAGTACGGTAAGCAATGTTCACATTGATCCAGGACTCGGGCGGATGGGAGCTTATTCGAGACATGGTTACATTTGACATGAAATACAGAAAGTCCCAAGACAAGCTGCACTGCATATTCTTGGGGATGGTTTGTGTTTAATATTCAAGCTGGGTGCTTTTGATCTGACAGGGAGTCAACCCGGAAGCAAGTGTGAGTTTCACGGAACACACAGGAAAGCACAGAAGACTGGCACTGCCAGGGTTAAGCTGTGTACTCAGTGCCGAGACCGTCCTATGTGTCCAGGGAGGCTTTGGTGACAATTAAGTTCCCTGTTCTCAGGTTTCTCGTCACCTTCCTTTTAGCTGCTGGAACAAGAACAGCATGTTTCAGTCTTTACTGCCCAAGGACTAAATGAGCAGCTGTGTTCTGTCCCCGTCCCTTCCCCCCTGGACCCTTTCCTGGCTCTCCTTTGCTTCCTTGAACGTCCTGTCACTTTGGAACTTCCCCAAAAACACTGGCTGGAACAGCGCTGGTATCTCTAGGCAGGTCCCATGACCTCCTCAGGTGACGCGTAGCCTTCACGGTTGCCTAGCTCCTCGGGGCTCAGAGGCACGAACAGTGGAGAGATGTGGGTAAGCAAAGCTTCGGGAAACTAGAAAATCAAATCGTCCGGGGGGGGGGGGGGACTGAAATATGAGTAATTATCACCTCCAAATGACTGGTTGCATGATAAAGAGGCCGAGGCCCCAAAGGTGAAATCAATAGGCGTGCGGGTTGGGAAGGAGCTGGCCCAAGGCCGGGCAGGCAAGCTACCAGCTCTGGACACAGGTGCCGTCTCTACTCATATGCCCAATGGCACCTTTTCTCCTAGCAATCCTGCAGCGCCCCACTGGGCAAGTCCCTTGCTAGAAACTGAGAGCCACAAGATCAGTCTAGATAACAATGAAGCAATTCTTATGGGTCATGTGTCAAATACATGGACATTAGTGAAAAAGAACATGTGACTATACTTTGGGGAAAAAACAAATAAACAAACAAACACCTCAGTCTTGGGAATGGGAAGATAATATAAAAATTTGAAGCTACAGCCCTAGTATTTAGTCAAAGAAGACACTCCTATTGAAGGGGAACACAGTTTATTGAGTTGAGTAGTAAGTTGATAGAAGCGTTGGTGTTAAAGGCCAAGGCTCCTGACTGCCTGGCACGCATCCCACTGTGTCCCATGGGCTCTGTTTAGTTACAATGAGGGAGCAAGGGTAGGGAAACCTGAGCTTAGGCTTTGTGCTCACTGAGGATGCTGAGAAGGAGGGGCTGATAAAGTATAGAATCAGTGCAGGTCCAGGGAGGAAGGGGAGACTCAAACAAAGACGCTCAGGACAGTGGTTTCACGTGTGTGCTTGCACACAAACGTTGTGTGTGTGTATGAGCACATGCCTGTGCATTTTGTATGTAGAAAGAATTGAAGGAGGGAGGAGAGGAAGGGAGGCTGAAGGAGGAACATGAAACAAACCAGGCACTTTAGCATCTAATAATTAGGCCTAAAACACACACTGGACGTGGGTAGAACAGAGGAGCCATCACACAGAAGAAGCTGTGAGGTACACAACACACAGCTAAACACCTCATGTATGCCAGTACTGGAGACAGGCAGGTAAACAAGGGACAATGTCTTATAATAATGGCTTTCCTGCTCTATCACTAGAATTTTGATTCTACAAGCCAGGTAGTGTTTACCAAATGTAGCAACAGAAAACCAAAGCCATGAAAACTTTATCTGATCTTTATTGGAGATGACAGAAGGGCATGATGAACCTAAGTGATTTTTTAAAAATTTTACATAGTTGTTAATCTATCCAAAGAGATAGTGTTATCTGAATGGTGCTCACTGATATTGACACTGGGACATGTGTCCTTAGGCTACCACCCTCAGCTACTGCAATTCAGCCAGTATTTACTAATATTAACCTTTATTTCCATTTTTTGTATTTTATCTTCCATTATAGTAATACTTAAATATACACAAAAGTAATGATCTAGAAGATAAAGCCCATTGTGCAGCTTTGAATGAGACTGGCTCCCTAGGTTCACCTATTTGAATGTTTGGTTCCCAGTTGGTGGAAATGTTTAGGAAGGATTAGGGGGTGTGGCCTTGCTGGAGGAGGTGTGTCACCAGGGGTCAGCTTTGAGGTTTTAAAATCCTATGCCTGGCCCAGTCTCACCCTCTCTGCCTGCCGCCTGAGGATCAGGATGCAAACAAACTTTTAGCTACTGCTTCAGTGCCATTCTTGCCTCCCTGTTGCCAAGATCTTTGCCATGATGGTCATGGATTCACCCTCTAAAACTGTAAGCAAGTCCCCAGTTAAATGGTTTTTATAAGTGTCTTTGGTTGTTGTGCCTCTTCAGTGCAATAAAAAAGTATCTAAGACACCTGAGCACTCAAATACTTCATTTCTATGTCAGCTTATTTTCTAGTTCATGCATTGCATATATGTAAATGACAGAGTAGTCTATTATAAAATTTGCATGTATTTTTAGAAGACATGCCCAAATGCTTTACAAATAAAAATATTACCTCAAAAGTATTTACACTTTTATTATGCAGTCAAAAAACATTCTTAAGAACCAGCAACAAGAATGATGAAATGGATACTCATTAATACTTCTTCCTTCCACACATCCTACAAATGGCCTTTCTGTAGAGGGTGGCCCCAGGCTCAGATAGTGGACTTTTTCTGATAGCTATATCCTCAGATGTGTAGAGGACCCAAGTCAATGGACCACAAATCAGATATTTAATCCCATACGGAAAAAATGAAACTTTTGAAAAATAAGTACCACTCTTACCAATACACTTTTTAAGATCTAAGCTTTTACAATGTTTATGTTAAACAAATTTGTGTGTCTGTGTCTCCTTTGGGGAAGTCATTATATCTTTATGGCCAGTGTTACTGGCATAAAAATGAGGGGATTGAAGGGATTATATCTCTGATATTCTTCCTAGTCTTAACATTTTATAAGCTATTTCTGTAAATAAGTTATAAATTCCCATAAATAAGTTATAAATAATTTATAAAATATAAGTTATAAATTTCTCATGCCAAACACTGTATCCAATATATAATTTATATTAAGTCTCTTTTTATCGCAGGCACATTCCACATGTGGCATGATGTTATGCAAGTCTTTATTACAATCATCAACATTTATTGAAGACCTCTGCTTGGTCAGATGTCACCAAATGCTACCAGGAAGGAACGTGAGGAAGTCCACATTGTGCAGATTCCGTTCATAACTATGTGGCAATCTCAGATCACACACAGACGTCCAGTGTCTAATTATGTCCTCGGTCTTCTGTCACCCTGTCCACTTAGGGCTTGCCTTGGTCTCTGGGGGCTGGAAGCCTGCTCAGTTGGCTGGAAGAAGACTTGTAACACTTACAGAAATGGACAAGGGAAGATTCCTTTTAGGAAAGTGATAGTACCTTTGCACACTGGTGTTCAGGCTCTGACATGCCACAGATTAGCAGACATGCCTCTGGAACAATGTATGATGAGTCTTTCAGGCCATGCCCTGGAGCTCTGAAATCCTTCTCATGCAGTATAAATCATTTTTAACCCAGTTAGAGCCTATCTCATTATTTTTAATGCTTCAAGTATAACTAATGAAAATGCATGTTGGGGACTATAATTCGATTACTTCTGAATGCTGTGATTTCATTTTTCTGTTAGATACGGCTTAGAGAAGACAGTTTACAGAGACTGGAAGCATGATCCATGTGAGTGAGTTCACCACAGAAGATTCTAGAACACAGTGGCTTTTTATAAAAGTGGTCTTTGGTGTCAGATAGATGGGCCTTTGATTCTCTTCTCCATAATTCACTGATCATTTTTGATCCAAGAAAGGCTTATTTCTCAGAAAATTAAAATTAAGGCTAGCAAGCTGACATGAGAATTAACTAAATTAACACACAAAAGTTACTCAAAAGAACATGTAGTACCTGTGGGAATGGCAGATCTACAATTGGTTATTGTCATCCCTGGCAATATTTTTAGAGTGGTAAAGCCAAAGAACCTTCCACCCCCAAGTCTGTCAGTAGCATATGTCTTTAAAAATTGTGACATAATTGAACTACAAAGCAAACAGTTGGGTGCCAGATGCCTATGGCTTGTCCTGTCCATTTCTGAGTACATCAGCAGAGGCCACATTCCTTACTGCCAAGTAGGCCACAGAGGTGATAAACTTAAGGTACAGATGACACACAATATGCCTGAGGTATGACACAATTGGCACCGCACACCATAGCACGCCTCCTTCCTGCTAAAGACCTGACGTAGATTTTCCATAGGATTGTTCTAGCATCTTCTGGACTCAAAGTTCAAATACATGTGCAGGCTTGAAGAAACAGAAAGAATTATCATAGAAACTTTTTCAGAATAAGTGTCTGTCTTATCTGTGACCTCGAAAGCCTCTCAGTAGTCACGAACTCATGCCTGATACAGTTTTGCTTTTTGCCTTTGGGTAGGTCAAATAAAATTTTAATTGAAGGAGTTAAGGATGGGGAGCTGGGAATGGTGGCAAATGTCTTTAATTCCAGCACTCGGGAGGCAGACGCAAGTGGATCTCTGAGGTCAGTCTGATTTCCATAGTGAATTTCAAGATAGATAAATAGATACTGTGTCAAAAAAGAAAAAGAAATAAGGAAAGGAGGAAGGGAGGGAGAGAGGTAGGAAGGAAGGAAGGAAGGAAGGAAGGGAGAAAAGAAGGGAGGGAGGGAAGGTGGGGGGAAAGAAAAAAGAAAAGAAAGAAGGAAACGAAGTTGAGGATAGACTGGGTTAGATGGCTCAGTAGGTAAAAATATTTGCGGTCAAGTCTGATGACCTGAGTTCGATTCCCAAGACCCACAGGACAGAATTGATTCCTGAAAGTTGTTCTCTTACCTTCATAACATGTGCCGTGGCATATGCATATGCGATAACCCTAACAAATAAATAAATGTAATGAAATTTTAAAGAGATGTTGGTCTTTTTTAAGTTAAGGAAAATTATCAAGTATCTTCAATAGACAAATCATCTGTCATTCTTTGTTAACTATTCCTCTACCGATTCCATCCCATCAGAGCTCATGGGGAAAGTAAAGTTGACCATGGAATACTATGGAACCTACACTATCAGAGTACTAGAAATAGTTTGTGGGAGAAAAAAAGGAGTCCAAAGTTCTTTGATTTATACATCATGCGTATCTCAGAAAAGTTATAGCAGGAATAAGGGTTCACTGTTATCCTGCCAAGCTTTCACTTGGGAAAAAGAGACAAAGATGCTCATGGGAAATGAGTCAAGAACCAAATCTCATCATTTCTATCACTTTCTAACAAAATTTTCTGAGAGTAGTTTTGTCAAAGGAATTTATTGAGGATACAGCAAACAACCAAACTATGCGGCACACAGGTCTAAACATAAGGCCGCTTGAAGGTGAGGTGGCTGCCTCAGGCTCTCTGGGCTTCTAAGTCTTGATGTCAACATAAGCAATTAAGTGCTTAAGACTTGAGCATTCTTACAACCCTTCAGAAATATTTGGATGCCAAAGTCAGGATATGGATTAACATTACACTATTTTACTCTGGATCTACATGTAACCTCAGAAACAACAAGTTGGGGGGGGGCATTAAAATGTATAAAATATATAACCAGCCAAAACCCACAAGCCTGAAGCATCTTCAAAAGATACCTAACACTAGGCATACTCTAACGACTAATAGGTTTGATGAGAAGCCGGGTGTGTGGATTCATCTCCTAGGATATCTCCTGCCTTTGAGATCTTACACAAATTACCCAACCTCATTCATCACTAGATTCCTCCTGGTTGTATAGGCATCTCCTGCCCAAGAACAATGAAGAGAACTCTGACAATGCATGCACAGCATTTAGCACAGCACCCAAAGTTCCCAAAGTTCCACCTTGGCACTTTGAACAACGTTGCGCGGGGCTCAGAGTTTAGCAGAAGTTGAAGCAGGAGGCAAACAAAAGCACAACCACTGCCTCGGCCGCCTTTCCCCAACCAAGAAATTCTGACATAGTGCTGGCGACTGCCAAGTCTCCACACAGCTCTAAGGATGCGGACCTGACTTGGGGTTGCAAGGGAATGAAGAAAAGGCAGACACGTAGACACACAGAAATAGGTCGCATGGGCTGGACTTTCCGGTGAAGAGACAGCAGCACCCCGGAAGCTCAATGTGTTGATTGTATACTGTTGCGCAGAGATGTGGTGTTGAATGATGATTGACAAGGAGGCAGGGCTTATGGTATGGAGCTGTCTCAAAGAGGCAGGTTTCATTAATCACAGTAAGAGTAGTCTTCAGGGTATTAAAATATTGGGGGAGAAAAAGCTACAGCAGACATTTTCTGCACACGGTGTCAACATTTTCCTCCAGACCAAAGGCTAAGCCTAGCCTGGCTTTGACCCTTACCTATAGGTCTGAGGTTTTGGAATTTTTGACACAGCTATGTTTTGTCAACAATAATGTCAATAACACACATTTGTTCAGAACTTCATACACTCATGGCTTCTTCCATAGTCTAAAGTTACTCTTTTGGGTGGGACTCTATTTCCCTGTTCCGTGACATCCAGTTCTAGACTTGGCAGCATATGAGCAATTGTAATGAACAAGCTTAGATCGTTTGTGTTCACACAAACTCCTAAAAACTAGATTCAAAACCAAAGCCACATGGCTGTGTGCCTTTGGGTCCTGGGTCCCTTAGTGACTTGAAGCACTCCTTGGCTCTCCACTTGTTTAAATTGTTGCTGCCTGACAATCCTTCTGCCTCCATTGGCTTTAACTTCTGAAGCTATTTGCAGTTCTGCCCCCCCCCCCCCCCCCCCGCCGCTGCAACACCCAATCAGAATGCTTTGCAGCCTGAGCAACCTACCTGAGGACTGGGTTGGAACAGGCTGTGACCCAATTTCTGCCTCATGAGAGAAAAGTAGACAAACGGGTTTTTGAATTTCCTGTTCTTTCTGTCTGAAGTGTGTTTTTGAACATGAAGTCTTCTTCTTGGAGTCACCCTGCAGACTCCTATTTCCTTCAAATGTGCGCAGTGTCACCTCTGTACACCTTGGGTCACCTGTCTTTCTAGTCCCAGTGGTTGAGTGGGGCAGAGTTTTCTCACCTCTCACAGCAAAGCTGTCAAAGAAAAGGTTTAGTTAGCAAAAAACATATACCATCAGCTCTGACACATGCTCACATGTTCAGTCTGCACACTCGGTTACTTATTCCAACCAAACTAAGTCTCGTCTTCATTCCTGCCAGACTAAGCAGAAACTCAAGAACGAACACCGTTGAAGATCTTCTCTCCTCCGCTACTCCTCTCCCTCAGTGAATCATTATATATTCAGAGAAATACCTCTGGTCTGTAATCCACTCTACACCCCTTGGAGATGCAAATCCATTCGGGCTGACTGAATTCCTGTAACCAGGGTGCTCACTAGTAGGACATGGTTGGTGGCATGGAGGCGCAGACTGAGCATCAGTCCAGGGCCCCCTTCCCTTCCATCCAACAGCAGTGTACAGGAGAGAAGCACAAGTCCCACCATGCATGGGTCTCACACAGCCCTATCTTCTGTCTAGGCATTTCTCCTATTCTGATGCTTGTATCTTCACTTCACCGTCTCCTCACTGACTTGACCACCCGTGTGAACTCACGTTCCAGGGAGGACAGTTCTCGGGTAACACTTCCATTTCCTGATGTACAACATGCAGCTTGCTGAAAGTGAGAAGGCCTGTCTGCTCCTTGATCATTCTTTTTTTGGAATAACTGATAGCCAATAGGGAAGGTAAGACAAATTATCTTGGTCAACTACCTTGCAGTCATTACACAGAAACAGAGAGCACATTGCTTTCAGATCGCATTCTACTGCAAATGCAGGAATAAAGAACACCCTAGTGTGTGTATCCACTGAGCTGTTAGCGATGAACTGTTTAAGGTATGTTCTTAGATGTGAAATAATAAGGGCAAATAACATATTTAATAAATAATAATAAAAACAATCAGACATAATCGCCTAGCCTCCTATATCCCCATCAAACAGAATTTGACACCATTTTTAAACTTTATCAAATTGATAGGCATCCCCAAAACTTTTAGTAAGGCTAACGTTGTGGCCATGTATTACCTATCTTGCCTAACTCTCTTACTGACTTAAAATATTTTTGGTGTTACTGAGCCTTGTGACTATGAACACTATGGAAAAAAGAATCCTCTAAAGCCCTCCCATAAAATTAGGCAAATTTTCACTCTCTGCTAACAGAAGAAAATCAAAATACCAAATCAAGAGATAGAAAGATGAACTATGAACATATATACTATGAATATAGTATAAGGGTGCTTGCCATCAAGA